>NW_021318775.1:3846668-4082677 GCF_001605985.2 Dendrobium catenatum
TAGACCGAACCACTATAAATCTGGTGTCATTTACATTACTGTTTTTACGTTTCCGCACTTTATATTTCAGTTTTAAAAACTCTGTGGTTGAAAAACATTTTTTCTACAAAATTTAAAAGAAATTTTATTTCGGTTCAATAACTTTCTATAAGGGGATTTAAATTTTTTAAACTACCAATTCACCCCCCTCTTGGTAGCCTTGGGACATTCACTTAGGCTTAACAACCTAATTACTAGACTCAACAAGGTCATTATGGCTCCATACATAGAACCACTCTGTCACCTTAATGTTACAATGGGATGGAGATTTGGAGGGCACGTATGCCACTAATCAGGTGGAAGCGTGCAAAGTGGAACCTCCCCGGCCATGTCATAAGGCAATTTTGGGTAGTACTGTTCATTCATATTGAAACTATGGAGCAAAGTTTTAGGAGGATTGATGGTCGTGGAAGAGCTAATTTAGATTGGATTGTTTAATATCAGGCTTACCTATAGTTGTGGGAGGAGAGGATAACATTTGTGGTATTAATTACTCCACTAGAGGGAACATGTAATCGAGAGTTAAGGGCATACCTATACAGGTATAGATCTTGGGAATCGATTTATCTGTTACAGACACAAACGGTGCCACTTGAGACCTTCTCGAGATCACTTAGGGAAATATTATTGGTGCGTGTGATCATTACAAAACTTTGAATATATTATCATCCAATTTTATTTCAAAGTATTTTTTTAATTTCTATTTAATAGATTTCTTGTATCATATATGTCGACTACTATATATGATGAACTACCTTTATGGAGCCACTAGCCCATAAGTGAAGATACAGTGTCAGCACATTATAGTTGGCCATTGACCAGGTCATAAAACTTTTGGCCAGAGTTCTGTGATATGTTTACATAGACAACAATACTTTTGATACCACAATGGAGGAGAGGAGCCAATCAAAGAAACATGCAACAGGTTCTCATAGAGTTCTTGGGGCTAGATGGTCAACCTTTGATGCTTTATCAAGATCCATAGGCAGCTAACGCGGTCAAACAATAAAGAGCAATCCACCAAGGCATTCCATGTACACTCCATTGATCAATTATGACATGACTGCCACATGACCTTCTACAGAACAATGGAGCCCATATAGTTTACAGGAAATTGGTGCAACATATATGTACTATGGCACGCAATCTCAATAACCTATAACATATTCCTTTTTTTTTAATGGATGCACTGAGTGGATGTGATTTATTATGTTTCCATCTTCCCCCTCATAATAGGATATATTATTAATGGGAAGACATTAATCACATCAATATACACAATCATCACAGTAGCAATCACAAGTTCATGAGCAATAGGAGGAGGTGATTGAGGAGCCACAGCTTCAACGGTAAAAGATAAAAGTCCCCAGTTAGATATACTCTAGAGAGTGGGGCTCTTCCACGTCTTTAAGAGATGTGATGTTATTATGTATTCCTCTCATCATGCTTATGTAATTTTATGGATTGATATTATTATTTTTTATTGAAGCCTATAATGAAAATTAGTAATCATGGTGACTAAAACACAAAATGAAATCAGAAGTTAATTTAAATATATTATATATAAATTTATTATATAACTTTTTATATAATATAATGCATAAAATTACTTTTTTTAGAAGTTTAACCAAAATAGTGTAAATCTCTTTGTCTAAACATCTTCAACGTAACAAATTTAAACAGGATAAAATTTTATAAAACAAAAATAAGAACATTATAGTTAAAATGAAATGAACGTATAGGTCCATAATACTAAAAACGTACGCAAACCAAATTTAAAACACATGCATACAGGCCAATAAAACAAACACAAATGACATTTAAAACACATAAAGAGGTCCATAAATTAGAGACAAACAATATTTAAAAAACATCATGAATTTAATTAACTATAAAATTTAACATATTTCTTAAAAAAAGAAGTCCTTCAACATTTCTTGATCACCATGTGCGTGCAGGCTTAGAATTGTGTTTGAGTAGGGAAATAATTAAATTTTTATTGAAACTAAAATTGGATGCATTGCCAGTCTGATGCATTGAGAAAGTCCTTCCTCTTACTTCCTGGCCAAAAAAATATATTCTCATATTCCCTTACGAGGAGTGCATCATCCACACGATGCCATTTTTGGCATAATGCAATAATGTTCTATATCTATCATTGGGTTGTCTACAATCACCTCAAATGACTCATCTTTAAGAGGTCAAATTTACAATATCATGCCTTTAGAATGTTAACCGGTGCTAGATGTCCTAGTTGTTCCATAAACCACCTTTGAAAAAATTTCTAACCTCCCTCATTCAAACCTTATCCATCCTTGTAAGAGGAAATCTTCATACATTCTACATGTGTGTAACATAATAAGTAGTCTTAAAACTCAGACCAGGAATACATACAACAATAATAAATCTCATTCGATCTAGCATTCTCTTCTAACAAATCATCAGTGGAATTTGATAAGCATTCCTTCAATTGACTACTACCTTCCATAATTTTGTTCTTCAAATGAATTTTTTCTATCCTATACTATTTTTAAAAAAAGAAGCATAATATTAAGTTAAGTGTTACAGAGACAAGGATGCTTAGGTGGATGAGTGGTTTTACCCTTAGAAATGGGATACGAAATGAGCATATATGTGAAAAGGTTGGAGTAGGTCTAGTGTATGAAAATATTAGAGAGAGTCACCTTATATGGTTTGGTTATATTAAAAAGTGGTCTTTCGATGACCTGTTTAGGAAAGTTGAGGTATTAGATTTGACTTATATTAAGAAAGGTAGAGGCAGACCTAAAAATACTTGGTTAGAAAAATATTAAAAATGACCTTTCTTTGTGAGACTTAAATGAAAATTTGATCTTTTAATAAGACACAATGACTAAAAAGGATTCATGTAGCCGACCACACGTACTGGGACAAAGGCTTGTTATTGTTGTTGTTGTTGTAAACATTGCATAAGAAGATTTAACAAGAACAACAAGGTTTATAAAAGGAGTGGAGAATGCATGATAGTAGCTACTTCCATCCTAAAATAAAAAATAAGCTCAATTTATTGGAGATGCCCATAAGGTTATAGTAGGAATTATTACTTGATAAAAATAAATAAATAGTTTGATTTGACATTATTGACTGATTTTACAATACATATTGCTTAGACAATTCAAACTTATTTGGTTATATGTTCTGGTATGAAAGCACAAGCTGATATGACAACATAACATGAATTAACAAGACAAGCTGATTTGATGACAAAAGATAATTCGATGAATAAGCTCATTATATTTATTTTCTTAAATATTAAATTTAATCTACTAATTTTTTGATACAAATTCATGTTGATTTTCTCCTAAATGAATTATAATTTTCTTGTACATTAATATTTTATTTTCCTTTACAAAATCATGTTGATTTCCTAATATATGCTATTTTGCATAAAAGGAAATCTTTTAAATTTATTATTTAGAAGACTAAAATAAATAGACATATTACTTGAACTTACTTAATTAATTCAAATATACCAAAAGTATTATAATATAATTCATATTAAAAAATTATAACATACGTGAACTAATAACCAGAAAATTGAAAGTAAATATCATAACTAGTCATCCGAAATAAATAATTTTTTTAATTAACAAGCACATGAAATGGATTACTTCAAAAATTAAAATACATAAACAGGTTACATGCTTCATACTAAATAAAAAAACACTGGTCAAGAAAACATAAAAAAAGTTGACGAAGAGAACTTTTAGACTATAAAACAGATTTACTTATTCTTAAGCACCATATGCATATGTGATTGGAGTTGTGTTTGTGTTGAACAATAGTTCAAATAGAACTTGAATTCATATTGCAAGTCTTATCAATCCCCAACCATGAAGAACTGTCTAGGATGACCATCAGGTAATACCTCCTTCATCCTATATTTATAGAAATACATAATGATATGATCAAATCTTGAACACCAACTATGATATAAAATGACATGCTCAATGTCATGGGGATTGTTATCAATATCTAGCACCGAATGCCACCATCTTGTGGTGTTTCATCTCATGGTATCATATATATAGAAAATGAGGGTTGACAAGTTGACTATTCACCTCTTAGAACCTAATTTGATGGGATTTCTAACCAGCGACAGTTAAGAAATCTTTTTTCATGTAAAGTTTGACCCTGATCAACTTAGAAAGCATATTCCACAGGTAGTTATACTCATTTTCTTGCCATTCATGGAGGCAACACCAAAAGATCACATTCACATTCATCTTTTGCTCCAACAGATTGGCACCGACTCGTGCTATATAAGCATGCATTTTTTTTCTTGCATCATCAAACCTTTTCTTATTGGGCATGCCTTTAAGAATGCCTTTAAGCCTTTTCATACATGAGCAAAACATTTTGAATAACTCATGTAAAAACTCTACAAATATACCAAATGTTTTCTATGCACTCTTTAAATAGCAAAATGTGAACATTTCCAAGGAACACTTGCAGTCAAAAAATACAATAGGTCAATAATGGACATGAATGAACCTTACAACTATATATTAACAATAATTTACTAATTTAATTTCCATTTTAAATTCATAAAAATTTGCAAAAATAATAGTATCATATATAATATGATTACTTTTATATCAATATATTCTTTTATTTAAATATTTGATTATTTTTTTATTTGCAAGAAATTTTAATTTATATATTTGATTTTTTAGTATCATATTTGATTTTAATATCAATATATTCCATTAATTAATTAATCATATATATTTATTAAATATATAAATACTCTTATAAAATTTAATCAAATAGTTATTTATAAACAAACAAATTTAAACATATTACATAAGAAAACAAACTAAAAAACTTATAAATCTTGAAAATCGAGAAACTTCTGAATGTTCACATACTAAGTCTTGTAAATAATGAATTGTCAAAGGAACGAATATTAACCTTGAATTTTATGGGAGTTAAATTGACAACTTGAATGCACTTAGCTTTTTTGCGTATTTTATTGAATGAGCCAGACATATTGGCGCATTCTATAGAATACGCCAATGGGTTCAGTGCATTCAAAGAATGCGCAAATATGTTCAGCACATTCTTAGAATGCGCTAAATGGTGTAATGAATCTGTTCTTTCTTAAATTTTGTGTGGTTTGTGCTGTTTTGTGTGGTTTGTGCTGCTCTAACTAAATCTAATATGTCAAACGCTCCTTTTATAAAATTGGACAAATTATCCTCTCCATACAGACATTTCTAGAAGCAATCTCCATTCATTTTTTTTAAGCAATCTCCATTCAATGTTTCGCTGGCCATAGCCTTAAACTAGAAATGCATAGCACATCAAACTCATGCAAATGACATATTGCAAATGAGCAGCTCTTACTAAATGTTTTAATACTACTCATTACAATAATGCAATGCAAGTTACAATAATGCTATGCAAGTAAAAGTTAACCATTATCATACTCTTCTTATTTCAACTTAATTAGGGTTGACTTAACCGGTTCCTATTTTTTTAATCAAGAGAATGAATATAATATTATAAGTTTTCTCCGTATTCAAAACATTAAAATTAAGAATAATTATAATATTTATTTACTTATTTTTTTTAAATAGTCAAATAAGCCAACATGCTTTTAATTCTTACGACATTATTTTTAAATTAAATTAAATACAAAAAACAATAATTTTTTTAAATAAAATATGTTTTTTCATACATCAATTTTTAATATAATTCAGATACAAAAATATTTATAGGTAAACTTTAATATTGAAATATTAACTTACATGTAGATTAAAAATTTAATAAAGTACATATAAATATTTATAATTGTTGCATCCTGGAGTATTCACGGTGGTAGAGAAATATAAAGTTTAATGTCTAAGCTTCGTACGAAGATTCAACATGCACACAGATGAAAAAAAAGGAAAAAAGATGGTGCAACATTTGTTGGAGACAAAAATTTTTTTATGGAAAGCCCAGAAAAAAGAGGAAAACTACGGGGCCTAGACTAATTTCCATGAATCCACTATTTACAGTTGATTACAAATGAAGACCTTTATTGGGCGGAAGTTCATGGCTAGATGTAACAAATATACATCATGCAGAGTATGACACATGGTGAAAATAGGAAGAATCACTGTTGCTGTGTTCGCTTGGTCGAAAAAGCCATAGTCGGTGAGCGACGAAAGTTGAAAAGACTGTAGTCGACTGGCGACGGAGGTTGGAAGGCCCATAGTCGGTAGGTGATAGTGGTCATAAAGACTATTTGTTGAGTCTAGTGAATTGGTTGTTAAACCTAAGTTAATGTCCCAAAGCTACCAAGAGAGGGGGTGAATTGGTATTTAAAATTTTTTCCTCTTTTGATAAATTGAACATAAATTAAACTTTAATGAATTTTTATAAAACTTTTTTCAACCACAATTTTGTAAAACACAAAATTAAATGCAAAAAACAAAAAGCAGTAAAATAAAAAGACACACAATTTACAGTGGTTCGATCTAAACCAGACCTACATCCACTCCCCAGAGGCACCCTCTGAGTATTGCACTATTACCAATAGTGTCTCTCCTTTTACTCCCCCAGCAAGGCGGAGAAGCCTTTACAAACACCCTTTCACCACTACCCGGTGCGGCAGAGAACCGTTGTCCTTTTACACTTTCCCTATTTTTTGCAGAGAACCGTCGTCCTTTCACACTCTCCTAGTATGGGAAGAGAACCCTTCATCCTTTCACACTTTCCTAGTGTGGGCAGAGAACCCTTCATCCTTTCACACTCTCCTAGTATCGACAGAGAACCCTTCGCCCTTTCACACTCTCCTAGTGTCGGCAGAGAACCGGATCTCCTTGACAGATCTCTTCGCATTAAATATAGAAGGAAGAAAGAAAAAGAGTGAAGTAATCTCAAATCATAAGTAGGAAATCTTACCTTTGATCACCATGCAAAGTCTTCACGCTCCAGTGGTAGAAATCCTTCTTTGAATTCTTTCTCTAACTCTCTCCTTTACTCTTCTTCCAATAGGCACGAAGATCAATGAGCAAAAAGATTAGGTGGCAGTCTAATTTGAACTATATATACAAAAGATAAGAAAAACTACCCAAAAACTGCATGTTTTCAATTCAGTACGCAGTGGATCGTCCCGTACGATCGTGGATCGTCCCGTACGATTTTACTTAAAGTGTGAGAAACGATCCTAATGTATATTGGTATGAACTATGTTCTTACATGCTCATCGTCCCGTACGAACTATGTTCGTCCGGTACGAAACAGTTATTACATAGGTCGGTTCCCAAAATTCTACAGGACTTAACCAACTGACGTAAGTCGATTCAGTTCATTCTGGGACGAATAGGTTTCGTCCTAGGATGATGTTATACAGAAAGTTTTGTCTAGGGATGAAAATTTATTTCATCCTGTACAATTTCATACAGAGTGCTTCGTCTAGGGACGAAAATTATTTCATCCTGTACGATCTCATACAGAGAGTTTCGTCCCGGTACGAACCATCTTTTATGTCTGGATGAACAGTGCAAGGTGAGAATCCAGAGACGTTCATCCCGGGACGAATATTAAATTCATCCTGGACGATTAGGACTTAGAAAATTTTCTACCCGCCTGTTCGATCCATTGCTCTTCTGAGGGTTAATTTACATGATCGTCCCGTACGAATAAGGTTCATCCTGTATGATCAGTTCACAAACATTGTCCCCCAAGAGTGTGTGTTGTGATTTTTCACTCAATTACAATCACTACCTCTCATTTCAAAACTTGTAATTTACAAATGAATAATTTGAAGTCTTCATCTCTTGGAGTTGATTTTCCTGAAATGTTAGTACACACTAGAGCAAAAACAAATCTTCCAAAAAGTGTTAAGAGATATATAAAACAATAATATTTGAAATCATCAAAATAACACAAGTTGCAAGAATATAAAACATGCAAATAGAAACTCTCTCTACAATCTCCCTTTTTTTGATGATGAAAAAACAATTATTATTTGTAGGATTTCAAGTTCTAAGAATCTCCTAAACTCCCCTTGAATTGATGAACTCAAGAAAATAAGGAGGCATTTGAATTACTTAAAAAAAATTATTATTTTTTTTTATTTTTATGAAACACAAAACAACACAAAAGACAAAACAAAAAAGAATCAAACACACATACGAAAATCAAACACTACGAAAACATACGCAACAAACAACAAATAATTTCTCCCCCTTTTTGACAACAGCAAAAAGTGAAGAAGAAAAGAATGTTAGAAATGTAAGCAGAAGTATGAAATTCATTTGATATTTTAATCTTGAAATTGATTGAAATAATGTATGCAAATAAAATCAGAATATTAGAAAAACATAAGATTTCATAAAATTTAAGAAGTGATATAACATAGAGAATAAAAAGAATTTATCAAAGGCATGTGTCAATTTAGACATTGAGATAAAGAAAATCATTGCACTAAGGATGAATAAAAAATTTTATATTTCAAATTTCAATGTCAATTATAAAAGAACATAGATCAATTTAAATTAAGAGATTAAAAGAGTCGGGAAAGAAGTAATTACCACATGTGGTGCTTTGCGCATCTTTTTCAATTTTTATGGCACATTTTAGTACATCTTTTTCAAATTTTATGGCACATTTTTTTGTGCATCTTTTTACTTTGGGCTTATTTTGAGCCTCTTTTTATCATTACAAATTTTTTACACATTTCTTTTGATTTTTATACATTTGTACAATTTTTCAAGAGTAATTGAATTCTTTCCAAAATCAATAATCTAAAATTTCAATTTTTTCTAAGTGCATAAATACCATTTGAAAAGAGAAATACAAAATAAGAAAACATCTAAATTGCAATAATAATATTAAAGATAATGTAGTCTAAATAAGAGACAAGGAATTGAAAATTCTAATAAAATCAAGTTATAAGCATATCTTAAATTTAGAATAATTATATTTTCTAATAAAATTAATTTTAATTTACAACTTAGAATAAAGCACTATTAAGATTTAAAAAAAAAATGAATGTCATAAAGTCTAACACACATTTCTGAAACATTAAACAGCAAAACATTGGAACATATATTGATATCGAATGAAGCTATTACAATTTGAAGTTCAAGATATCAATACTAATAACATAACTAAGAGAAGGAAAAAACAACAATCTAAAGGAATTTACTAACACATGAACTACAACGAAATAGAGAACAAATACTAAACAAATCATTCAGATGGACCCTGATCTGGAGGAGGAGGTGGTGGTGCTGCACCAAAGAAGTTGAAGTAACTACTCATCATAAACATGTTGGAATTAATGACATTTATCTGATCACGCATAAATCCCATGTCCTGATTGTCCTGAATATCTTGCTGTTGCAAGTGAGTTTCAATTTGATCAAACTTTTGATCAAAATGAGCCTCTAAATTGTCAAATCTTTGAACCAAATCCTGATAATTTGGTCCAGCAGCATGTGAAGGTTCAGCTTCTTCCTTTGTTTCACTCAGAACTACATGAGTTTTGCTGGGCTCATCCTTATTGAAAATAGCCCTAAAGGATGCGTCGTTATAGTAGAGTGGTTCTTCAAAGTCTTGTTCTGGATGAATTAAATTATACTTCTTTTCCAAAATATAGGAAATAAGATGTCCTAAAGCTATGTTCTTCTTTCTTTTATGATCAACATGACCAATTTTAGAGAGACCATAAATATAGTCAATTAGGATTTGGGCCTCATCTATAGGCTATCTAATCATAATCAAGTAGGTAACAGTAGAAAGAAGAGGAGTGATGTTGACTCTATCACCAGCTTTAGGTACAATAGAAGTTCTTAATACATGTTGGATGATACGGGCATCACGCACCAAGGTTGAAACTTTAGGCAAATGATCCTTAATTCTCCTATTTCTAATCACACGATTAACTTCAGTCCAATCAAAACTTGTGGTGGTTAAAGTGTGTGCTCTTAAGCCTTCAGTTCTTAAGTTTAGGAAGATACCAAAGTCAGCCTTGGTGATTTCAATTTTCTTTTTGAAAACAAAAGAACTGATGACAGAATGGTCGGAGTTGAATGACATATTTGCTAGAAAATAGTGAAAGGTTTCTCTATTGTAGAAGTGTACTAAAGTGAGGATCAAACCAAATTGAGTGGAGGTAAACAAGTGCATTACCTTAAAGGTCAATTGATCCTGTAGGAGAACTCTAGATGGGGTGATTTTTGCAGACACAAACCTAGCAAATGATTCTTCATTGGCTATAGAAAGGAAGTTTTCAGATGAATTTCTTGGTGGACCCTTAGTCAAAGTCTTTTGGCACTTGCTAGAACTTTCTATTTGAAAGATCTCGAGAGAAGAAAGGTTTGAAAGAGATGTGTGAAAGTGACTGTTCAGTAAAAACTACCGTTAATTTAAAGAAGAACGACTGTTCGTACCAGACGAAATTTTGGTTCGTCCCGTACGAATTTGATTCGTCCTGTACGAAAATATTTCATATGGATGAACGAATGAGTTTAAAAAATAACGGCTTTTCGTAAACACGCAATTTTTGAAGTGTCCTTTCGTACATACTTTTGACCAAGACGATCGTACAGACGAACATGTGTTTGTACGGACGATCAGAAATTAAACTCATTTTAATGGCAGTTGAAAACTGTCCCCCGCCATGAACCGACATTTGTTCGTCTGGACAAACCAAAGGTTCGTACGAATGAAGTTCATAATAAAAACTGTCTTATCCATTCAACTGCTGCATTCAATCGTCCCGTCGTTTGAAAAATATTTCATCCCGGACAATCGTGATGATCGTACAGACGAACTACATTAAAAACTGCTCTTAAGACGATTCGAAATCACGCAGTTTGTCAATTTACACACATCGTGCGTACGAAAAATTTTCGTCCCGGACGATGATGACCACTAATTTTCATTTTCACACTCAAAATAAAAAACTAATAAAAATAAACAAGACACTTAAATACACACCAAAAATAAACAAAACAACAAAACAAAACAAAACAAAAAATACAATGAACACAAAAACAAAAATAAAATATCAATTTTGCAGAAAAAACATTTTTATCTAAGCATTTAAATCAATCACTCCAAGCCTAGTTCTTAATGTACTGAAAGTATCAAAGGCTAAAGGTTTTATAAAAATGTTTGCAAGTTGATTTTTTGTTGAAATATGGTTAAGTTCAATTTCTCCCTTGGATACATGATCCCTTATAAAATGATGTCTTATGTCAATGTGTTTGGTTCTTGAATATTGAATATGATTTTTTGAAATGCAAATAGCACTAGTATTATCATAATAAATTAGTATAGTGCCTATAGTTAATCCTAAATCAATAAACTGTTATTTTAACCAAAGTACTTGTGCCACACAACTTCCTAGTGCAATGTATTATACTTCTGCAGTAGATAGGGCCATTGAATTTTGTTTTCTACTAGACCAAGAAACTAATGAATTTCCAATTAATTGACATGTTCCTGTAGTGCTTTTCCTATCCACCCTGTAGCCTGCAAAATCAGAGTCTGAATAACCAATAATTTCAAATGAAGAGCTAAACTTTGGATACCAAATTCCTAAGTTCTGAGTTCCTAGTAAGTATCTTAAAATCCTTTTCACTGTTCTCAAATGTGATTCTTTTGGATCAGATTGAAATCTAGCACACAAGCAAACACTAAACATGATATCTGGTCTGCTAGTAGTCAAGTAAAGTAAATATCCAATAAATCTCAAATCTCTAGGCAAAAGGGTTTTCTATCTCCAAATTCTCTTCCACATTTTCTTCCAAGTTTAATCTATCAATCTTTTGGGAGTTATCCTCAATCTCATCTTCAATAACATTTGGCTCTTTCAAACTTCTAGATTCATCAAATACAATATGTGTGGTCTCTTCAATGACCAAAGTTCTTTTGTTGAATACCCTATAAGATTTTCCAACACTTAAATATCCAACAAAAATTCCTTTATCTTATTTTTGATCAAATTTTTCTAAGGCAGATTTTCCATTATTATGAATAAACACCTTGCAACCAAAAACATGCAAATGAGACAAATTAGGTGTTCTACCTTTTAGTAACTCATAGGGTGTTTTATTTAAATTTGATCTCACATTCACCCTATTCAGAACATAACATGCAGTACTAACCGCCATTGGTTTTGTATAACCTTCCTGGATTAAGATCCACATACGATAATCAAGTGACTGTAAGAAATTAGACATGCGTGTTTTCTAAAAATCAAAAGGTATATTATCAAACAGTGGAGGTCTAGTAATAGAGTAACCCTCAGGTGTATTTCAGTTTCCAAATGTAGCCATCTACATTAATCAAAAGTAGTTTAAACTTATGATTTTGAAACAAAGCTCTGATACCACTTATTGAGTCTAGTGAATAGGTTATTAAACCTAGGTTAATGTCCCAAAGCTACCAAGAGGGGGGTGAATTGGTATTTTAAAATTTTCCCTCTTTTGATAAATTGAACCGAAATTAAACTTTAATGAATTTTTATAAAAAAAACTTCAACCACAATTTTTTAAAACACAAAATTAAATGCAGAAAAAAAGAAGTAAAATAAAAAGAAACATGATTTATAGTGGTTCGGTCTAAACCAGACCTACATCCACTCCCAGAGGCACCCTCTGAGTATTGCACTAATACTAATAGTGTCTCTCATTTTGCACCCACAACAAGGCAGAGAAGCCTTTACAAACACTCTTTTCACCACTACCTGGTGCGGCAGAGAATCGTCGTCCTTTTACACTTTTCCTAGTGTTGGCAGAGAACCGTCATCCTTTCACACTCTCCTTGTGTGGGCAGAGAACCCTTCATCCTTTCACACTCTCCTAGTGTGGACAGAGAACCCTTCATCCTTTCACACTCTCCTAGTGTCGGTAGAGAACCCTTTGTCCTTTCACACTCTCCTAGTATCGGCAGAGAACTGGATCTCCTTGACAGATCTCTTCGCAAGAATTCTAGAAGGAAGAAAGAAAAAGAGTGAAGTAATCTCAAATCACAAGTAAGAAATCTTACCTTTGAACACTATGCAAAGTCTTCACGCTCCAGTGGTAGAAATCCTTCTTTGAATGCTTTCTCTCACTCTCTCCTTTACTCTTCTTCCAATAGGCACGAAGATCAAAGAGCAAAAAGATTGGGTGGCAGTCTAATTTGAACTATATATACAAAGACAAGAAAAACTACCCAAAAACTGTAAGTTTTCAATTCTATACATAGTGGATCGTCCCATACGATCGAGGATCGTCCTGGACGATTTTACTTAAAGTGTTGGAAACAATCCTAATGTATATTGGTATGAACTATGTTCAGACATGCTCATCATCCCGTACGAACTATGTTCGTCCGGTACGAAATGGTTATTACATAGGTCGGTTCCCAAAATTCTACAGGATGTAACCAACTGACGTAAGTCAGTTCAATTCATTCTGGGACGAACAAGTTTCATCCTGGGATGATGTTATACAAAGAGTTTCGTCCAGGGATGAAAATTTATTTCATCCTTTACGATTTCATACAGAGAGCTTCATCTAGAGATGAAAATTATTTCATCCTGTATGATCTCATAGAGAGAGTTTCATCCTGGTACGAACCATCTCTTTTGTCAGGATGAACAGTGCAAGGTGAGAATCCAGAGACGTTCATCACGGGATGAATATTAAATTCGTCCTGGACGATTAGGACTTAGAAAATTTTCTACCCGCCTGTTCGATCCATTGCTCTTCTGAGGGTTAATTTACATGATCGTCTCGTATGAACAAGCTTCGTCCCGTACGATCAGTTCATAAACATTATCCCCCAAGAGTGTGTGTTGTGATTTTTCACTCCATTACAATCACTCCCTCTCATTTCAAAACTTGTAATTTATAAATGAATAATTTGATGTCTTCATCGCTTGGAGTTGATTTTCCTGAAATGTTAGTACACACTAGAGCAAAAAAAAATCTTCCAAAAAGTGTTAGGAGATATATAAAATAATAATATTTGAAATCATCAATAAAACACAAGTTGCAAGAATGTAAAACATGCAAATAGAAACTCTCTCTACACTATTGTCATGTAATGAAGGACAGAAGGATGACAAGAGGTAGAATTTCATCGATGGACAGTAGTTCAGCTTCAGATAGATGTTCGACGAATGTCTGATGATGGGCAGAAGTTCGACATCGGGTCTAATTCTAACGTCGCATAGAATTCTAGTGATTGGCAAAATCTGGCATCGGGTAGGTATCTAGCATCGGGTAGGAATCTGGTGACGCGTGGAAGTCCGATGTCTGGTAGGAATACGGTGACAAGCAAGAATCTGGATTTGGGTAGAAGTTGTTAATGGATAGAAGTCCGACATTAGGTAGAAGTCTGACGAAAGTTCGACAGAAGTCTAGTGTTGGGAAAAAATTCGATGATGGGTAGGAAGTCTTACATAGGGTAGAAGTCCGACGAAAGTCTGACATAGGGTAGAAGTCTAACAAAAGTTCGACAACAGGAAGAAGTCCATCAACGAACAGAAGTTCAATGTCGGGTAGAAATCCGGCCTTGAGCAGAGCTTTGGCATCAGGAAAAAGTCTGACATCAGTCGGTTACCGGGCAAAACTTTGGTGTTATATGGTATTTGGGTGGAGCTTCGACGTTGGTAGGCTATCAGGTGAATGTTCGATGGTTTTCGAGGAGTCTCTTCTTTCTCTTCCTTGATTCATTCTCTTCTCTTCTTGCTTCGGCCTCCTTATTCCTCTCCTTTGGAGTCCCTTTCTATGAGAAATGAGATATATATTTATAGTTTTCTGAGAGTGGCATGGCCAGTAAATAAGAAAGATATCAGGGGCAAGTTGGGAGTGGTTTGAATGGACAGCTGATGTTGAATCACTTGATTATGAAACGTTTATTTGGCATTTGATATTCTTAATGATAACGGAATTCCATAACCTTAGGATCGTTGGATTCTTCTCTACAAACCACTCAATTTTACAATAAGAATGTCACATTTGAAAACTGTTTAATAATCTAAATTGTTGTTTAGACCTTCTGAATGTGCCTCAGGCCTCCAATTTGTGTCAATCTGAGATTGGATTTCATCAAATTTTGTGTCATTGGGTTCGTATTTTTGAGATGTTTAATTCAACAAAAAGTTTATAGAAATTGGAGTTCAAATGGTCTCCAATTTAATTTTTTAAGTTTTCAATTTGATTTTGCATCGAGAATGTGCCCGGTCAAGATTATTTTTTGCTCATATATCAATTGCCACCCTATTTTCGAATGTTATATCCTGTAGAGTCTGAAAATATATATCATAGCTCTACATTTTTTTTTTTGTTTAATGCAAAATTAAATAAGGAAGAGATCAGGGGTAGTTTCCCCCCTAATTTTTGGTGGTTATAGCTTAGATTTTTTTCTTTTTTTTAAGAATATTCCTTGGAATATTCTTATTCCTGAAATATTCTTTGAATCTCTTTAGAATATTGTTATTCATGGATAATATTCCTCTCTCCTTTATACCCTATAAATAGCCTCCTAAAGCAACAGAAAAATTGCTCCTCTCATTCTTCTCCTTTTTTCTCAAACTTTCTTATTGTTGAGGCATTTCGCTGTTTTTTAGTAGATGGCATCCCCTACTTAAATTCAGTGCCCCTCTCCTTGCATATAAGTTGGATTTTTTACTGTCATTCCTTTTATTTCTCCTCCCTCATTCTAACTTTCTTACAGTTAAGACATTCTCCTATTTCTGGTAGGTGGCATCCCCGACTCAAATTCAAGGCCCTTCTCCTTGTGTAGAAGTTAAAATTTTTTTAACCATTCATTTTTTTTCTCATCTAGTCTCCTTATATTGGAGGCATTCCACTATCAGAGATAGGCATCATTCCCCTATTAACCATCAGTGTCCATCTCTTGTGTAGAAGGAGATTTTTCCTTCTTGTTCTTCTCTTGCATTCTACTTCTTACATTGGAAACATTCCACTTTTGAAGATAGGCGGCATTCCCCTATCAAGCATCAGTGCCCCTCTCTCTTCTTCTTCATCTTCTTCTTCTTCGTCTTCTTCTTCTTCTTCTCTCTCTCCCTCTCTCTCTCTCTTATATAAAAGGAGATTTTTTCTTTCTTATTTTTCTCTTACATTCTTCTTCTTACATTTATGGCATTCCACTATTAGAGATAGGCAGCATTCCCCTATCAAGCTTCAATCTATCAACGATGGACGATTGAGTTGAAATTTGTTTGTAGTCAATGGTTGAGTGTAGAGTTGAAGGAGAGAGTTAGAGGGTGTGCTACTATCAGTAGTTGAGCGAGAAGCTAATGATAGTATATATAAAGTAAAGGATCTACAGTGGACATTAGATAAAGGGCTGATGATGACAGGTGTCTAGTGGCATTTTACTTAAGGCAATATACATCTATACTGATGTGTGCTAACATCATATATTCCTTATGGAAGGGGTCGAAGTGGTGTACACTATCAGTATTCTAATAACACACTAACAGTGTTAATTGAGTTGAATCTTGATGAATATCAAATTATAATCTTTATTTGAAGAAGTTGTAGGAAATGCATTGATATGTAGTAGAGAAGAAGTCACTTAAATCTACTAATAATATTTGACATATCCAAGTTTATATGTTAGAGCCCTATTTGATGACATTAACCTATGTGCAAGAGGTCGAGAGAATCCACCAAGGATGTATGACCTATGTGGAAGAGGTCGAAAGAATCCACCAAGAATGTATGACCTATCCAAGGTTATATGTCAAAGCCCTATTTGATAATATTAACCTAAGTGGAAGAGGTTGAGAGAATCCATAAAGAATATATGACTTATCTGAGGTTTTATGTCAGAGCTCTACTTGATGATGCTAACTTATATAGATGATGTCGAGAGAATCCATGAAGTATATATGACTCATCTATGGTTATATGTCAGAGCCAAACTCGATGATGTTAACCTATATGGAAGAGGTCGAGAGAATGAATGAAGGATGTATGACATATCCAAGATTGTATGTCAAATCCATACTCAATTATGTTAACCTATATGAAAGGGTTTGAGAGAATACACCAAAGATGTATGACCTATATGAGATTATATGTCAGAGCCCTGCTCAATGACATTAACCTATATGAAAGAGGTTGAGAGAATCCATGAAGGATGTCAGACCTATCTGATATTTTATGTCAGAGCATTGCTCGATGATGTTAGCCTGTATAGAAGAGGTTGAATAGAATCCCCTAGGGATCTATTTTTCCTTGATTGGGAGGGGTTAAACATCACGTGTATCCCGAATCAAAGATGAAGAATAATCTATATTTAAACTGTTACTGCCTTTTTAAGGTCGAGATTAAGGCCTTGCTCAAGGAGTGGAAGTCCAGCAAGTGATTATATAAAGCTTATAATTAATTAGAAGTATCCTTGCATTTGTAGGAATTTTACTAAAATATATTCTTAATATTGAAAGCATTGGATGATCTTTTTTACCACGATTGGAGTCAAAGTTGTCCCCTAGTCTGCATATAATTCTTATGAAATTGATGCAGAAATGATTGTTGTAAGGAAGTTGACCTAAATCACTTTTTGAGGTTGGAAAAAAATTTGCCTCTCCAGTTGGGAATCACATTCCTACAGACTGTGCCAAACTATTGTGTCCTAGAGTATTTGCGATGGTAAAGAAATATTAAGTTTAATTTCTTAGCTTCATACAAAAGTCTAGCATGCACAGAAATGAAAAAAGAGAGTGCAATATTTATAGGAGACACAATGATTTTTAGGTGAAAAATGCCTAAAAAAGGGGGAAATATCATGGGGCCTAGCCCAATTTATATAAATCAACTAGTACTTGTAGTTGATTACAAATGAGGCCCTTTATTGAGGGGAATGCCTTGCCTAAATGTAATAAATATACATCATACAAAGTGTGTTACATAGTGAAAATAAGAATAATCACTATAGATGTGTTCTCTTGTTCGAAAGGGCCATAATCATTTGGCGGTAGAAGTTAGAAGGACCATAGTCAGTAGGAGATGGAGGTTAGAAAGACTGTAGTTGATGAAAGATGGAGGTCAAAAAGACTGTTGTTTGGTGACATCGGTCGAAGGACAGTGTCGGTTAGAATTCCAGTGATGGATAGAACATCAGCATGATATAGAAGTTTGATGAATGTCTAATGACGGGTAAAAGTCTGGCATCATATAGAATTTTGACATCAAATAGAAGTCAAATAGAAGTTTGGTGACTACCCGAAGTCCAACATCAGGTAGGAATCTGATGATGGGTAGAAGTCCGGTGTCATATAGGAATCCGGTGAAGGGCAAAAATTTAATGTTGGATAGAAGTTTGTGGATGGACAAAAGTCTAGCATCAGATTGAAGTCTGATAAAAGTCTAGCGATGAGCAGAAGTCTGGCATCACGTAGAAATCCAACGATTGACAGGAAGTCCAACATAGGGTAGAAGTTTGACGAAAGTTTGACGACGAGAAAAAGTAGGGTGATGGATAGAAGTCCAGTCAAGGAATGAGGTCCATCGTCATGTACAAATTCGATGATAAATGGAGGTCCAGCATCAGATAAAAGTTCAACGTCAGTCGGCTGTTAGGAAGAACTCCAGTGTTAGATAACATTTGGGTAGAACTTTGACGTTAGTAGGCTGCGGGGTAGAAGTCTGGCGGTGGTCGAGGAGGATTCTCTTCCTTCTCTTATATTCTTATTTGGGCCTCCTTCTTCCTCTACTTTAGGGTCCATTTCTATGAAAAATGAAAAAATCTATTTATATTTTTCTTATAGTCGCATGAACAATAAATAAGGAATATATCAAGGGCAAGTTATGAGTGGTTTGAGTGGACGCTGATGTTGAATCCCTTCATTGTGGACCTTTTATTTGGCATTTGATTGTCTTAATGATGTAAGAATTCCATGATCTTGGGCTCGTTGGATTTGCCTTGACGAGCCGCTCGATTCAAATATAAGCATGTCTTGTTTGGAAATCTTTTAGTTATCCAAATTGTGGTTTGAACCTTCTAAATGTTCCTCGGGCTTTTAATTTGGACCAATTTGAGTTTGAATTGGGTCAAATTTGGTGTCGTTAGTTCGTACTTTCGAGACTTTCAGTTTGACTATAAGTTTGCATAAATCGGAGTTCAAATGATCTCCGATTTAATTTTTGAAGTTTCCAATTTGATTTTGTATCAGGATTTGTGCTCGATCAAGATAATTTTTTGATGATATATCACTAATAATAGTAATAATAAGATAAATATATGTATCAAATAAAAGCAATAATCACATCTTTAATAAACTAGTATAAATGCACGTGCACATGGTGCATGTTAATAAAATTTTAAAAACTAAGGAAATGATATTATAAAATTTAAAATTAATTTATGATATGTCATATGACGATATTAAATACTTTATGAATATTTCATGTAATATTTGTATATTTACATATGGTTTATACATAATCAATTGGCATACATTCTTATATTATTTTTTAGATATACTCATTAGAAGTGTGTCATTAGAAGTGTGTTAGATAAACTGAAAAATTGTGTTAATGTGTAATGCATGGTGTCCTAATCTATTGATATTTTGACATTAATATAATATCCATTAGAATTTTACATTAGACATTAAAATAATAAAGTCGCACATAGAACATTAGCTACAACAGTATAAACATATCAGGAAAGCAACATTGAATAAATACAATGAGCATTTCATATTCAATGATATTGAACACATTGAACTTCAAACAAAAATCTTTGGGATATAATTAAGAGCATTTCATATTCAATGATATTAGATCGAACAAAACCATTTGTTACTTTTAAATAAAGATGAAAATTAAAATTTTCATGAATCCATAGGCTTTACAATATTAATTAATTTATTATATCTAAAAAGTCATCAATATTAATTAAAATGCTTTACATAAAATAAGGTACTTCTCTGAGAGCTACACATACTGTGAAGTTTGGGAGGGCTTTCTTACTGCTTCCCAAAAAGATTTTTTAGTATAAAAATTAAAATTTTTGTACTGAAATGCTATTTTAAGAAGCATCAAGAAAGTAGTCTCAAACGAAGCCAACATCTTAAAGCAAATTTCAATTGCAGAAGTCACTATTGTAATGTTCCAATTTCCAAAAAAATTTGAATGGAAAATGACGATAAACACTATGAAGCCCCTAATCATAGTTTGAAAAAGTGTTTTTAAAAATAGCTTTTAGAAGTTAGAAGTTTAAAAAATGGTTAGAGAGCTGTTCCAAATAAAGCTAAAATGGGTAAGAAGTTTTATAAAAATAGAATATATTCAAGTAAGAATGAATATTGTATTTAACAAACCTTGCAAAAGATTAGTTTATCTCTATAAATATGTAAAAGATAATTTGTGCTCCAAAAATTTGGTCCCGGCCTCCGCTCGCTGTACTTTTTCTTCGAGGGGAGTTTTAATGGATTTAAGTTCCAAGGTAAATTTTGGAAGGCAGATGGGTTTGTAAATAAGGCACTAACAAAAGATTTTACCCTCATTTTGTGAGGACTTAATGGTCTGAGTTCTAGTTTCCTCCCTCCCGATAACGAGAGAGAACTTTTGATTAAGGCCAGTCGTCAATCAGATATGTAGAGATATATAGTATCTAGTATATAGTAGATGCTTTGGGCTTGAATTTAAAAAGTTTGGATGTTTGGAAAATTGGGTTGAAATATTTAAGAAGTTAGATATTTGAAATTGAAAATTTTCACCATATTACACTTTAAAGCATATAGTGGGGGAATGGATGATGGACCCAATCAAGATCCCATGGTTCCGCATCCGAGCCAACGTGGTCCTTGGTCTTCTTAGTCAGAGGAGGTAGTCAACCCAACCTTACAGAAGCATCCTTATCAGCAGCCATGGGTTGCTTCGTCCGAGGGTACCTTATAGACCTAGGCTGGGTATTTGCCTAAGGGGACAAATTTGAGTCCACCATAGTTAATAGAAGGCTTTGTGCCCTATCGATCATATCCTATTGATTCATATCTCAAGGATTTAATTCCATTAAGGAACGTATTGACTATGGCTATTATTAATATTTTCTTATGCTATTTGGCAGCAAAACTACTTGGTTCAGAGGGCCCTGGTCATAATTAGTCGTGCTATTTGGCAACAAAATTATTGGTTAGAGAACACATACAACATCCTTATTTGTAGGAGATTATTTTAGAATGGATCCTAGTGATATTTTTGACTAGGCATTTGTTGTGAATCTGATTTGAAGAAATATAATTTTGATCATAACAAATATTTATGTTACTTTTATTTTTCTACGACTACCTTGCTTACTAACATTTCAGATCTACAAGATCAAATTGCAAATCAAGCCAACTCATGATTGGGTAGACTAGGGGTGAGTCAGTCTGTAAGAGTTTTTTTACCTTTCCTTGAGTCAATTGTAATGAAGTGGGTCCTGTTGCTAAGTCATTAAAAAAAAATTTATTTATTTGTTAGTGTTTTATATTTTTGTTCACATCATTCGAGATGATCCAAAATCATCCTGGACGATTAGTTAAAAATAGAAACTCTAATTAGGTCATCCTAATTAAGATAGCCACAATTAAGCAAATAATCCTTGATGATATTACCATCTTTCGAGACGATAGGCTCAAAATTAGAAAGACTTAGCTGACACAACTTTTTAAGCATATTTTATTTTTTGACATCATCTAGGACATTATCCTGGATGTTGCACTTCAATTATGCCTAAATTAGTTTGATAATTAAGGAAAGCAAGTAAGATTTGATTGCTTGATCATATCGTCATGAACGATCTGTTAAATAAACCTTAGTTCTTCCTGGTTGACTTGAATGATGCTCTGGATGATATGTATTGATTTGAGCTAATCATGTAAGACGATCCAAAATCATCCTAAATAATCAAGTTATTTTTCATCATCCAGATATCTATCCAGGATGATGTTCTAGATAATATATGACATTTTATACTAATCAACCCAGACGATCAAGTTACTTTTTCATCATCCAGATATCCATTCAAGGAAATGTTCTGAATAATATTCAATGATTTAAATTAATCATACAGGATGATATACTATCTTTTTGGATGATCTGAAAAAAGGAACTTTCTAATCATCTAGACTCTCCTAAATCATTCTGGTTTATTGAGCTAAATTTGAATTGATAGTACAGGATGATCGATCGATCGTCATGGATGATGTTTGACATTTAATTAAAAATTAGGGCAAATTTGAAGCCCTTTTATTGAAGATCTTTTATTTTCTCAAGATGAGATCTTTTGCTGTTGTCCTGATCTAAGAGAGCCAAGAGGAGAGGGAGAGCAAGGGAGAGAGAGAGAGATAGAGAGAATCTTATGAGGGGGAGTTTTTGAGGGGTTTCACAAAATTTACACCAAACAAGGATCTGAGTCATCTTCTTCAGTGGTCTTCCCATATTCCTTGGAGGTTTGAGAGAGGTCTACTTCAACAACTAATCAAGATTCTCTACCTATTTTAGGAGAAAGAAAAATGAGTTGGATTCTATGTCTAGTTTAGGAGGAAGTAAAACGAGTTGGGTTTTCTGCCTGCTTCAAGAGGAAGCAAATGGACTTGGGTTCTCTACCTGCTTCAGGAAGAAGCAAAATGAGTTGGATTCTCTGCCCCACCAGGGTCGGTGGAAATGAGTTTTTGTACGGGATTCTTTGACTTACTATGGGGGAAAAAGGTGAGATACTGAGTTTAGTGCAATACTTGGAGGAGAGGCTCTAGGGAGTGGATGTATGTTAAGTTGATCGAACAACTATAAAATTTGGTTAGTTCTTTCTTATTATTTTTTTGTATTTAAATTTTTGCACTTTAAACTTTTTTGGTGATTATTTTATTATGGTTGTGATTTTATTCGAAGAATTTTTTTAAATACAAATTTACCCCCCCCCCTCTTGGTTAGCCTCGAGCTAGTTCACAAGGGCTTAGCATCCCTGATAAACTTTCTAGTGGCATTAGAGCACTTTCAAGTGGTATGAGTGGGATTCATAAAAAAATGTTTTTGAAAACTTTTGAATTTGGATTAATGGCTAAATTTGATAATCATAATACTATGGAAAGATATTCCATTACCCGATCATCTTTGTTTGAAAATATTCTTTTTAATTTTTAGAAAACTTGCATGTCTATATTTTTACAATCGATTGACTATCACATATGGGTACTTGTTAAAGATGGATATTAACCACCAACTTGTTAAATTAATGGCATTAAAATTGAACTTCTTTTTACTGAATGGAATTTTTATGATAGGGATTTAATGCAACTCAATGCAAAATGCTTGAAATATTTTTCTGTACTTTGAAATCAAAAGATTACATGCGTGTTTGAACTTGTACAATTGGTAAAAAAATTTGGGATAGATTGTGTATTAATTATGAAGGAACAGATGAAGTTAAGCAATCTAGGTTAAATATTTTATTGCATACCTATGAACTTTTTTTATGAAATATTTTGAATCGATTTTTAACATGTATACTAGGTTTACTCAAATTATCACCTCATTGCATGCTTTAGGAATAGAGCTAACTAACTATGAAAGAGTCAATAAAATTTTGAGATGCTTGTCTTCTTCATTTGATATTAATATTACTATAATTACTGAATCTAAGAATTTGATTACTTATTCTGCTAATAACTTACTTGGGTCACTCATTGCTTATGAGCATGGAGTAAACCAAAAAAATACTCGATACATGTGAGAAGAATAAGGAGAAAACTATGGCACTGAAAGCTAACGATACGGATATAAATTCTTCTGGTTTTAAAAGTGATGATGTTATCTTAATCACTAGGCAATTCAAAAAGATTTCTAAGGAAAAATCACAAGCATCATTAGAAGTGGAAGAAGGTAAGGATAGCAAAAATTGTAAAAGTTTTTCTGATACAGTTTATTTTGAATGCAGGAAATCAGGACATGTCAAAGTTGATTGTCCTACACTTAAGGTTCATCCAAGAAAGGATAAGGGTGAGGAGAACCCCAAGTTTAGAAATGATAAAAAGCTATTCTAAAAGGTATTATGAGCATATTCTACATCGGACTCCTCTAGGACTAAAGCTGAGGAGGAGACAACAAACTTGTACATGATGGCCAGTGATTATCTTGATCAGTCTGACCAAGAAGAGGTATGCAAACTAAGCTATGAACAAATACTTGAAGTTTGTGAGAAAATTCATGCATTATATAGAAAACATAAAAAATCACGTGCTAGTTTAAAATTGGAGTTTTTAAATCTATAAAAAGAGCATGTAGTTCTATATAAATATTACTTTATAATTAATAACAATCATATGTCTTTACTTGATGAGTTGAATAAAAAGAGAATTGAATTAACTGATGCACATGATTCCTTGAAGTCATTTCATGTTGAGTTAGAAAAGGAATTTAAGAAGTTAGGAAACCTCAAAACATTTAAAAATGATAAACCAACTTTGCTTGCATCACATAATGTTAAGAAGAAGCATCACCACCTGAGTAGATTAGTAAATCCTTTTCCTGGAGTTAGATATTTTTTCATGTGGCATGCTAGGGCACATTTAACACACTTGCATTATTTACCATAAGACACATTGGGTGTGAAGACCCAAATTGCATGATTCCCAGCATAACACACATGCATCACTTTCTTCTTACCATACAAAGGGACCCAAAATTATTTGGGTTCTTAAATTTGATGTTTGATGATTTTATAGGGGTGCTCTAATAAAAGGCCTCGTGAGAGCATGTGGTACCTGGACAACGAAGGCTCACGACACATAATTGTATGAACTTATTGTTTAATAAATTCTTATTTGTAAGTTTTTTAATCTATTGCTCGTTATTTTTTATTCTTTTTTCTGTTGGTTTTGAGTGTTTATATTTTTTATTTGCTGTTATTTTATAGTACTTTCATCTATGATGTTCTCTTTTTTTTTTCTTTTTTATCATAGCTATAATTATATTTTTATGCCTTATTTTTTTATTTTTAAAAATTTTTAGTCAATGTCTAACATTCCTAAGTCAGTTAAAGGGAGAAATAACATTGATTTTTTCCCTCCCTCTAACCTCTTTTAGCGGTGTAATTTTCTTTTCTAAATAAAATTCTATTTCAAATTAATAACTATACTTTATGATTAAGATTTTTTCTATCTTGCTATAGTAATCTATCTTATATATATAATTTCCAAAGTCTTTATATTACTTTTAATTTTTTTAGATCCTGTTGTTACATTTATCATAGGAATTTTATTCTATTTTATAATTTATTCTTCCTTATATTAGAGAGTGAGTTTTTCTTCTTTAAATATTTGGAATATATACTCACAACTAAGAGTTTTTAAGAGTCTTTTAAAAAGATCTAGCTTGTAAAAAAGGACAAGGGCTTAAAATGAGCCCCAAAAAAAAGAGAAACTGAAAAGATATGTTATGACCGCAAAAAAAATTAAAAGATATACAAAGGTTATCAAAAATCAAAAGATGCGTAAAGTGTATCAATAAATTAACAAGATGCGTAAATGAGCCCACAAACTACAAGCTTCCTTCTCTTTCAAACCTTTAAATCTTAAAAGAATTCATGTGTCACTTGATATTTTTAAAGGCTAGATTTTGAATTTCATGATTGTGAAAAAATTGCTTTGATATATTATTATATAAGATATTTTTCTAGAACTAAGTTTTGAATGTATCTCTTTCTCTTATCCAATTAGTTTTTTTGAGTTAGGTCTTTTGTTTTCAAAAGATGATTTATCCTGAGAAAAGTTCAAGCTTAGGGCTAATAGGATCGACTATTCTACTATTTTTCAAATTTTAATGATGTTAACTCATTGTTCTTAAATTTTTTTAATTAAATCATATGGAGAATTTATCATATTCATGCTCTGATTAAACAAAAACAAAAAATAACTATGTTTTTTTATCCTTTTGTCATCTTTATTGTATTTTTCATATTTTATTTTCATCTTTTAATGTAATTTTTTATGTTTTTGGGCCTTCTTTGATCATCTCCATCCATCTCTAGAATTTAAATCTTTGGTCACATCATCCTTGATGATATTTATATCATCCTGGATGATACATTCAATCCACTCTTAAAATCCTATCTGATGGCTGATATGACTTATGTGTATGATCCTCCTGTACGATCCATTATTATCCTGGATGATCTGTTCGTCTTCTACTTTAATTATCTATGATCATCTTGGACGATCCCCACATCCTAGATGATCTTCTCAATTTCTGCTCAATTATTAGTGATCATCCTTGATGATCTACCTATTCATCTTGGACAATCCATGGGGAAAAATTTGGTACACTTTTTAAATTTGACCGGTATGATCCATTATTGCCTATCATCCTCGATGATCCACCTAATCATCCAGGATGATATACTTTTTCAACGAACATCTGGCATGACTCCTTGGGATGATCTCCTGTGTCTAATCATCTTGGATGATGTCTTTTCATCAAGGATGATATTATCACTTTTTTGACCAATCATCTTTGACACAATTATTTCACCTGATCGTTCTGGATGATTTTGCGATTGTTCTGGATGACCGGTTCATTTCTTTTTAAACTAAGGCTTAGAAATAAATTTTCCCACCCAAACTATTCTATCCACCTTTTCTATCACTCCCCTGGTTTTTATGTTCATGGCTGGTAGAAAGCGCTCCCTTTTGCCTGCTGGAAACTCCCCGAGGACCAATCTTTACCCTCGTTTCACTAAGGCGACCAAGCCTCTTATCTGCATTACAAGACAGCCGGGATCACCATATCCTAGACTGTCAACCTACATACACTTTCATATCCTGTTCTCGACCTTTTTACACACACCTCTCTTATTTTTCTCCTTACACTTACCGTTCCCTTCAATTCAGAGCTACATTTTAAAATTTTTAGTAGCCTCTGAATCCACTCCACCTTCATTTCTCTTCAATCTTATGTCAATAAGCATCCTGTTGAGATCACATATAAAGATTGTTATGAGCTCCTGCAATTGTCCACCACTAGCGATAAGATTCACATCTTATCTCAAGACCCCGATTATGACTGGGCTCCGACCAATCACATTCTTAGGAACACTACTATCTCCTATCATGTTGTGGAGTCTAGTAGCTTACTCAAAGATGCTAGGACAATCCAACATGCCTTTTATACCTCAGTTCTTCTGAAAGCTGGTGCTCATATTCACATCACTCTACTCCTTACGATCATCACTTTCTACATCATGGCCCACCGTGAATTCAATACTACTAATATATTTTTTCGATACATTGAGGACCTCACTAATATTAGGGATCCAGGTCATAGAAGGAAGCCAAATCTTATCTTAGGACACATCATAACCTATGTCCTAGAATCCAAATATAACCTTAAATATCTTGCCTCACCAAACTTTTAGCCTACATTCTACACCAAAAGCTCTTTTCACATTCTTCACAGTACTTGTTTCCACTCAGAGCATGAGAAAGTTGAGGAGAAGGAGCTCCTGCACTTGATCCTGCACGTGCTATGCTCTGCCAGCACTCATAGTTAGATCAGTTGGTGGAGCGGTTCAACTAGTGGGAGACACGGTTTGAGTTCTATGTTGCTGCACATGAGCAACATGCGGATGATGTTACTCACTTAGACTCGTACGTAGCTCACCAGTAACTCTAGCTTGACCAGGATATGGCCTGGTTTGGGGAGCAGTTTTCTACTCTTTCTAGCTTTTTTTATACACCACCACCACCTCCTTCGGATGATCATGGGTCATCCTACTTGTAGTGTGTTTTCTTGTATTATTTCTTATGTGATGTATTTTGTTCATTTTAGTAGTTTTTATTTCTTTTTTTAGTTCCCTCCACCTTTTTGTGATGTCAAAAGGGAGAGTAGTTGTACTATTTTCTGTTTTTTAGTTTTATTATGTTCATTCTTTTATGTTATTTAATTGTGCTGTAATCATCTTTAGTAAAATTTAAACTTCTTGATTCACATTATTTTTCCTTTTGATGTTTCAGTTGAACTGCTTAAATTATTTTTTGTTTGCTATCATTCAAAAGGGAGAGATTATTATTTTTTTTTTGAAGAATGCAAATAGCAATTAATATGAAAATAACTAGATACAAGCTAAAGTAAAGGCTCACATTCCTTCTTCAATAAAGAGCAAAGAGAAGAAGGAATGTTAGCAAAAGAGGAGCTATCAAAATAAAAGTTTCTATCTAATGCCAAAGTAGCACACATATCGGCTACCTTATTACAATTCCTATGAATATGGTGTAGAATTTTCTTATTGAAATCGGCCAAGAAAATAAGATCATCCTCCAACCGATTGTAGTATTGCCATTTAGCTTTATTCAAAGAATGTTGAATTAATTTGATAACATTGATGTTATCTCCTTCAATTATAACCCCTTTAGTCTCTAGCATCCACGATTGAATGAATCTTCTAACAGCCATCACAGCATCCAAATCAAGGTGAGCGATATCCCAATGCATTTTCATTTCTCCAAATGCAATCAATAATCTCCCTTTATGGTCACGAAAGCATCCACCAATTCCAGCATCTTAATAAGTAAGGAGAGCAGCATCCACATTGATCTTAATCCAACCAAGCGGTGGAGGGTGCCAAAAGTTATGAAACTCCTAGGGAGATTAGCACCCCAGCTATCTATGATTGGATTAGAAGATTTAAACATTGAAGACATGAGCAGCTGCAACTACAATAGAACTTGCAGATTTCCCATGGTTAACATCATTTCTATTCCTCCAATTAAAGTATACCGTTGTATAGTACAAATTGGCAATATTAGGTCCAAAGCTAGCAAGAGTCTTCAATTCCCATAAACATTAAGTAAGAGAATTAAAAATATGTATGTAGAACCCCCATTCTTGAATCTTTCTAATAACATCCCGAAGATGTATGCAACAGATAGCAATATGCTCCAGATTTTTAGTTACTTGGCAGCCCCTAACACATAAGTCCTCATCTTTAAGCTTCCTATACTTTAAGAAGTCATTTGTAGGAATAGCTTCTTTACTCATTCTCCACCAGAATAATTCAGTCCGAGCTGAAAGTCTCAGATTTTTTAACCAGTTATAAAATCCCATATCATCACTAATACTGCTATGTTTGTTGTAAGCCTCAATTGCACGGGCAGTGATAGATCTGCTGGATAATAAATAGATTTCTTCCAGGTAATCCTCGTCTGCACTTCTGTCAATCAGAATTTGTAGAATGTTAGTGATAAGTTCACTCAGGAAGTAGCCTTGCAGCACATGGAGATTCCAGCCACCATTCTCATTAATGAAATGATAGAGTTTTAGCCCTTCTAACTCCAAACAATTTGCATTGATTGGCCATTCATTTAAACATTTATCAAGCAACCAAGTATCATTAAGAATATCTATATTCTTACCATTAGCAACTCTCCATCATAACAAAGGTTTTAAGTAATGGGCACCTTCAATCAAAATCTTCCAAGCAATTGAACTACCATTCCTACTTTTAGCTTCCCACAAGTTATCTCCATATTTGGCTGAAATAACTTGATATAATAGTGAATTCTGATTTTGTAGGAATCTCCAAGACAATCGTGCTTTCAAAGGCCCATCTCTAGTAGCCGCCGAGGGGAAGTTTAAACCACCTTATCATATGGTTTGCACAGAGTATTCCAACCAATATAATGCATACCTCTCTTACCAATCCCCTTATGCCATATAAAATTTCTTCAACATTTATCAACCTCTTCTAATACTTTCATGGGGACCAAAGTATGAGTAGAGGCAAAATTAGGAATAGTTAATAGAGAAGTCTTAGCAAGAGTAAACTTACCAGTGAAGGATAGATTTTTACTTCCCCAAGAATTCAGCTTATGCATCACCTTATCCAACAGAAACTGAAAATTAGATTTCAGAGCTTTCCTCATAATCATCTTGATGCCTAAGTATTGTAAATCTTTAACAGTTTTAAATCCCAGAACATTCTTTACTCGGGAAGCAGCAACTCTAATCATTCTTTTGCTGAATAAAATTTGAGATTTAGAGTTATTGACTTTCAAACCTGTCCAGGAACAGAAATCCATCACAATATTTCTCAGTTTGACAGCCAGCTGGGCAGTAGCTTGGGAAAATATCAAGACATCGTCAGCAAACAGTAAATGGTTCACCTTGGGAGCACGTTGTCAAACCTGAATTCCCATATCATGACCTCTTTGTGACATGTCTAAAGAAAAAAGTTGAGAGCAAAGGATATAAAGATATGGCGATAATGGGCAACCTTGCTTAAAGCCATTCTCTACAGTAATCCATTTGGAAGCTCTTCCATTAATGATGAAAGAAAATCTAGCACTTCTTATACATTCCATAATAAGCCTAGATATTTTCATTGGCATGCCAAACATATTTAAAACTTGGGCTAAAAAATCCCAACTCATTCTATCATAATCTTGCTCCATATCAAGCTTAACCACCATTAACCCCTTTTTGCTTTTCGAAATTCTAAGCTTATGAAAAATCTCATGAGCAAGAAGACAATGGTCAGACATAGAACAACCATTGAAAAATGCAACCTATTTTTTAGTGATACATTTGGAAATAGAACTCTTAATTCTATTTAGAATCATGGTTGCCACTATCTTATAAGTTGTTTGACACGAACTTATAGGCCTAAAGTTAGATGGAACAATAGGCTTATTGATTTTAGGAATTAGAAAAATAAGTGTATCCTTCCAATCATTATACATGAAACCGGTTTTGAAAAAATTATCAATAGCCTTCCATGCATCCTCCTCCTCAATTTTCCAATAAAATTTGAAAAAAGAAGATGTGATACCATCAAAACTAGGGGATTTGTTGTTACCTTGACTGAAAATAGCTTTAACCATATCTTCCTTAGTGAATTCAGCATCCAAGAGCTTTGCATCTTCACGGGATATTCTTAGATTTTTCGGAACTGTAGGCCATCCAGTAAGCTTAAACTCCCTAGCTGTCCATTTCTTCTTAAAGAAGTTGTAAAACACTTCTTCAATTTGATCAAAATCTTCAACTACCAAATTATTATAATTTCTGATTTTCCAAATCAAGTTACCGTTTCTCTTGGCTGAAGCATACTGATGAAAGTATCTTGAATTTTTATCGTCATCTTGCTTCCATTTGCTATTAGCTCTTTGATTCCACCAAGTGGACAATCTTCCAAAGTCACATTTAGTTCATGAATTTTGTTTTTCAACTATTTCAACTTATCAGCCGTGAGACCAACATTTGTTTCTTCAAGCTACAGTTGCAAAATATCCCTCTTCAACCTCAATTTTCTGTGAGTTCAATTCCTTGCACTTATTTTTATTCCAGAAATAGAGAGCTTTCAATGATCTCCTTAATTTTCTTTGAAGGATTTCAGCATTATTACCAAAATCAGCTTTCCTCCATGCCATTAAAACAATGTTCCAAGTAGCCGAATAGTATTTCCAAGTGTCTTCAAATCTAATAAATTTTGATTTCTAATTTTGAGGCTCAATCATGTTAAGAGCAATGGGAACACGATCCGAAGCAACTCTAGATAAGTGACAAACCTTAGCCATTGGGATTTTATGTAAAGCTGTAGAATTTAGTAAACACCGATCCAATCTCTCCCAAATTCTTGAAGTGCCTTCTTTGTTATTACACCAAGTAAAGCTTGGACCCACAAACCCAATGTCATGGAAATCATTATTAGTTAAGATCATCTTCATATCTTTAGGCCCTTTAGAGAAACGGAACCTCTTCCCACCCTTCTTATCATCCATAGAGAGGATGCAATTAAAGTCTCCTCTAATGATGGCTGGATTATCACCTATCAAACAACCTTAAAGGCCTTGCCAAAGATTTCTACGAATTTGAACATCCCTCCCTCCATAAACAGTAGTAATATTCCATTTACCAAAAGTATTAATGTTGAGAGTTACCATAACAAATAGGGAAGAATGCTTAATGACTTCAAAGGATGCCATAGTTCTTTTCCACAAACAAGAATGCCACCGACATACCATTCGAAGGATGATGGAAATAATCCCATTCATTTCCAATAATCATATTGATATCACTTCTGTCAATAGAAGACATCTTCGTTTCAGTAAGACTAATAAAAAAACCTTCATTGTCTTTCACAATCTCCCTAAGATATAAGGAGGCTTCTCGCTTTCTAGCCCCCCTACAATTCCAAAAGATAAGGGAAGCCATTTATTAACAATAGGGGAGTTATCCCCTATCATTTTATTGGTTTTATTCTCACCTCTCCTCTTTCTTTGATCTATTTCCTGTGGTCCCAATGATCTCAACTCCTTGGATAATTTGACTTTGCCTGAGTTTGATAAAGGTGTCACTTTATTCCCCGTATCTTGCACTATATTTATAATAATCACATCTGTAATAAGAGAAATAACATCTGAGATCTCCTTATTTGATTCACAGTGCATTCCAGTAATAGCCATCTCAATGACTTCCCCTTCCTCCAGATCATTATCCAGAGTTTGAAATCTATTCAAACTGGTGGATAATCCCTGAATCCTCTTCTCTTCAGCACCACTTACAGCTTCCGAAATAATAGACTCTCCTTGCAAATCTGCTGACATACCTGGTTCACTCAACAACATGGCATCCTTATTAATATGATTCACATTTGCAACAGGTTTATACACCTGTTTAACTGGAACATTTGATCCAATGTTCCTGTTTGCATACTTGAATCTTCTGTTATTTAATTTAATGTGGATCCATGGCCTATAATAATCATTACCTTGCTTTTGTAGACCATTATCAAAAGCATCATTAGTTTGTTTCAAACCTTTCTTTGCATCAGGTTAATTCTGCTTCTCCTTAGCCTGTTCTGGAATCACATCTGGACATGAAGCTTTGCTGTGTCCCACCCTTCCACAGTGATAACAGAGAAAAGTTAATTTCTCATATTCCACCTTTTGAAATGTTCTCCCATGTATCCCTTCTATCCACACTCCCTTGGGAAGTTTCTTTTCAAGATCAATACGCACGCAACACCTAGCGTATTCCCTCTTCCCCCGTTTGAAAGAGTTCCCATAAAGTAACATAGGAGTTCCTACCATGGAAGCTATCATAGTAATATTATCCTCGTCCCAGCAACTTAATGGCAGACCTGGAAATCAAATCCAAACTGGGGATGTGATACCTTTTAAAGAATCAGTAGAAAAAGAGGGAGACCACCTATCCATACCGATAATGTGATTACCTATATACCAGGACCCTCCACTAAACACTTCCTCCATGGATTCACTTTTAGGAAAGGAACACAAAATCTTGTTACGACCCAACGTCGTAAGATGAAAACAGCCAAACCTGGTCCATTGGTGTCTATGCTCTTGACTGCAAACATAGAAGGGTAAATCCTACCCAAGCACCTTAATCACCAATGATTTCTTCAAAACTGGGGAATTATCCAATTCCTTATCTGAATTAAGCTTGATTTCCAGTCCGTCTTCAGATAACTGAATGGAATTCTTATTAAAACTCAACCAAATATGCTGAGTCTTCTGCCATGCCGATGTGAAATTGCTACGAGGACCCGAATTAACCTTCAAATCATCAGCTGTTGCAAATCTATTTTTCATGACTTTTGTTTTGATGATTGAAAAGCACTGTTGCTTCTCTTGGACTTCTTGTTGCTTCTAACTTTTCAGGAATAAAAAATTGGACGAATAAACGAAGCCAGATCAAGATTGAGTAGGTCTAGGGTTGAGTCAGTCTGTACTTTGTTTTTCTCTTCTTGAGTCTATTTGTAATGGTCAAAGAGACTGATGCTAAGTAGCCCTACACACACACACTTGAGAGTCTTAGAATTTCTATTTTTACTCATATCGGCCAGGACAATTTTTACATCGTCCTGGACGATCAGGCTTAAAACAGAAAGTCTAAATAAGGATTCTTAATTAAGGCAGCCGTCATTAACATATCGGCCTGGACAATATGTGTATCGGCCAGGACGATAAGCTCAAAAAAGAAAGAAGTTGCCGCCACAGAGGTGTGAAATTAATGGTGTTAAAACTGAAGTTGCTTTTACTGAATGGACTTTCGATGAACGTGATTTGGCTTAGTTAAATGCAAAATGTTTGAACTATTTTTTCTGTGCTTTGAAATCTGAAGATTACATGCGTGTTTCAACTTGCAAAACTGGTAAAGAGATTTGGGATAAATTATGCATCACCTATGAAGGTACTAATGAAGTTAAGCAATCCCGTTTGAACTTTCTCTTGCATGACTATGAACTTTTTCGTATGAAATCATCTGAAACTATTTCTGACATGTATACTAGGTTTACTCAGATAGTTACTTCATTGCATGCACTAGGAAAGGAACTTTCGAATTATGAAAAAGTTAACAAGATTTTGAGATGCTTGCCTTCATCATATGATGCTAAAATCACTGTAATCACTGAATCTAAGGATTTGAACACCTATTCTATTGATAACTTACTTGGCTCACTCATTGCTTATGAGCAAGGGGTGAATCAAAGAAATCTTGATGCAGGTGAGAAGAAAAAGGAGAAAATAATTGCACTGAAGGCGCATAAATCAGATTCTGAATCTTTCGGGTCTGAAAGCGATGAAGTTGCCTTTATCACAAGGCAATTCAAAAGCTTTCTAAGGAAGAAACTAAAGCATCATCAAAGTTGGAGAAAAGGTAAGGATCATAAACATATTAAAGGATCTTCTGATGTTGTTTGTTTTGAATGCAGGAAACCTGGACATGTGAGAGCCGATTGCCCAACACTTCAAGATAACACAAGCAAGGAAAAGATTGAGGAAAAATCTAAGTTAAAGAAGGAGAAGAAGAGAATCCAAAAGGCATTCTCGGTAGAATCTTGTACTGATTCCTCTGAGACTGAACCAGAGGAAGAGACAACGAACCTGTGCTTAATAGGGGAAGATCATCTTGAGCAAAGTGATGAGGAAGAGGTATGTAAACCAACCTATGATGAATTATTTGAAATTTGTGAAAAAATTCATGCATCATACAAAAAACTTAAGAAGACACATGCTAGCTTAAAAGTGGAACTTATAAATTTGCAGAAAGAGTATGAAGTCATTCTTAAAGATCATTCAACGATTGATTCAAATCACATGGCTCTTCTTGATGAATTTGATGAGTTGAACAAAAAACATTCAGAATTAATTGATGAACATAAGGCATTAAAAGTTTCACACACCTCACTTAATTTTGATCTTAAGAAATCTAAAGAGATTGAGAAAATTTTGAGGATTGATAATGAAGCATTAAAAAGAACTAACTTGAGGATTCAACATGATTTGGAAACATGTAAGAAAAATTGGATGACATCTACTTTTGATCCTAAGACAGAACCTAGGAAGAAGCATTATAACTCAAACCATTTAAGAAATCCTTTTCCTGGAGTTAGATGTTTCTCATGCGGCATGCTAGGACACATCTCACAAACTTGCACCGTTCACCGTAGTACACATTGGGTGTGGAGACCTAAGATACATAATTCACAACATACCATATCTGCATTGCACTTTACTTTTCCTAAGAAGGGGCTCAAACCTGTTTGGGTTCCTAAATCTAACTGTTGTTGAGTTTTACAGGTGTGCTCTCACCAAAGACCTCGTGGGAGCATAGGATAACTGAACATAAGGAGGCTGGCAGCTCAAAATTGCTTAAACTCACTGCCTTATAACTTGCTTGAAATTTTTAGTTTTTGTGTTATTTTTTTTATGCTAGTTTTTTTGCTTTCTTTGTGTTATTCTAGTTTGCTTTGTTTTCATTTTGTTTGTTTTTTTGTTTGGTGTTACATATGGTGAATCTTTTCAAGCTTTTAGATTTTTAAGTTTTGGAGATAGTGTTTAGCTTTTCTAAATTGGTTAAAGGGAGAAAAAATGTTGATGTTTTCCCTCCTTCTGACCTTGTTTAGTGGTATGATTTTTTTCTCTAAACAAAAGTCGAAACTCATTTTAACCAATGATTTTTTAATTAAGATCCTTTTCTTATCTTGCTACATTAATTTATCTTATGCATAATAGCCAAAGTTCTTATATATCCTTCAAGTTTTTTGAAATCTTGCCATTGCATTTATCACATGATTTTGATTTTGTGTTGTGGATTGTTCTTCCCTATGTTAGAGAGAGAGCTCCCATTTTCTAATATTTGGAGGATATACTCACAACTAAGTTTTTTTAAGGGTATATTAAATAGTTTCTAGCTTGTAAGAGTTAAAAAGGAAAGAGGCCAATGAAGCCAAATTGAAAAGAAAGCTGTATACACAAAAGTGTATCAAAGAATCAAAAGATGCTCAAAGAGCCAATCGAAGTGACAAGAGGCATAAAATGAGCCCACTAAATGCAAGCTATCATCTCTTTGCTAAAACTTAGAGAACTCATGGATTATGTGATGCTTTCAAAGACTTGATTTCAATTTCCATGATTGAGAACAATTACTTTGTTTAATTAATTATGAGATATTTTCTTTGTAAATAAGTCTTAAATGGATCTTCTTATCCTATTTAGTTATTCTGAGTTAGGCCTCTATTTTCCAAAAGAATTTTGTATCCTAAAGGATGTCCGATCGAGGGTTAACAAAATCAGTTGTTCTACCTTCTTCTGATTGGGATTTGTTAAACTCTTTGATCTCTTGGAACTTTAAAAGTTTAACTTTTTGAGAAATTCTCATATGATGCCTCCATAAAAAAAAATTTAGAAAAATTAAAATCCAAAATATTAATTTTTTTATTTTCCTTGTATCTTTTTTCTTTCTATTACTGTGTTTTTTGTCTGTTTTTCTTTTGTTTTTTGTTTGAGGGCTTTGATCATCACCATCCTTCTTTATGTTTCAAATTCTAGTCACATCGTCCTGGCCGATACCTTTATCTTCCTAAATGATAGGGCAAATTCTCTTTAAAATCCATCTGCTGACCTTTTGTATGCTTGCTGTAACTCATCGTCCTGGACGATCCTATATCATCCTAGACGATTTGATCGAACTCTGTTGCAATCATGATGATAGTCCTGGCCAATAGAATATTTTTTCTAGCAGATGCATTTTATGTGCATCATCCTGGTCGATACACTGGATCGTCCCGGACGATCCACGTGTTAGTACGGTTAAATCTTTAAAATCGGCCCCGGATGATCCATTATTAGACAATCGGCCTGGCCGATCCACTGTTCATCCTGGGCGATATACGTGGCAGTGATTTAAAACGTTTTAACTTTGGCCGGTACAATCAATTATTAAGCATCGTCCTGGACGATACACCTAATCGGCCCGGACGATCTGCTTTTTCAACGGTCATCTGGATTGACTTCTCAGGCCGATCGCCTGTGTCTAATCGACCTGGCCGATATCTGATCGGCCCGGACGAATTGATCGTCTTTTTGACCAATCTGTCTGTACACAATTATTGAGTTATATCGGCCTGGACGATTCTGCGATCGGCCAGGATGATATGGCCGTTTCCTTAAATTCTGGCCGTTCCAGCCATGTTTTTTCACTTTCCACCTTTTCTTCTCTTGTGTTTTCTTGCTAACTCCTCTCTATGGCTGGTGGGAAACGTGTTCGACAAACTTCTGGGAGTTCTTCGAGGGCTAGGATTGACCCTCATTTCAGGGAAGCAGAAGATGAAGCCGCCTACCATCGTTACAAAGAGTATGGGATTACTGTCTCCAGAATCATAAATCCTGCCCACATCTCATACTCGGTAATGGATCTTTTTGCTCACACCTCCCTTTGCTTCATTCTGTCTCTTGCTTTCCTCTTTAATATCGAATTTCTTCAAGAATTTTTCGCAAGCCTTTGCATTAACCCTACCTTCACAGCCCTGACCTCCTATGTGAATCGGCGCCCTATCGAAATCACATATCAGGATTGCGTTGATCTTTTACAGCTATCTACCACCGGGGATAAGCTACACTTAATTGCTTCTGATCCTGACCTTGACTGGTCCATGGCGAATCACTTACTTCGCCAGCCAATGCACCTTTTCATGTTGGAGAGACTAGCTCTTTAGTCAAAGATGCTAGGACAATCCAACATGTCCTTCGCACCTCCATAATTCCAAAAGCCGGGGACCGAATCCACATCACCCCTCTACTTTCTCCCACTACTTTCTACATCATGGCTCATAGAGAATTTAATACTACGGACCTAATTTTTTGATACATTGATCACTTAACCACAATCCGCGATCTGGGTCACAAGAGGAAACCAAATCTAGCCTTAGGACACACCATAGCCTATGTCCATGAAACCAAATACCAACTTCAGTATCCTATTCCACGAAACCTCCCAACTCCCTTCTACTCAAACAGTTCCTTCAGTACCCTTCATAGTACTCGTCTCCACCCTGAGGAACCTCGGGGGGCTGGAGAGGAGGAGGCTCCCGCTCCCGCTCCCTTTCCTGACCCTATTCCTCTACACCAGCACTCACCCGTTGATTAGTTGATTGAGAGGTTTGATCGATGGGAGACCCGCTTTGACGCCTACGTTGCTGCACAGGAGCAGCAACATTTTGAGGACATTGCCCGCTACGAGCAGCACCGCACTGAGGATTTAGCCAGATTTGACAATTACATGACTCACCAGTAGCAGCAGCATGACCAGAACATCGCATGATTCAATGCTCCGTTTACCACGCTTGCCAGCTACTTTCAAAAGCCACCTCCACCACCTCCATCTGATGATCAGGGTCCTTCGTTTTTCTAGTCTGTGTTTTTTGTTTCCTGTTTTCTGTAGTTTGTTTTTTTTTAGTCTATTTTAGTTTCTATTTTCTCTTTTTCTTTTATATGTCTGGACCCTCTTTTTGTGATGACAAAAGGGGGAGTAGAATGTGGTAGGAAAAAGGGGATGTGCTTGTAACTTTGAATTTCTAGTGAACTATTTTTTTTCTCTGAGTTTTTCCTACTTGTGTTTGCCATCATCAAAAAGGGGAGATTAGAATGTGGTAGGAAAAAGGGGATGTGCTTGTAACTTTGAATTTCTAGTGAACTATTTTTTTTCTCTGAGTTTTTCCTACTTGTGTTTGCCATCATCAAAAAGGGGGAGATTGTTGCAAATCTATTTTTCATGACTTTTGTTTTGATGATTGACAAACACTGTTAATTCTCTTGGACTTCTTGTTACTTCTAAATTTTTAGGAATAAAAAATTGGACGAACAGACGAAGCCAGTTCAAGATTGCGTAGGTCTAGGGTTGAGTCAGTCTGTACTTTGTTTTTCTTTTCTTGAGTCTATTTGTAGTGGTCAAAGAGACTGATGCTAAGTAGCCCTACATACACACACTTGAGAGTCTTAGAATTTCTATTTTTACTCATATCGGCCCGGACGATTTTTACATTATCCTGGACGATCAGGCTTAAAATAGAAAGTCTAAATAAGGATTCTTAATTAAGGCAGCCATCATTAACATATCATCCTGGATGATACGTGTATCGGCTAGGATGATTAGCTCAAAATAGAAAGAAGTTGCCGCCATAGACAATTAAGGTATACTGTATTTTTAAATTATTAGCCAGGACGATCATTGATCGGCCTGGACGATATTCACAAATTATAACATAAATTGATCAGGAAATCAAGGGAGTAATTAAGGATGATTGATACAATCATATCGACCTGGACGATCTCAGGATCGGCCAGGACGATCCAGTTAAAAACCTTAAGTTACTTCAGATTGATAAATATCGGCCAGCTCGTATCTAGGGCTATTCTCAGGATGATTTTCCCATGACTTGAACTGATCAGCCAGGATGATCGTGAGATCGGCCTGGATGATCAAGCCAATTTTTAATCTTCCAGTTTTGCATCTAGGGCGATACTCTGGCCGATCTTCTGAGATTTGTACTGATCGGCTAGGCCGATGTCCATATCGGCCTGGACGATAAAGTCGGCAACTTGCAATTAATGAGCTCCTTTGAAGCTCTTCTATTTAAGAGCTCATGTTCAACATTTTTCAAGAACCTTTGGTTGCTACCTTGACCTGAGAAGGCCTTGAGGAGAGAAAGAGAGAGAGGGAGAGAGAGAGAGGATCTTATGAGGGGGAGCTTGTGAGGGGTTTCACAAGGGTTGCTTCACCCCCCCTCCTCTCGGTTAGCTTGGGCCAAAGTTCATAAGGGCTTAACATCCCTAACAAACTTTCATCAGCAGCATCCAGAACGTTGTCATCTTGTTCAAATTCTACCAATAGATCTTTAACAACTTGTTTCTGAACTCCCACTTCTTACAATCCCGTAAACTTGTTAACCTTAATAATTAATTTTGAAGATGACGAAGACTCTGTACCCAAATTCCATAAACCTGGCTTTAATACCTCCACATTATTATAATCATCAAGAACACCTTTTCCTTAGCCTTTCACAATAGGTTCTGAGCTCAAAGGAGGTTAAAATCCCTCGTTAATAACAAGACAAGAAGAAGTTCTTGTTGTTCCTTTATCACCAACGCGATCATTAATGATATTGTCATCAGAAGATTTTACTAGATCATCATGAGATGGATTAGCATTCTGATTATCTACGATAATCCGCTGCCGGCAGACCAGAATCGTCATCCACCTTCAACGATCCGAACGTAGAAAACCCGCGAAAACCAAAATCAAAAAATAAGAAGACGATTCTATCTCTAGAAAATCCCACAGCTTCTCTCACTAGAAAATCACTGTAACTTCTCTTCCAATTTCTCATAAAAATAAGAAGACGATTCTCTCTCTAGAAAATCCCACAGCTTCTCTCAAAAGGGATAGATTATTATTAATTTGATTTCAAGAAATAGAATTTTGATGATAACAAATATTTATGTTACTTCTATTTTTCTACAAGTGCCTTACTTACTAATGTTTTAGTTCCACAAGATTAAATTATAAATCAAGCCTGCACAGGATTGGATATACTAGGAGTGAGTCAGTCTGTAATGATTTTTTACCTTTCTTTAGTCAATTGTAATAAAGTGGATCCTAATGCTAAGTCATAAAAACAAGTATGTTTGTTTGTTATTATGTTCTATTTTTGATCATATCATCTGGGACGATCCAAAATCATCCTTGATGATTAGTTAAAAATAGAAACCCTAATTAGGACATGCTGGTTAAGACAACCCCAATTAATCAAATTGTCCTGGATGATATTATCATCGTCTGGGATAATAGACTCAAAATCAGAAAGAATCAACCGCCATAACCTTTTAGGCATATTTTATTTTTGGACATCGTCCGAGACAATGCACTTCAATTATGCCTAAAATAGTTTGATAATTAAGGAAAGTAATTAAGGTTTGATTGCTTGATCGAATTGTCCTGGACGATTAGTTAAACAAACCTTAGTTCTTCTTGGATGACCTGAACAATGCTGTAGATGATATGTATTGATTTGAACTAATCATCCTAGAGGATCCAAAATCATCCTAGATGATCCAAAATCGTGTTGGACGATCCAAAATCATCTTGGACGATCCAAGAAGATCAAGTTTTTTTTTCATCGTCAAGATATCCATCAAGGGCACTATTTTGGATGATATGTGACATTTTGTACTAATTAGCCCACTAATCAAGTTACTTTTTCATCATGTAGATATCCATCCATTGTGATATTCTGGATGATATTTGATTACTTGAACTAATCATACAGGACGATATATTATCATCCTGAATGATCTAAAAAAGAAACCTTCTAATCATCCAGACTCTGCCAAATCTTCCTGGCTGATTGAGCTAAATTTGAAATGATCGTACATGATGATCAGTCGATTATCCTGAATGATGTTTGATAATTAATTGCAAATTAGGGCAAATTTGAAGCTTTTTTATTTAATATTTCTTATTTTCTCAAGAGAAGATCTTTTGCTACTGTCCTAACCTGAGAGAGCTAAGAGGAGAGGGAGAGTAAGGAAGAGGGAGAGAGAGGATCTTATGAGGAAGATTTTGTGAGTGGTTTCATAAAGGTTGCTCTAAGCAAGGATCTGAGTTGTCTTCTTCAGTCATCATCCCTAGTTCCTTAGAGGTTTGAGAGAGGTTCACTTAAAAAATTAATTAAGGTTCTCTTCCTGCTTTAGTAAGAAGCAAAAGAAGTTGTGTTCTCTATCTACTTCAAGAGAAAGCAAAAGGAGTTGGGTTCTCTTCCCACTTCAAGAGGAAGCAAAAGGACTTGGGTTCTCGTCTTGCTTCAAGAGGAAGCAAAAGGAGTTAGGTTCTCTGCCTTATAAGGGTCAGTGGAAAGGAGTTTTTGTATGAACTTCTCCGTCTTACTGTGGGGGAAAAATAGAGACACTGAGTTTAGTGCAATACCTAGAGGAGTGGCTCCGGGGAGTTGACATAGGTCAAGTTGACCGAACCACTATAAAATCTGGTGTGTTCTTTCTTATTATTTTTTTGCATTTAAATTTTGCACTTTAAATTTCTTTGGTGATTATTTGGTTGTGGTTGTGATTTTTTTTAAAGAATTTTTTAAATATAATTTAGACCCCCCCCCCCCTCTTAGTTAGCCTCGGGCTAATTCACAATGGCTTAATATCCCTGACAAACTTTCAAGTGTCATTAGAGCACTTTCAATTTTTAGCTCTATGTGAGCTAAAGTTATATTCGATATTATTCACCTTGACAAATTATTGCGGAGGGTAGATGAATTTTGCTTTAAGTGTTGATAGATTTATTTTAATTTTTTTTTTCATTTTGGAATTTCTAGAATTTTAGATTTTTGGGAGCTCTGAATTTCATTAGTATTTGGGTGAAGCTTAAAATATTTGGAATTAACCCCTCTAGTTGAGCTCTATATTCAACACGACCATTATTAGGGTGTAGTGGGGTTATTTTTATTTGAAACATTTACATTTTATAGATAAACCTTGTTAACTCTGTCGAGTTATTGATAGAGGATCGGGTTCATCATAGGCTTCATGCCTTTATTAGTTAATTCTCATTGTTATAGGCCTTAAAGGCCTTATATGAATGTATTAAGACAAATATACTGGTCGCCATCACCATAAATATGTTTGATGGTTCAAACCCTATCAACTCATATTCATATATATATAGAAGGATTAAGTTTAAACTTGATATCACTTATTAACCTATGCAATATCCCTAGACGTCACGTGTATACTTATAAAATGCTCATCGGGGCCCATATGGGTTGTATAATAGTAATTGCCCCCTTTTTATGTACCTATGTGCATACATATTATAGTATATGTGTGGGGGCATTTTGAATATTTTGTAGATGTACTATAATATCCCACAGAAGATAATGTATTTCATAGACCTTTTATATTTGGAGTAGCGGGTGTACTTTCTGCTTGTAGTTATGAACTTAGATCAATCATTGGTATTTAACGGCGTATTTGTTAAATCTGTATCATTAACTTCAGTGGGTGCGATGCAATGTGTGTTAATATTCAATTGAGTACATCTTGATGCATCATGTTGTTACATTCACTGCATCTCAAATCCTTTTGGCTACAACTAACACACTACATATGTGACAGATCTCCCACAGTACATCTGCTATTGCTCTAGGGAGTTAAGTAGATGTATTCATTTTTAAACTGAAATTGACTTCAGGATATTGCATTTATTGAAGTCTTTATATATCTATCTATAGGTGAGAGGTAGTGCTTGCACTTGTATTCCTATAGGACTCGTATGTGTTGTAGATCTTCCTGGATTTGAATTGTTGTTGGTCATAGGAACTTCCACATTCTACTTCATGACTTGTAACAACTTTACACATTAATTGTCATTGTTAATATGAAATTTATTTAAGAGGATTTTTATATTTCTTCATGGTTAAATCATACATTATCTTCTATTGTATTGCTTGTGAGGTTGAATATGGTTGATTGCATGAATGTTACAACATTCCCTATTATGCTCGTTGTCACCTCACAATATTTGAAAGGAACTGCTGCATCTATCCATAAATAATCTTGTCATGGATAAGAGGTGCATCACCATACTCATTGCATATTCTTTACCATCGCTACAACCATCCTTGCTACGTGTAGGTTAGGTTTTCATATATGGCGGCTCTCTTTTATAGTGATTCGTAGGTACTTATATACATCTTAGATCACTTGTTGTATTTTTTTATTTGCATATTGATTGAGATAATCACCATGTTCATCAAGAGCTTACATTATTGCTTATGAACAAGTTCCAATTGCAAACTCATAACCTTCGAAGAGGATTTGCATATGCATGATGAGTTTGACATTCATCATTTATTTGATATTCATTCCCCGTCTAGCATGAGGGCTTTCAACAATTGTGGAAAAATTCATGCTATTGGTTGTAGGCATGTCATTGCATTTTCCACTTAACATTTGCTTGCAAATAGGTCATTTTTGATGTACGAAATTTTCCCTTTGGTTGCAAATGGGTTGTACTCATGCTTGCAGTAGTCTGATATATCAACTCATGTATATAAAACTTGCATATTCTAGCTCTCCTTCATTTATCACATTCATGTTGGTTATTGTTTGTGAAAAAACAAATCATGCATGTCAAAACTTATAATCAATTCATTTATGAATCTTAATTCATTTCACTTTGATTGTATCATTCTTATGATTTCATTTGTATTATTTATAATTCATTTGAGCTTTTTTATGTCAACATTCAAATCAAGCTCTTGGTCCAAGCTTGAGACCAAGTTCAATCATAGTTCTTTATAGTCCAAGCAAATTCAAGTCTTGTGCAAGTCCCTTGTGATCCAACTCAAGTCTTTGCATGAGTTTAAATATTCAAGTCATGTTCAAACTCAGTTCATGTCCACTGGATTTAATTCATTTGAGGTTCAATTTCAAATTAAGTTCAAGGTCATTTAGTTCAAGCTTAAGCTTCTGAATTTAGTTTTATAGTTCAATGTGCAAGTTTAAACTTTGGTCCTCAACTTATTTATTTAAGTTCAAAATAGGTCTCATGTTTACCTAAAATTTCGGCAGCCTCCCGGCATCTCCCTCATTTAGGGGAAACTATGAAAAAGTGGGCCTTCCCACCATGTATAATAAAGGCATGTATGGTATGTGTCCTTAGACACCGCATTCATGATCTTCATTCTGACCATGCACAAAAATGGCTTGTTTGGGGTCTTCGAATGTACTTATTTTAAATCAGATGACAAATATCTATTTAACTATCTAGAGAGAGAACGTTTGGGTTTCTATAGAGAGAAAGACCATCTTCCTATTCGAATTTTTTCTTCCCGCGAATTTCTGCGGTTGGTGGAGCAGTCGCTGGATGATCATCGACATTTCTTTACCGATGTCATGGATGCTTCACGGCCTTCTGGATCTCTACGTACCATTGGTAGATGTATGAGTGGTGTTGTTATCAGAGAAGGGGCAAGACCTCCGAGCCATCAAGTTCTGGTTGAAGGCAAGGGAAAGAAGGCGATGGTGGATTGTGTAGCGGCTAAGAGAAAAGCAGATCTAAAGAAGGATGCAGGTATGCCTAATCTTGATTCTTCTTCATTGGATGATTTAATTGTGAAGGTGAATAGATTTTCTGAGGTTCTTGAGGCAAATAATTGTCGTGTTATGGCAAATGATCTGAATTCTGTGGAAGTTCAGAAGATTTATGAGAACACTATTTTTGGAAAGGATTCTGGGAAGGATCCAGTGAATGATGGAATCTTGATGACCAATATGATTGCTAACATTAGACAGGATGTTATTGGGGAGGTTGCTGAAGCGTGGTCGAAGCCGAAACACATCAAGATTGCTTTTAATAGGGATCAAGTTGAGTTATCAGAAAATGGGATTGCAGTCAGGCTCAATCCAGATATGGAAGAAAAGAATTCACAAGTATTGAAGTATTCGTTAGTGATTAAAGTTTTGGGAAACAATGTTCCTTTCTCAGTTTGCAGTATAGAACTGAGAAGGCATTGGAGTAAGTATGGTGGGTTTCACTTGACGTCAATTGGATTGAATTGGAGTCTCTGTTATTTGAAGTTAGATGAGGCTGTGGAAGATATTCTGAATGGTGGTCCATGGTACGTTAGTGGTTACATAGTCGGCATGGACAGATGGTCCCTACTTTTGATCCCAATCCTTTCAAGGGAATTTCTGCTCCTATCTGGATCATATTCTCGTGCTTGCCGTTATACTGCTAGAATGAGGAGAATATAGCGAGAATTGCATCTCATTTTATATCATCAATGTATTTAGATGGAAATACATTTAGATGGGGGAAATGAGAATTTGCTCGTGTCTGTGTCAAGATTGATTTGGAGAAGAAACTACCGAATGGATTTTGGGTAGATGGGTCAGTTGGGAGATTCTTCCAATGGGTGGAATATGAGAAAATGGACCTGCTTTGTTATCAATGTGGTCAAGAAGGGCATGATAAGAAGGAATGTCCTGATGATGTAATTCAGGGTATTAATGATCAAATAATGGGAAGGCCAGATGCTGGAACAGGTGAAAGAAAGAGGATTGCTTCTAAAGTCAAGCCTTCTGTGATTAAGTCCGAGTACGGCCCTTGGATACATGTTCAATTTAAGAACAGACGACTTACCAAGGGAAGAGCGACTAGTAGAGGAGTGAATGGGTATAATGGGATTAGGTTGGAGAGCATGGGAGACAATTACCAAAAGGTTATTGTGCAGAAGCAAATTCAAAAAGAGAAGGAGATTATTGTTGCTGTGGACAACTCTGTATTGGATTCAAAGAACTGGCCAGGTAGAGAGAAAGATGATGAAGACAAGATGCCATAAATTTCATTAAATAATAGATATGTTGTTTTGCTCGAAGACAGTGAAAAAGACTCTATGGAAAAACCTGAGGAGATTGATAAATTGAAGGATACGGGTGTGGAATTAATTGATCCAGTTTTGATGAATAATGGCACGGTTTGTCACAGTGGTTAGATTAATATTAAACTAGCCAAAGAATTGAAATCTTTGAGGCCACTAGAACCATATTATAAAAAGAAGAAGAGGGATGGAAGGTTGACTTCCATGAATGGGGAGGGATCCCCTACACTGGTCTAATGTCTTCTCTATTATTTTGGAATTGCAAGGGGGCTGGGAAGAAGGAGGAATCATTGAATTTGAAGGAGATTGTTAGAGATCAGGATGTTTTCTTTATTGGGTAAATGGAGACCAAGATGACCAGCATTGATAGGAGGGATGTTTAATGCCTTATTGGGAATGATTGGGAGTATTTTCATTACCCTGCTGTTGGACTTTTACGAGGTATTTTGGCGCTATGGAATAGGAAGGTTGTGTCTTTTGTGGTGAAGGAGACATCTTCCCAAGTGATTTTTGGGGATCTTTATGTTCCTAACTTGGGGTCTTGGAAGGTTGCCACAGTCTATGGGAGTAGATACTGCAAGGAGAGGGGGAGTCTTTGGAGCCAGCTTGAAAGGTGTATGGAGGACTCTATTCCTTCCATCATTGGTGGGGATTTCAACTGTATTTTGAACAAGGAGGAGAAGAGAGGAGGTAAGAGGTTCCTTTTTTCTGGAGGACCTAGAGATATGAAATGTTTCATGAAAAATTCAGATTTCCATGATGTGAGAAGCATTGGACCAAGGTTTACTTGGTGCAACAACAAAGAAGGAGCCTCTCGGATTTGGGAAAGGCTGGATAGATGCTTGATGAACTCGGTTGCTCTTCAGAAGCTTCCTTTAGCTATTATTAGACATCTAGTTAGAGTGGCATCAGATCATAGTCCAATTGTCTTCAAATTGGATGAAAGGGTGCGGCTCAAATTGAAGACCATCAGATTTGAGGATACATGGAGATCTTACCCAATGCTAGGAGTATTGTGTATCATTCATGGAAGAAAGATGACTTTGGTGATGAAGGTATGATTCTGGAAAGGAAGCTTAGTAGAACTCTAAAAGCACTATTTTTTTGGAGTAAAAATAAGTGCAAAGACTTAAATGAGTTGAAGGAAAAACTGAAAAGGGAAATATTGGAACTTCAAAACAAGGAGGCCTTGAGAGAAGATTGGTCAGCTGACGATCTTTTTTTGCTTAAGAGCGAAGTTCATGATCTTAATGTGACATTGAGAAGATTGTCCACTCGGTGGAATCAAAGGGCAAAAGCAAGGTGGCATGAGGTAGGAGACACAAATTCAAAGCTCTTTCATAACTTTGCTACGGTAAGAAGGAATGGCAATAGGGTGAATTAAATTAAAGATGTACATAATAATTTGCAAGAAGAAAATGATCAAATTGAGAAGGTATTCATCCATTACTTTCAAGCAAAATGGAAATCCAGAGATTGTGAATTATCGGGATGGCCACTAGTTTCTGAGAACCAGAAACTAAACCCCGATGATGTTGCTGCGTTGAATTCTGAGTTTTCTGTGAGTGAACTGCAGATGTCAGTATTTCAACAGGGGAATAATAGATCACCAGGTATGGATGGAGTTATCTCCTCTTTTTACAAGTGCTATTAGAATACTGTTTGGGAAGCTTTATGGAATGCTATTAATTGCTTTCTAATATATGGCCATATGAATATGGATTGGAAAGATACTCTAATAGTCTTGATTACTAAAGTGAAAAACCCATTGATCCCATCTAACTATAGGCCTATTAGCCTATGCCAGACTAATTATAAGATAGCGGCTACAATGTTAGTTAACAGATTAAAGAATTGTATTTCCAAGATGATTGCTGAAGAGCAAATGGCCTTCATTCCAGGAAGATCAATTTCAGAGCATTATCTTCTAGCTCAGGAGATCTTTCATAAGTTCAAAATCTCTAAAAGCAAAAAAGGGCTGATGGCTATAATGTTTGATATGGAGCAAGCTTATGACAGCATGGGATGGCCAACTCTTGGTCATATACTTAAATGGTATGGCTTTCCTTCTATGTTTTCTAACCTTCTCATGGAGTGTGTTGTAGATGTGAGGTTTTCTATCATTATTAATGGAAAGATATCCAAATGGATTAATGCTCAAAGTAGATTCCGTCAAGGCTTTCCACTCTCTCCATACCTCTTCATCATGTGCTCTCAACTGATGTCTAACTCCTTAGAGCAGAGGGGACAAACTCTTGGTATTCAAATCTCTCCTAGAGGTCCAAAGATCACACATATCCTTTATGCAGATGATGTGCTAACTTCCTCACATGTTTCCCTCGCCTTAGCTAAAGCTTTGAAGGTTATTGTTGAAGATTTTTCAAGTAGACAAACCAAAGGATTAATGTCAGCAAGTCACAGATTATTTTCGGCTAGGTCATCAGATACCCCATGAAGAAGAAGATTTCTAGAGTTCTTAGCTTCAAAGTTGTGAAGGAGATGAGTTTTATAGGGATAAAGATTTCTCTTAGTAGATTAAAGATGGCTGATTTTCAAGAGCTATTGAGCAATGTCCTAGATAGACTCAATGCCTGGGGTAAGAAGTCATTATTAATGGGAGGTAAGATTACTCTCATTACAAGCTCTTTGTTGTCTATGCCAAACTTTTTAATTGCACATTCTTTGATTCCTAAAATAATGTTTTATGAGTTGGAAAAACATTGTAGAAGATTCATTTGGCATAAACCTGATGGAAAACAAAGTATGCATTATGTTGCTTGGGGGGGAATTTGCAAATCGAGAAGTATGGGAGGGTTGGGATTGCACTTGCCTGTAATGAAGATTGGCTCATTGAGATCTAAGTTGGCATGGAACTTTATGCAGAAGGCAAAGACTTTGTTCCATAGAACAATCAAACCTAAGTATGGGAATGATGTTATGAACGGCACACACAAGAAAGTCACATCTAATGCTTGGCAAATCCTGTTAGATGGTGGAAGACATTTGAAAAATATTATCAGATGGAAAGTAGGAATGGGTGATAAGATTAATGTATTAATGATACATGGTTGTTAGATAAGTGCATAATCGGTGGCCAACATTTGTAGAATGTGGTTCTTTGGAAGGGGTATATGTACAGCAGCTGCTATTGAGTGACGGTCACTAGAATTTTACTATGCTTCAGGAATCCTTTCATCCAGATCTCATCCTATTGATTAGTCAAATTCAGATCGAATTTAATATGGCGAACCGGGTGGAGCTGCTAAGTCTGTGTTTGGGTAAGACAGTTTCTGCTATGTCTTATGAGCAAATACTGATACACAAATTCACTATGGATGATGATGGATATTGCAATTGGCTTAATAAGCTCAAGCTTAACAAGAAGGTGGAGATATTTTGGTGGAGACTTGGTAAATCTGCAATTCCTACAAAAGTTTTTCTCAGGCACCGCAGGAATTCTATGAATGATTCGTGTGCTAGAGGTTGCCAATTAGTTGAGAACTATGAACATATTATGGTTCAATGTAAATATCTGGTTGAAGTCATTGTGCAGATGCTTGATTGGGGTATCCATATGCCTGTTTTCCAATCTCTGGAATGCTGTTTGCAGGAATTAAGGAGGTTAGTAGCCCGGAATCCTGGTATTGTGAAAATTTACTGCACCATTGTTTACCTCTCTTGGAAAAATTGGAATGATGTTAAGCATGGAAAAGCTACTTTACCTTGTTCTTTGGTAGCTGCGAATGCTTTATCTTTAGCCATCACCAAATCTAGTCCACATCTTGCTAGCTGGGGTACTAATCTCCTTAGGGAGTCTAAAAATACTTGGTGCCCTCCACCGAAAGATTGGATGAAGATTAATGTAGATGCTTCATTGCTTAGTTCTAATCTTGCTGGAATTGGTGGCATCTTTAAAGATCACAAAGGTAGATTCATCATTGCATTTGGGAAGAATAAAGTCCATTGGGATATTGCTTAGCTTGAGCTGGAGGCTGTATTCATGGTAAGGGAGTATATAAGGAGCTGGATGATTGAATGCAAAGGGGTGATTATTGAGAGTGACAACATCAATATTATTACATTCATTCAAGATTCTTTAAAGAAGAATAATTGGCTTGTGGATAGGTGGCCGGCAAAGGAGTTATGTTTCTTAAATGACTTCAATAAAGTAGTATTTCAACATGCCTATAGAAGTTGTAATAAAGTAGCTAATTTGTGTGCTACTATATCATTGGAAAGTAGTTTCTTTTTTTATAGCTTTTCTTTTAATATTATTCCTTCCATGTTGTTGAACCTAATCAAGGAGGAATGTGATCCTTTTAATAATTGTAATTAGTAACTTTGTTACTTAATGCAATTTGAATGCATTTCTTAAAAAAAAATGAATGTACTTATTTTAAAAGAGAGTTGGCTTTCCCCTAGCTTAAGAGTACTTGTAAGTGGCGTCGCCTCACCATAGGATTCATATCAAGGTTCCATCCCACCATGCACAATAAATGCATATATATGCAATTTTTTGGTGCACCATAAATGTTAAATTGAAGCTTTAGGTGATTACCCGCCTCGTCGTAGGCATTGCCCGGGGTCCCATCCCACCACATGTAATAAAGGCATGCATGGGTATTTTTTAGTACGCCACAAACTTTGAAGGAGAGAATTTAAGTTTTAAAGAATTCATACCTTCATGGGGTTTGGTGGTGACGACGTTACAAATGCATAAAAGGAAAATACTCTCTTTCTTTTTGAATTTTTTTTAAATACCACACACTCTCTCTTTTTTACATGCATAAACTCATTAACTTACATTAATAATATAAATATAATATTATGATTATTCATTATAATGTTACTAAAAATAGTATTATTATTATGAACAATGATAATATTAACAAAAATATACCATTATTATCATAATAATGTTAACATTAATGTTAATATTAGGAATATTATTACCATTAAAATTAAATGCAATTAGTATCGAGCTATTTAAGGTGAGAGAGAGAGAGAGAAAGAGAGAGAGAGAGATAGAGAGAGAGAGAAAGAGAGATCACCTTAATTAAGCTAGAGATTTGGATTATATTTAAGAGTTAGGCTATGGACTGAGTCGAACTGAGTTAGGTTGAGTGGAGTTGAGTTGGATTGAGTTTGAGGGGTGAGTGAGGTTTAGTTAGGGACTTTTGGATTGACACGGTAGAGTGGATTCAGCCTTAAAAGCATCGGGCTTGGTATTTCTTGCGAACTAGACAATGATATTGGGCAGAGAGTTTTATGGATGTCTCGGTTTTGGCCAGGTAGGGATTCAATCGGGCCTTCATCGAAGATGGGGCTTAAGGTCCTTGACTACAGATAAGGGTTTGAGAAGTGGAGGTTTTGGTTCCTATGTGTGGGTTTGGATCATGGCTGTAAGGATTGAGGTCGGTTATGGGTAGGAGAGGAGGTGTCAAATAAGAAAGATGATGGGTGAGGTCTCTAGCTTAGAGGAGATTATGAGTGTTGAGGCTACTAGAGGTAGAGAAGGAGGGACTGCAGTGATTGAGGGCTTTGTGTGTGTCTTCCGAGAGATCGGGAGGGGCTTGAGAATGTTGGAATCAAGGGGAGCAACCAAAGGCTTCATTTGGTTGGGCATTTAATGACGTCAATGAACCTCCTCGAGCGAGGTTTGAGTAGGAATTATAGAATAAACACTTGAACAGTGCTGGTGCATAGTACCTTGATGGATTTTTTGTAGGATTCATGGGATTCTGGTAGGTATGTAGGATTTCTGCACTCTCTTTTTATCAGAGGTCAAGAAATGATCCCCAACACATGCGGTACGTGTCTAAAGTGAACCACATTTATTATATGTTGATATACCTTGCCGATCTCCAGATATTTGTTCTGGATGTCACACTAAGGTTTTCATTTAGTGGATCTCTAAAAGTTTGCTTGGATGTCATACTAAGATTTTCATTATGTAAATCTCCAAGAGTCCCTTTTTGTGCCTTTATGAATCTTTAGATGCACTTGTAATCTTCAATATAGTTTATATATTTGCTCTTGGTCAAATAGAGATCCATGGGATAGTGATAAAGTACTTTGTACTTAGGTCTCTAGAGCATCACTCTATAGATTGACAATCGAGAATAATGTCACCACTATTTATTCTCTTTTAACACTGCAATCACTTTAGTTTAGAGTTTTACTATATATGCTCAACATTCTTATTTGCTATAATTATATACGGTTGCGATATTTCTGTCATATATATACAAGAGTTGTTAATAATTTACCCGAGCTTTATAAATTCGTCATATGGAAGAACTTTGTTGCCTCTTTTTTTTTTTTTTTTTTGAGAATTGCAAATTGCATTAAGAAAGGAAAAAACTAGTTACAAACTAAATGTAAAGTTCACATTCCTTCTTCAGTAAACTAGATAATGAAGAAGGTATGCTATCAAAAGACGAATTATCAAAAAAGAAATTATTCTCAATAGCCAAAGTAGCACAACAATTAGCTACCTTGTTACAATTTCTATGAACATCATGGAAGATTACCTTGTTGAAGTCGGTTAGGAAGAAGAAATCCTTGTCCTCCCAATTATTAACTCTCCAAGCATCTTTATTCAATGAATTTTGAATGTATTTTATAATGTTGTAATTGTCACCTTCGATTATAATACCTTTGCTTTCTAACATCCACCTTTGAATGTATTTTCGGATCATCAAAATAGCTTCCATTTCAAGCTATCCCACATCCCAGTGGACTCTTCTCTCCCTGGACATAAGCAAAAGCCTGCCCTTGAAGTCTCGACAGACTCTACCAATTCCTGCATTGTTAGTCTTCAACAAAGATGCATCTATGTTAATCTTGATCCAATCTAGGGGTGGAGGGTGCCACTTCAATTGGAACTCCCTAGGGAGATTAGCACCCCAGCTATCTAGCATTGGATTAGCTTTTGTCATAGCTATAGATAAGATATTCGCTGTAATCATGTAACTGCCAAGAGTTTGCTTGCCATGTACTTTCTTGTTCCTTTCCTTACAGCATTCATGAACTGCAAAGCAATATACACTAACAATGCTAGAACAGGTAGACGACTGCATTCTCAGCTCCAGCTGACATTTCTCCTATGAACAGAAAACTGGGATCATAAAACCCCAGTTTTGTAGTATCAATAAAATCTCCTTCAAATACTTACAATGAACTGTGATATGCTCTATGTTCTCCACTTGTTGACAACCCCGTGCACATAGAACATGATTAGAAAGCTTCCTGTAATGGAGAAACTCATTAGTAGGTATTGCAAACTTACTCAATCTCAACCAAAACAGCTCAACACGGGGTTGAAGTTTAGCTTTTTTGAGCCACATTGAAAAACCAAAGTCTCCCTCTCCCCTATGATCATCCATAACATTTTCATAAGACAATGTTATATTAGTTTTTCCTGAAAACTGTTTGATTGTTTCCATATAATCTTCATCTGCATTTTTATTAATTGGGATTTGCAAAATAATTGAAATGTGGTCCTCATTTAACACCTCCTGCAGCCTTTCCACATTCCAGTCACCGACCCGGGATATGAGTTGATCAAGCATAGTCTCCTCCATCCTTATGCTGTCAACAAAGGTAGGCCACGACCCCAAACTTCTATCAATTATCCATACATCCTTGAGAACATTGATCTTCCTCCCATTAACAACTCTCCATTTCAGCAAAGGCTTCAAAAATTTCCCTCCTTCTTTTAAAACTTTCCAAGCAATAGACGCTCCTTGTTTGACACCCGTATCAAACATAGTATTCCCGTATCTTGTAAGCATAATTTTATGTAGAGTAGACTCCGGATTATTCAAGAAACGCCATGCCAATCTTGCCTTAAGTGGCCCTACTCTTATGCTTGCTGAATGGAAGTTTAACCCACCAACAGCCCTTGGTTTATAGAGTTCCGACCAAGAGACATAATGTAGACCCTTATTACCATTGCTTTTATGCCACACAAACTCTCTACAACATTTGTCAACTTCGTACAAGACCTTCTTAGGGACCATCATATGAGCTGATAAAAAATTTGGGACAACTAATAAGGATGTTTTGGCCAGCGTTATCTTGCCAGCCAGTGATAAACTCTTGCTCCCCTAAGAATTCAACTTGTGTAAAACTTTATCCAGGACATCTTGAAAATCCGCCTTCAGCAATCTTCTCAAAGTGATTTTAACTCCAAGGTACTGGAGTTCCTTCGTTTCCTTGTATCCCAAAATTCCTTTAACCCGACTTCTATTTGAACGACAAGTAGCAGTACTAAACAAAAGCTGAGATTTTGAAATATTCACCTTAAGACCTGTCCAAGAGCAGAATCCCGTAACAATTGAATGGAGAGTTTTAGCCATCTTCATTATTTCTTGAGCAAAGATCAAAACGTCATCATCATACAACATATGAGATATCTTATGTGTTCTTGTTGATACTTGAATTCATAAGTCACTTTCCCTTTGCTCCATAGCATTTGACATTAGTTGAGAACACATGATAAACAAATACGGTGAGAGAGGACAACCTTGGCGGAATCCATTTTGAGCATTGATCCACTTCGAAGCCTTTCCATTGAGAAGGAAAGAAAATCTAACATCACTAACACTTTCCATAATAAGTGACGAGATCTTACTAGGGAAGCCAAACATATTTAAAATTTGTTTCAATGAATCCCAACTCAAGTTATCGTAAGCTTGCTCCATATCGAGCTTCACCGCCATCATTCCCTTCTTGTTCTTGAAAATTCTGAACTTGTTAAAAATCTCTTGTGCAAGAAGGCTATGATCCGACATTGATCTACCCGGAATGAAAGCTACCTGTTCTTCGGAGATAATTCTGTTGATACAACACTTTAGTTTATTCATGATCATTGTTGCCACAAGCTTGTATGTTATTTGACATAAGCTTATAGGTCTATAATTGGCGGGAATTAAAGGATTTCTAATCTTGGGAATAAGAACAATCAATGTGTCTTTCCATTCAGCATACATTTTACTGGTTTTAAAAAAGCTGTCAACCGACTTCCAGTGTCATCCTCAATGATTTGCCAATAAAATTTAAAGAATGATGCAGTAATGCCATCCATACCAGGGGATTTGTTATTACCTTGTTGAAAAATAACCTTCGTGAGTTCATCATCCTAGGTGAAATCAGCATTCATCAACTCAGTTTATGCCTCCGTAATCTTCTGTTCTTCCGGAATGCTAGGCTAGACCGTCTGAGTAATCTCTCTGGCTTTCCATTTTTCACAAAAAAATCATGGAAAACATCTTCAATTTGATTCAAATTTTCCAGAACATTGTCATTCTCGTCTTTAATTTGCCTAATAAGATTCCCATTTTTTTTTTTGCAGAAGCATAATTGTGAAAGAAATTGGAGTTTGTGTCTCCTTCCTAATTCCATTTAGTCTTTGCTCTTTGATTCCACCATGTAGATAATCTTCCCAATGTAACATTAAGCTCATATACTTTGCCTCTAAGAAAATTCAATTTTTCGTGTGAAAGACCCAAGTTGGCTTCTTCCTCCATTTGAAGCTCTAGAACTTCTTTCTTCAGCTGTTCCTTTAGCACATTTAACTCCTTGCATTTATTTTTGTTCCAAAAATATAAGGATTTAAAGGTTGTTCTTAACTTTCTTTGAAGAATTTCAGCATTGTTCCCATAATCCTTCTTCTTCCAGTTTTTTAGGACAATCTTCCAAGCTGCAGGATACGTTTTCCACATGTCTTCAAACCGAATGATTCTAGATTGCTTGTTAACTGACTCAAGCACCTTACATGATATCGGACAGTGGTCAGAAGCAACCCATGGAAGATGCCGAACCAAGGCCATAGGATTTCTTTGTAAAGCAACTGAATTCATCAAACATCTATCAAGTCTCTCCCAAATTCTGGAAGCACCCTCGTTGTTACACCAAGTAAATCTTGGTCCAACAAAAGCAATTTCATGAAAATCATTATTCACCATATAAGACTTCGTTTCTTTAGGCCCTTTGGAAAATTGAAACCTCTTACCTCCCCTCTTATCATCCTTAGTAAGGATACAATTAAAATCACCTCCAATGATTGAAGGTACATCATCAGACATACACCTTTCCAGAGTCTCCCATAATGATCTTGTGGTATGAACGTCTCTGCCTTCATATACTGTTGCAACATTCCAATTGCCCATATTAGTGCTGGAAAGAACTCTCACAACAGTTTGGGAGGTGTTCTCAATTACATCAAACAAAATAGCATTCTTATCCCAGAGAATCAGGATACCACCCAAAATTCCTTCAGCAGGATAATGAAAGAAATCCCAATTTCTACCTATCAGCATATCCACATCTTTCCTTTCAATACTAGTCATCTTGGTTTCAGTAAGACCAACAAAAAAGGCACCATTATCTTTTACTATCTCCTTAAGATATAGAGAGGCTTCACGCTTCTTTGCCCCCCTACAATTCCAGAAAATGAATGAAGACATTAATGATAAAGAGGGGAAGAGTCACCGCCTTTTTTACCAACTCTGCTATCTCCGTTCCTCTTTCTGTGAGTTGCCTCAACAGGACACAGAGATCTAACCTTCTTTGAGAGTTTAGATTTCTCAAAATTTGCAGTTTGATCTCCTAAGCTCCGACATCTATCAAAACTAGATGGATTTCCTGCATCTGTAGTTGTTTCAACATCATTTCCTTTGTAATTCATTTCCTCTATTTTAGCCACTTCAGTTATTTCTCCCTCCTCTTGTTCTTCAATTAGCACTTGGAATTTATTATTACCACAGACGTTATCAATTTTAATATCCATGTTAGATTCTAAATTTCCTGGCATTTTATCAACATGATCCTTCCCAACAATAATTTGATTCACCTGACTATCTTCAATCTGATTTCGGTCCTCATTATCTACTAGTAGTTCTTCAAGACTGTCATTAACAATTTGATTCTTCTCTATATTTTCATTTTGTTTTCGGTCGTTCTTCATTACAGGTCTATAAACCTGTTGCTTCTAGCTGTTAGCTCCCACATTATTATTATATCTTCTAAACAGCCTGTTTTTGAATTTAGCATGGATCCAGGGTCCGTATTCATCACTATCATCAAGTGGCTTCAATGTTCCTGCAGCTTCATTAAGAACTTCCTTAACAATCTGGGACATCGATTTTTCAAAAGTTTTAACTGAATTGATCTCCGAAAAACTGATTTTGCTATGCCCAATAACACCATAGTGGTAGCATAAAGAAGTCATCTTCTCATATTCTACCTTTTGATAAATTCTTCGTTGAATTCCTTCTATCCATACACCTTTAGGCAATTTCTTGTCAAGATTAATACGCACACAGACACGTGCATATTCTCTCTTCCCTCATCTAAGAGAGTTCCCATCAAGGAACAACGGTGTTCCAATAATTGAAGTAATTTGGGCTATGTTTTCCTCATCCCAACAGTTTTGAGGCAAGAATGGAAATCTAATCCATACAGGTGATGTCAAACCTTTCAGCGACTCCAGATAGAAGGAAGTAAACCAATTATCAATCTCGATAATATGATTACCAATAAACCAAGGTGATCCGCTTAAAACTTCTTACATAGATTTAATAGTACTGAAAGAGCACAGAATCAAGTCAAGCCCAAGCATCGTTAAATGGAATTTCTCATATCTACTCCATTGTCTTCGTAATTCCAGACTGCAAACAGAGAAAGGAACATCTTTCCCTAAGAATTTTTCCACCAGAGATTTTTCAAGAATCTGTGTGTTAGGAATTTCTTGATCTAGGTTCATCTTCACCGCCAAACCATCTTCTATCATCTGCGTATTTGCCATCTTATAATCAAGTTTTATGTGCTGCATTTTCCCCCAGGCAGAGACAAAACTATTTTTAGAAATAGGCTTTTCTAAGATTTTTGAACCACCATCAATATTCACTTCCATCAACCTTATCATTTAGATTCTTGTTTATCAAATTTTGATTGCTTTCATCATGAATTCCTGAGAATTTACTACTCCTTCTCAAAATAAGATCAGAAGCAGATGTTTCACCATCACCAGGTATCTCAGATTCAATTTCAGGTAAAGAAGGCAAAAGAGGGTTCTTTCCCTTCCCATCCACACGAATTTCTTTCCGAACCAGAGATTCATCCCTCTCCCGGATTACCAGATTTGATCTTTTCTTGACCGGCAATAAAGATCGTAAACCAATATTCTTGTGAGCAATCCCACTGGCAAGAGGCTGCCGGCGGTCCGGATTTCCCATCACCAGGCGACGTAACTTTCCAGCCAAAAAGATAATTCGAAGAAACACGAAGGGTTTCTCTATAGAAAAAATGCAGAGCTTCTCTCTCTAGAAAAAAGCCCCTTTGCTCGAATTTCTATGTCACCTAAGAACTTTGTTGCCTCATAAGTGAATTGTATCTTGCTCAAAAAATACTTTATGTTGTTAACACATTCAATTTACAGAGGATATTCCATTCTTCCCTCCTTTAGCCATATTTTGGTATGAAATTTTAAATATTATTTGGAGATCTTGACACGCGATGCAATGTCGACCCAAATAAATATTTAAAATACCCCCAGTATTTAGGGACACTCCTATATATCATATAGGATACTTCTTTTCGTAGCTTTAGTTTAGCTCCTGAGATTTTGATTTCTTCTACCCTGTGCTTTGTGTTGCAGATATTAATGGATCATTATCTTATTTATCCTTACTGACTTGTCAGGTTATTTTTTGTATGTCTTTTGCCTTATGCTTCTTGCTTTGACAAACTTGATGTAATGGACATCGAGGACCTAAACCTTTTAGGTTGGTACTAAGTCGGTGGAAAGAAGTAATGGGTCTAGAGCTTTGGGAAAAATCTTAGGCTTTATGTGAACTTTAGGATATTTTGTTTGATGTTTGCTTTGTTCCTTGTTGGACATATTTAAGAAAAGTTCCTTCAATCCTTGCTTTATTCTTTACAAATATATTGTAGGATTTTTAGGTTTCATATTTAATCAATAGTACCAAGCATAGGTAATATCCTGATCCTTAATCAGTTGATGAGACTTTAATTTGAGCCACTTGATTTCATCAAGTTGGGCGAGCTAATATTTGATAGATCTTCACCCTCAGGTTGTTGAAATGGGGGTTCCACTATTACGACCTTTCTTATGCCGTGTTGAGTAGATGGAGCTGCCAATGATCCAGCCATATTTAGACTTTTCAGATCCGAATTTACACTCATTTCAGTTTCAGACTTGAGCTATGAGAAATATGCTTCATAATACTAAATCTACTGAAGTTGGTAGATTTAGAGTTCTACTTTATTGTTGAAGATTTAGAGCCTGTATTTGATAGTTATTCATGACTCTTCCTTTCCATCAGAACTTTGATTATCTAGTCAATTAGGATAAATTGGTGAACTACGATAACTTGAACTTATCGAGTTAAATTAGTCTTCATACTTCCTATAGTCCTTACTGACAGGTTGATAAAGTGGGGTTTCCTCCAATATGGTCTTTGTTATGACATGTTGAGTTGATGGTGCTAGCGGCATTCTGGACATATTTGGGCATGTTGGATCTGAAATTTTACACCCATTTGAATCTTTCAGTCTATTAAAAGAATTTTAAGTTGTTCCGGCTTAATTTATTGGAGTGTGTAGCCACAAAAGTCTCTTTTCTAACTTTTGAATCTTAGTATGTTAGAGAAGGTCGTGTCTCAAACTTTTAGAAGATCATCTATTTTTACTTTCAAAATGTGGTTATATTTTTCAGCATAAAAGAATATTTGTATAGATAATTTTAAATATTTATTTGAAGATCTCGTCATACAGCGTGATGTCGATCAGAATAAATATTTAAAATATTCCTATCTTGAAAGGACATTTTAAAATATAATAAATTTAAAATTTTGAGATTTTAAATATTTATTTGAGGATCTCATCATAACTTGATGTCAACCTAAATAAATATTTAAAATACTCCTCTCTTGTAGGAAGATTTTGGATAGGCTTTATATTTTTTAATATTTAAAATATTTATTTAGGGATCTCCACACGCAGTGCGATGTCAACCCAACTAAATATTTAAAATGTCTTTAATCTTATAGGGGAAAATTTGAAATGAATTCTTGCTACACAAGAGAATTTTAAAATATAAATATAAATATGCATTGATAAATATGCATATATAATTTTGATCATTGTAAAGTACATTGGACATGAAATTTTCATACATAATACTTCTTTAAATGTTGTCCGTTGATCTGTGCCATATGCCTATGTCTGTCCATATCAATCAACTAATAAGGTCCTCCTTGATACACCTTCTCGACGATGAATGAGCCTTCCAAATTGGATACGAACTTGCCACTAATCTTTTAGTGTGGGATGATTGGTCTTCACAGTACCAGGACCAATTCCCCTTCTTGAAATACCCAGGGATGCACCATTCGATCAAATGATTTCATTATTCTTCCTTGATAGATTTTTAGATTTTATTGAGCTTGTAGCCTGACTTCATCAAGTGCATCAAGCTCTTCCATTCTTAGGTGAACAATTTTCTCTTGAGTGAGATCATTTTGAATTGCTTCCTGGAGTGACGATAGTTCAACTTACAGTGGCAATACGCTTCAACTCCAAACACTAATAGCTTTGGTTAGCATTTTGTAACTTGTACGATACACTGACAAATGCCTCTATCATCTTCAAATGACACTCTCTTTTATTTTTGGTGAGGATCTTTATCAATAATTTTACCAACATCTTATTGAAATCCTCTGCCAAATCATTCTCTCTTGGATTGTATATTGATGAATACCTCTAATAAATCTTGTGTCGGTCGACGAAATTATAAATTTTCATAATTTTGAACATCGTATCATTATCTGAGATTATGCGGCATGGCATACCAAATCTGTAAACAATATTATGGGAAAAAAAATTGATCACATGCTCATATATGACTTCTCTGAATGGAGCTGCTTCTGCCTACTTTAACAAGTAGTCTATTATTACCAAAATAAAGTGGTGTCCCACTGAAGATAGTGAATCTATCGGCCTAATTATATCAGTAACCCAATATTTAAATGGTCAGGATGCCATTGTAGGGTGCAGTGTATTTGGCAGTTGATGTATAATATCACCATAGATTTGACACTCATAACACCTCTTAGTATGGTCAATACAATCTTTTACCATTATCGCTCAATAATAACCTATTTTTTTAATTTTAGATGTCATCTTGGGACCTGACTGATGTGATCCACAAAGTTTTTTGTGGAGTTCTCTTACCACTTTATTAACTTCCTTGGTTCCTAAGCATTTAAGCCACATTTGATTAAAAACTTGCCGGCATAGTGTATCATTAAACGCATATCATAATGCTCTCTTTTGAATTTATGTTGCAAGAGATTTGCATGTTGGGAGTTTATTTTCTTTGATGTAGTCGATGAAGGGTTTCCTCCAATCAACTTCTACTTCAACATCTAAGCAATGCAATCCCAATTCTGAAGCTTGACTAGCTTTACGTCTCTTGTCCACATAATATTCTTCTGAATAATTTTCAATAAACATCTATTGGAGTGGTTGAGGATCAACCGGGATTGTATCATGCTAGTTCAAATCAAAAGATTCAATATCAGTCGTATGATAGAGTGCTATAAAAGGTTGACTAAATTTATCAAGATATAATTCCCAAAATTCTATAAATAAACTTTCATTCTCCATATAAAAGAGAATAAAATTTGAGTTACAACAGAACTTGAAGATTTGAAGAACTCTAAATCTCTAATTGACACTTGATGTCGACAACCATTTTTAGCTACTATTGTTTCCTAATTACAAACTCATAGTTTCTTTGTTAGACAATCGTCTTCGAATCATCAAACACTATGACCTAAAATCCATCATAAAACCATCATTACCCCACATTATCGTCGTGCCATTATCATCTGATCATTATCACCATATCCAATTACTGCATCTCCAATATTCTCTTTCACATTCACATAAAATGTAAACTTGTATTATATACTTTCTAATTTTGTCTTCTCTAACTGAAAGAAAGAGCAGATTCTTGTAATATATATATATATATATATATATATATATCAATTCATTTGGGTTAAGCCTACAAAATACTTTTTCCTTTCTAGGTTTTCCACATAAAATGTTTGGTAATGCTTCTTCTTTTTTTAGTTATCTATATGTGTGTTGAAACTGTATAAAATAAAAAAGATATAAATTTTTTATTATTATAAATTTTCTTGCAATAAATAATAATAAAAATTATAATTAATCCAAATGAATCTCCTCAAATATTTTTCAATATATCATAAATTGAACAATTCCTTAATTTTTTTTGCATTTGTCAAAACCCAATCATCCCTTAACTAAAATCCAGGATTTTCATCTGCATCATATGAATAAAAAAAATTATTCCCCGCCACTAATATGTTGCCTTGCCAGTTAAAAGCATAAAGGTTTCCAAGCAGAGAGATCATACATAAGGTGATCTTTCCATCCTGTAAGCAGCCATCAACCATCTTCATCCATGGTGAAATCCTCGTTGTAGATTGATCTAACGCCATCCTTCACTTTCTTCACAAAATCTTTGTTGTTAGGCACCATTTCAAACCCAGCACTCTAACACCTCACTTTCCACTTCTTATAAGTCTCCATCCTCTCCCTCTCCATTCCCTCATAAGAGATAGCATTGATTAGCAGTGGCCCATATAAATTCTGCTCCACCGGTAGCCTCCTCTTTCTCACCCTCAGCATAGTCGAGTCGAGCATATCAAACAATGCAAAATAATGATCAGTGCCTCTCGAACCCTAGACATGTAGAATGGAGCACCATAGGTTCCATTCAGAATAGCATTCACAAATACAGTTGGGCTAATCTTTCCAATGGTGTTGAGCACCATATTCCTAGGGCAATTTTCAATGACTATCTCTTTAGCGGGGCTATGCAAGTGAAACAAATAAATAAGACCCCTAATATTAAGGTTAAGTGTAAATTATTAAGGCACTTAAATACTAAATAAATAATTTATAATCAAAAGATGGTAGCCTCTAAGACCCTACGGTTATAAACTTTGATGAATATTGGCTTCTCCTCATTGGTGTTTTCCATTTCTTTGGTCAATTTGGCAAAGCATTCTGTTTTGGTATTCTATCCTCGAGGAATCTAAACTATTTTAACATTTATCACTAACTTCAGGAACTCAAGGGTCCATCGGTGATAATGAGCCAACTCAACCTTGTAAATCTTGTAAATGCCCAAGACTCGATTTATCATAAGTTGAGATTCACCAATTATTTGAAGATTTTGAATTTTGATATCGATCGCAATCTCTAACCCTACTATTAGAGCTTCATACTCGGTTTTATTGATGGTCCGAGGTTGAATTAAACTTAATGAAAACCTTATTATGTCTCCTTTAAGCGGTATGAGAATAAAACTGATGCTGGCTCAGGTTCTAACAATATTTAGAGGTTAGGTAGTTTTAATCGATGATGCCCCATCAAAGTACATCTTCCAAAATAGTAGCTTTTTATTTTCCTCGACCTGCATAGTTTACTCGTTAAGAAAATCATTATTAATTGGAGAGTCTACTAGAATAGGATGCAAGTAGAGAAAATCTGCTAAAACTTGTCCTTTCACTATCTTTTATGTCATATCAAACTACAGTAATAGTACTGCCCACTTAGTTAGATGAACTATAGATACTAGTCTTGTCATCAAGAACTTCAGCGGATTGATCTTTGAAATCAACGTGATTCTATGAGATAGCATATAGTGTTGAAGCTTCTGGACTACCAAAATCAATTTTAGGCAATACTTCTTAATTGGAGAATAGCAAATTTCTGGTCCGATCAACCTTCGATTGATGGAATTCCGTACATTCTCCTTTTCTTCTTCATTATGTTGGGCCAGTAATGCACCGAGAGACTCTTCTAGTGCTATCGTGCATAGAATAAGAGGCTTCCCCGGAATTAGCACTATGAGAATTAGTGGATTTAACAAGTATCTTTTTGTACTGCCAAATGCTTTCTAGCACTCTTCATCCCACTTGAAATGAACATCTTTCTTCAAGAGATTTGAAAATGATTGGCACCTACCCAATAGATTTGATATAAACCACCGAATGAAAGTCAGTTTTCCTTACAAAGAGCAAAGCTGTCAGAGACTTCTAGGAGACGACATCTCTATGATTGCCTTAATTTTATTGAGGTCAATTTTTATTCCTCGATGTCAAACGACGTATCCTAAGATTTTCCTCGAGGAGACCACTAAAGCACACTTGAGAGGGTTCATTTTTAGATCATACTTCCTTATCCTTTCGAATATGATTCTCAAATCTTTTAGGTGATCCTTGTGATCCATGCTCTTAACAACCAGATCATCAACATAACAATCGACCATCTAGTGTATGAACACATCAAATATATATGTCAATGCCCATTGATTGGTGGTACTTTCATTCTTCAGGCTGAAACACAAGACCATGTAGTAGAATATGCTAATGGACGTTCTAAATGATGTGTGCTTCTCATCCTCAAGTGACATCTTAATTTAATTGTATCTTAATGATTTATCCACAAACAAGAACATATCATGGTTTGATGTTTTCCACTAGGAGTTCAGACATGAAAAGAAAAAAATTCATCTTTTGGGAACACCTTATTGAAGTGCATAAAATTGATACAAATAAGAATCCGAGCATTCTTCAACTTCATAGGGATGATATTGGTGATCCAATCGGCATATTTTTCTTCTCGGATGAAGCCTGCTTCTAAGAGCTACTTTATCTTTGCAATCACCTGTTCCTCAGTCTCTGATCTCGTTCTCCCTGGAGCTTGCTTGACGGGTGTTGCATTAAGCTTAATGGCTAATCTATGAACCGCTATATCAGGGGATAAGCCAGACATCTCAGCATATATCAAAACTAAGCAATCCCTGAATTCACATAGAAGCTCCTTTATTTTCTTTACTTGCTCTTCGGGTAGAAGGACACTAATAAAATTAGGGCGAGGATCTTCCTCAGTCCTAGAAGATATAGTTGAAAAGAAATAAGATTTCTTAAAAGATTCTTCAAGATGTCGACCATCGAGGACATTGTCTATAGGGGTCACCTTTAGGATCCACTTTTGATGAATTTTCTTAATAGCAGATTTCTAGGGGTACACACTAGATATCACACTATTCTTTTATAGATATTTTTTTCTCAAGTGATATGGTCTCTATATTTGATTTCCCTTATGTCGGGACCTTTTGGTAGTGGTTTCTTGGATATACTTCCAAGTGTCACACCCAGATGCTTATCGTATATATCTTGATTCTTTCTTCACTTTACCATCATAATAGATGGTTGCTTTTAACTCTATCGAGACCTTTCAGTGATAGTTTTTTGGATATAAGGACTAAGTGTCACATCCTGATGTTCACCATATAGAACTCAGTAATATAATTACTATTTTTTTAACTGTTACTATAACACTTAGAGGACTAGCCAAAGATGGAAAGAGAAATAAAATCCCAATAGAGTTCCTAGAAATCTGTGGGCTCCAAAAATTTTGCCCCAGCCTCTCCCCACTGTGCTTTTTCTTCAGGGGGAGTTTTAACAGATTTAAGTTTTGGGTAAATTTTGGAAGGCATATGGGTTTGTATATAAGACACTACCTACCGATTTTTCCCTCATTTTGCAAGGACTTTAAGATCTGAGTTCTTATTTCCTATAGGCGCAAGCCCCTATAGTTAACTACCCTTCCGATAATGAGAGAGAACTTTCGATTAAGGCTAGCCATCAATCAAATATGTAGAGATACATAGTATCTAGCCTATAGTAGCAGCTTTGGGTTTGGATTTGAAAAGTTTGGATGTTTGGAAATTTGGGTTGAAATATTTGAGAATTCTTATATTTAAAATTAAAAAATTTCACCATCTTGTACTTAAAGTAGATAGTGGGGAAATGGATGATGGACCTTATCAAAATCCCATGATTTCATCGTCCTAAACCATCATGGTCTCTGGTCTATTTAGCCATAGGAGGTAGTCGACCAAACCTGATAGAAGGATACTTGTCAGCAGCCATGGGTTGCTTCATCCAAGAGTACCTTATTGACATAGGGTGGGTATTTGCCAAAGGGGACAAATTTGAGTCCACCTTAGCTAATAGAGAGCTTTGTGCACTATCGATCAAATCCTATTGATTCATATATCAAGGATTTAATGCCATTAGGAATGTATTGGCTCTGGCAAAATTGATATTTTGTGGTGCCATTTGGGTGCAAAACTACTCGATTCAAAGGGCCTCGGGTCATAACTATTTATCCTGAGGTGTTATTTAGCTGCAAAACTGCCAGTTAGAGGACACGTACCATGTCCTTACTAGTAGGAGATTATTTGAGAATAGATCATAGTAATATTTTTGGCTAGGTATTTAGCTCTATATGAACTAAAGTTATATTTAAATTATCCACCTCGACAAACTATTATTGATGGTGGATAGATTTTGCTTTAAGTGTTAGAGGATTTCGTTCAATTTTAAATATTTTTTTATTTTTAAATTTCTAGAATTTTAAATTTTTGGGATCTTTAAATTTCATTAGTATTTGGGTGGAGCTTAAAATATTTGGAATTAATCCCTCCTATTGAGCTTTACATTCAACATGGTAATCATCGAGGTGTAGTGAGATTATTTTTATTTAAAACATTTGCATTTTATAGATGAACCTTGTCAACTATGTCGAGTTGTTGATAGAGGATCGGGTTCATCATAGGGTTCATTCCTTTATTAGTGAATTATCATTGTTATAAGCCTTGAAGACCGAATATAAATGTATTAAGACAAATATATCGATCACCACCACTGTATATTTATTTGATGGTTTGAACTGTGTCGCTCATATTGATCTGTATAGAAGGTTTAGGTTCAAACTTGAATTCACTTATTGGACCTCATATAATCCCTAGACGTCACTTTTATACATATAACATGCTCATCAGGGTCCATGTAGGTTATATAATTATACTTGCCCCCAATTTGTCTACATATATGTATACATATTATAATGCATATGTGGGGGGCATTTTAAATATTTGGCGAATGTACTATGATATCCCACATAAGATCATGCCTATCATAGACCTTCTATATTTGGAGTAGCGGGTGTACTTTCTGCTTGTAGTTATAAACTTAGATGAAGCATTGATCTTTAACAGCACATTTATCAAATAAGAATCATTTACTTTAGCGGGAGCGATGCAACGTGTTTTAATATTCACTTGAATATATCTAGACGCATCGCGTTGTTACTTTCACTACATCCCGAATCCCTTTAGGTGCAACTAACACACTAAATATGGGACATGTCTCCAACAGTATATCTGCCATTGCTCCAGGTAGTCAGGTAGATGTATTCATTTCTAGATTAAAATTGAGTTAAGGACACTACATTTACTGAAGTCTTTTGTATTTATCTACAGGTGAGAGTTAGTGCATACACCTATACTCTTACATGACTCATATGTGTTGCAGATATTCCTGGAGTTGAATTGTTATTGGTCATAGGAACTTCCACATTCTACTACATGAATTATACGAACTTTATATATTAACAACTATTATTAATATGCAATTTATTTAATAGGATTTGTACATTTATTCGTGGTCAAATCATACATCATCTTATATTGTATTGCTTGTAAGGTTAAATATGGTTAATTACAGGAGTGTTACAACATTCACTGTCATGCTCATTGAAACCTCTCAATTTTTGTAAGAAACTACTGCATATATCCATAAATTAGCTTTTCAAGGATTAGAGGGTCATCACCATACTCATTGCATATTTTTTACCATAGCTATAACCTTCCTTGCTACATATAGGTTAGGTGCTGCATATATGGCTGTTCTCTTATATAGTTGTTTGTAGGTACTTATATGCATATTAGATCACTTGTTGCATGTTGTCATTTGCATATTTATTGAGATAATCACCATGTTCATCAAGATCTTCAATTGTTGCTTATGAACAAGTTTTAATTATAAACTCCTAACCTCAAAGATGATTTGTTATATGCATGATGAGTTTGACATTCATCATTTGTTTGATATTTATTCCTCGTCTAGCATGAAGGCTTTCAACACTTACTAAAAACATCATGTTATTGGTTGTATGTATGTCATTGCATTTTCCACTTAACATTTGCTTACAAATAGGTCATATTTTATGTATGACATTTGCCCTTTGGTTGCAAATAGGTTGTAATCATGCTTGCAGTAGTCCGATATATCAACTCATGTATATGAAACTTGTATATTTCAGCTCTACTTAATGTATCACATTCATATTAGTTATTTCTTGTGAAACAACAAATCATGCATATCAAAACTTATAATTAATTCAACTACGAATCTTAATTCATTTCACTTTGATTGTATCATTCTTATGATTTCTTTTGTATTATTTATAATTCATTTGAGCTTTTTGTGTCAACATTCAAATCAAGCTCTTGGTCCAAGCTTGAGTCCAAGTTCATTCATAGTTCTTAGTAGTGCAAGAAAATTCAAGTCTTGTGCAAGTCTCATATGATCCAACTCAAGTCTTTGCTTGAGTTTAAATGTTCAAGTCAGGTTCAAACTGAGTTCATGTCCACTGCATTTAGTTCATTTAAGTTTCAAGTTCAAATTAAGTTAAAGGTCATTTGGTCCAAGCTTAAGCTTCTGAATTTAGTTTCAGTTTTGAAAGTTTAAACTTTGGCCCTCAACTTGTTCATTTATATTCAAAACAGGTCTCTGTTGAGATAGTTACTATTTAATTTTGCCTATTTGATATTCTTGCAACTTGTACATTTTTTATGATTACAAATATTATTGCTTTGATTATTATTTCTTCTAACATATTTTTGAAAGACTTATTTTCGCTATTATGTGTACTAACATCTCAGGGAAACCATACTCCGGATTGTTGATGACTTTAAATCAAGATTAGTTTAGAGTATATTGTAAATTGAAGTATGTATTTTTCTTTTTTATTGAGTCTGAGAGTTGTGATTATAATTGAGTAAATGAGCACACACACACACACACACACACTGGGGGAGAGTTTTAAAATTCATATTTTTAAACTGATCGTACAGTTCAAAACTCGTTCGTACGAGATGATATAATCCGTTATTTTCCCCAATGAGCAATGGAACGAACAGAAATGGCCTAAAATTTTTCTAAGTAAAGATCATACGGATGATATTTTTCATTCGTACCAGGACGATGGGCTCTGGTTTATTCTCAAACAAAATTCATACGGATGATATTTTTCATTCATACCATGATGATGCCCTCTGATTCATCATCAAACAAAGTTTATACGAATGATGTTTTTCATTCGTATCGGGACAAGGCCCTCTAGTTCATCCTCGTATAAAGTTCATACAGACAATGTTTTTCATTCGTACTGGGATGATTCCCTCTAGTTCATCCTAAAAAAAAGTTTGTACGGATGATATTTTTTTATCGTATCGGGATGAATGGCTTTGGTTTGTTTTCATTCATTTCATCCTGATAGTTTGTACATACTAAGTTTGAAATTTTTTTGTTTGTACTGGATGAGCATACTTGATACTGAATGATGATCAGATACAAAAGAATTTCATACTGATTCATAATGGCTTCATACGTAATAGTTTTTAAATTATTTGTACGTATGAAATACGATCGTACGATATGATTGTGGACAGTCAAAATTGAAAAATTCAATTTTCTAGATGGTTTTTCGTGTCTTTTCTATGAAAGTTCAACAAAAAACTATCACTTATCTTTTTGTCATCTGATCTTCGTGAATTGTAAAGGGCAATTGAAAGGGAGAGTGTGAGAGAGTGTTTGAGAGAGATTTCTACCTTGTGGAGAATGAAGGGTTCACAAGGTTATGCAAGGGTAAGGATCTCTATATGTGATTTATGTTTCTTCACTCTTTCTCTTGTCTTTTTAGATTGCTCGTGTGAAGATCTTTCAAGAAGATCCGGTTCTCTTCTGACACTTGGAAGCTGTAAAAGGATGAATGTTCTCTGCCTATACTCGAAGAGTGTGAACAATCGAAGGTTCTCTGCCTATACTTGGAGAGTGTGAACATCCAAAGGTTCTCTGCCTACACTTGGAGGGTGTGTAAGGAAGAAGGTTCTCAGCCTACACTTGGAGGGTGTGAAAGGATGACGATTCTCTATCACACTGGGGTTGGGTGGAAGAGAGTTTTGAAAAGGCTTCTCCACCTTATTGTGGGGGAAAATGGAGAGTCACTTTTGTAATAGTGCAATACATGAAGTGGGAGGCTTCAGGGAGTGGCTGTAGGTCGTGTTTGACCAAACCACTATAGACCTTTGTGTAATTTTTATTTTCGCTACTTTAATTTTTGCAAGTTTATTTTTCTGTGGTTGAAAAATTATTTTAAAAATTTTAAAATCAACTTCCTATGAATCATTAATTGGTTTCTCACTTTTTTAATCCAAGAGTGTTAAAATTTTAAAATTATCAATTCACCCCTCCCTCTTAGTTAGCCTTAGGACATTAGATTAGGTTTAACAACCTATTTTAGATTCTATAAGTTTCAATAAGTGGTATCAGAGCTTTATTTCAAATTTATAAGTTTAGACTACTTTTTGATTTACGAGTATGGCTACTTTTGAAAATCGAAACACACCTGACAGTTATTTGATCACTAGACCTCCTTTCTTTGATAACTTCCCTTTCAATTTTTGGAAAACATGCATGTCTATATTTTTACAGTCTTTAGATTATCGTATGTGAATTTTAGTATAAGAACGGTATACACATCCATGAAACTAAATGGGTTGGAGGGTTGCGTTAGGTAGTTGTTAGCCAGTGTAAAACTTGTCAAACAAAATGACATAAATCCTTTAAGAAATTATGTTAATGCTAGGGCGTCCCCTGGAAGCGACACCCAGTATGGCCTGAATACAATGACAAGTGTGCAAGGGCCGCTGTACCGGTGTCCGGGTGTAGTGTTAAATAGGTAAGGGTTCCCATATCAAGGACGGATGTTGGCAAAGAAGCTAGTCCATGAAACTAAAATTAGGATAGGAACTTGGAATATAGGTTCCGTTACAGGAAAATTAATGGAATTAATAGATATTATGATTTATAGCAAGTTAAATATTTTGTACATTTAGAAAACTAAATGGGTTGGAGAGAAGGCTAAGGAAATTGATAGTTTAGAATTTAAACTTTGGTATTTGTGTAGGAGTCGTACTAGAAATGGTGTAGGTGTTATTATAGATAAGAGTTTAAAGGATAGTGTTATAAAATTTAATAGGATTGGAGATAGAATTATAGCTTTAAAGATTGTTGTTGATGATAATATTGCTAATATTATAAGTGCTTATGCTCCTCAAGTAGGTTTGGATATGAGTTTTAAATTAAATTTTTGGAATGACTTAGAAGAATTAATACAAAAGATACCTCTTGAAGAAAGAGTTTTTATTGGAGGAGATTTAAATGGACATGTTGGTATAGAGGTAGATGATTTTAAAAGCATTCATGGTGGCTATGGATTTGGAACGACGAATGAAGGTGGCAAGACCTTGATGAGATATTTTGTTAAACTTTTTAATGAAGATTGTGATAATAAGATTGACTATAGTGACCTTAGCACCCTAAATGAAAATAAAGATTTCTGTTTTTATCGGCGTATTAGTAAAACTGAAGTTAGAGAGGCTTTAAATAGAATGAAGGGTGGAAAAGCTGTTGGACCTGATGATATTCCAATAGAGGTGTGGAAATGCTTAGGAGATGAAGGGATTTCTTGGCTTACTAAACTTTTTAATACTATTTTGAAGACTAAGAAGATGCCAGATGAGTGGAGTATGAGTGTGTTAATTCCTATTTTTAAGAATAAAGGTGATGTACAAGATTGTGCGAATTATAGAGGTATTAAGTTAATGTGTCATACTTTAAAACTATGGGAAAGAGTTATGGAGCATAGGCTGCGGCGTGATACTGATGTTTCTCAAAATCAATTTGGATTCATGCCGGGTAGGTCGACTATGGAAGCCATACATTTATTAAGAGGTTTGATGGAGAAATATAGAGAAAATAAGGAGGATCTACATATGATATTTATTGATTTAGAAAAAGCATATGATAAAGTTTCAAGAGAAGTGCTATGGAGAGTTCTTGAAAAGAAAAGAGTCAATAATGCTTATATTCAAATCATTAAAGATATGTATGCAGGAGCTATTACTTGTGTTCAAACACAAGGTGGATTGACCAAGTATTTCCCTATTTCGGTTGGGTTACATCAAGGATCAGCCTTAAGCCCATATCTTTTTGCTTTAGTCATGGATGTTCTCACTAGACATTTGCAAGAGGATGTACCTTGGTGTATGCTTTTTGCTGATGATATTCTTCTTGTTGATAAGACTAGAGAGGGAGTTGAAGGTAAACTTGAATTATGGAGGTCAACCTTAGAGTCTAAAGGTTTTCGCTTGAGTAGATCTAAAACAGAATATATGGAGTGTAATTTTAGTACTAATAGACCTGGTGATGGGTTGTGACTTTGGGCAATCAAGTTATTAATAAGAGTACACGTTTTAAATATCATGGATCTATTGTTCAGAGTGATGGTGAAATAGATGGGGATATTATCAGCAGAATTCAAGTTGGATGGTTGAAGTGGAGGAATGCATCAGGCTTATTATGTGACAGAAATGTACCCCTCAAACTTAAGGGAAAATTTTATAACATGGTAGTGAGGCCTGCAATGCTTTATGGTGCCGAATGTTGGCCATTAAAAGAGAAGCATAATACTAAGTTAAGTGTGGCAGAGATGAGGATGCTTAGGTGGATGAGTGGCTTTACCCTTAGAGATAGGATACGAAATGAGCATATACGTGAAAAGGTTGGAGTAGCTCCTGTAGAATATAAGATTAGAGAGAGTCGCCTTAGATGGTTTGGTCACATAAAACGGCGGCCTTCCAATGACCCGGTTATGAGAGTAGAGGTATTAGATTCGACTTATGTTAAGAAAGGTAGGGGTAGACCTAAAAAGTCTTGGTTAGAAAATATTAGGAATGTCCTTTCTTTATTAGATTTAAACGAGAATTTAACTTTTAATAGGACACAATGGAGAAAAAGGATTCATGTAGCCGACCCCACATAGTGGGATAAAGTCTTGATGTTGTTGTTGTTGTTGTAACGATATACACATCCAACTAGATTAGTTGATGGCATTAGAGTCGAAACACCCTTTGTGGAATGGATAATAGAATAACACGACGTAACATAATTTAACGCTAAATGTTTAAACATTTTCTTTTAAGCACTTTATTATTTGCCTACTATATCTGATGCTAAAATAGTTTCAATTATAGATTCTAAAGACTTAAATATTTACTCTATTGACAATCTTCTTGGATCACTAATTGCTTACGAGCAAGAAGTGAGTTAAAGAAAAATTGATGTAGGAGAACCATGAAAGAAGAAGAATATAGCACTAAAACTGGAGGAGTCAAATAGTTATCTATCATAACCTGAGGATGAGGATGACATTGCATTAATGACTATGTAATGTAGGAACTTTCTAAAGAGGAATCAGAAGAGACGCCAACAATAGAATAGAGGTAAATTTTATAAGAATGTTAAGGTTTCAAATGATGTTATTTGCTATAAATGCAGGAAACCCGAAATATGTAAAATATGACTATCCAAATCTTAAGGCCACTCATAATAAAGAGAAGGTAGAGGATAAACCAAAAGGGAAGAAGGAGAAGAAGAGATTCCAAAGAGCTTTTTGGGCAGACTCAGCTTTAGAAACATCAGAAACTGAAAAGATGAAGGAAGTCACCAATTTATGCTTGATGGCCGATAGTCTTGATCAATCTGATCAAGAAGAGGTATGCGACTTAACCTATGCTATCTTTTAGAAGTTTTTGAAAGAATGCATGATGCATATAGAAAGTTAGAGAAAATATATGCTAGTCTAAATTTGGAATAGAAAGAACTGCATAGAGAGCTTGAAATTCTTAAGGAAGATCATGCATTAATTGAAAGTGCTCAGATGACACTAGAAAGTGCTCTGATACCACTTGAAAGTTCGTTAGGAATGTTAGGCCACTTATGAACCGGCCCAAGGCTAAATAAAAGACATGTGAATTGGTAAATAAGAATCTTTAAGCAAAGCACAGACTAAAACCAATATCACCACATAGAAAACTAAATGCGGAAATTAAAATATGGAAGCAATAATAAGAAAAGAACCCACCACAATAAAAACCAAAATACAGAATTAAATGCGAAAGTAATAAAGAAAGAACACATCAGATTTATAGTGGTTCGGTAAAACCTTGACCTACGTCCACTCCTTGGAGGCACCCTCCAAGTATTGCACTACAAAAGTGTCTCTCCTTTAGCCCCCACAGCTAGGAGGAGAAGCCCTTACAAAATCATTTCCACCTTCCCCGGTGCGGCGGAGTCGCCGGGTCCTTTAACACTAAAGAGATCTTCTTCTTTGGTGAACTTCCCTCGAGACAATCCTTGAATCCGACGGTATTCAGGTGCGAGCTTGCCGGAGCAACCGTATGGAACCCCCTCCACACTCCCTTGAGTCTCCCCTCACAGGATCTTCTCCCTCCCTCAAACTCCACCCTTTTCTCACTCCCTTTCAAGCTCTCTCTCTTCAAGTTTCCCCCAAAAAGAACGAAGCTACAATGGCTACCAAAGACACTTATAAAGTGTCATGTCATAGCTTAAATAGAATATCTCAAAATGAGCTCAATAATGTAAGTTGCCGACATTATCGTCTAGGACGATACTAATATCGTACTGGACGATCAGTGCAATTTAAGCCCAATCAGTCGGGAAGATTTGAGACGATTAGAAGAAGTTTGTTCATATCATCCAGGCCGATAATATATCATCCTAGACGATCAGAACAAATTGTGAAATATCATCCTGAACATCACCTTGAAAAATATTTGTCCGAAGTCCAATCGTCCAGCATATCGGCTAGGACGATCTAGCAATCGTCCAGGCCGATTTGATCATGAAATCAAGTCATAATTACTTTCCTTAAATTTCAGAGAAATTTTGGAAAAATTGACATGGATTGTCCTGGATGATATTTTATAGTCCTGGACGATCCACTTGGACGATGTCCAAAAATAGGTTATTTCTAAATAAATCTGGCGGCAGATTCTTTTTGTTTGAGCCTATCATCCTGGCCGATATAAAATCATCCAGGACGATGTGTTTTGCATAATGAAGGCTGCTTTAATAGGATGCCCTAATTAAGATTTCTTCTTTTGAACTGATCGTCCAGGCTGATATAAAATCATCCCGAACGATGTTACCAAAAACAGTAAATTCCAGGGAACAGTCAGAAATCTTTTAAGTTACAAAGCATGAGGAGCAACACCAAATACAATAGACTCAAGAAAGGAATAATGGTACAAACTGACTCTGACCTAGTCTACGCAATCTTAAGCTGGTTCCAAATTACATTCTAATCGTGTGGACCTGAAATTTTAATAGATAAGACAATCATAAAGAAATAAGAGTGTTTGATATCATCAAAATCTTAAACCATGAAAACAGATCTGCAACATTATTTGATAATAACCACATGAGCTTACGTGATGAATTTGATAACTTAAATAAGGAAAATAAAATTTTAAAATCATCCTATGCACAATTGGAAAAAGAATTTAATGATTTTAAGGATAAACCAGAGACTGAAAAATATCATTTGAATTATAGTGAAAATGTGTTAGAAGATTTTAAGACATTATTTAAATTAAAAGTGCATGCTTTCAAGGAAAATAGGAAGCCCCCAACACTTGAAGATTTTACAAATCTTATTTTGTATCCAAAATTTTTATATCCAAGAAAGAGACAGAATAATTATAGAAGATTGAGAAAACTATTTCATGCGTTAAATACTTTTCTTTTGGGTTGACTGGACATATTGCACACACTTATACTTTATATAGAAGAACTCATTTAATGTTGGGATCAAAGATGCATAAACCTAGACATATCATACGTGCATCTATTTTTAAATTACTAGAAGGTGAACCCAAATTAGTTTGGGTTTCCAGGTCTAACATTTAATAATTTTGCAAGAACGCTCACATATAAGGCCTCGGGAGAGCATTTGATACATGGACAGTAGTTGCTCAAAGCATATGACTTGAGACAGTAAGCAATTTATATCACTGGAAGCCAAGAATGGAGGTAGGGTTACACTTGGAGATAACACCACAAATAAGGTGGTTGGATTAGGTATGATTAGAAATTTGAAAAACTTTTTTTATTGAAAATGTGGTACTAGTTGAAGGCTTAAAGCATAATATTTTGAGTATTAGTCATCTATGTGATAAAAGTTATAGTGTTAAATTTTTTCCTACTAGCTGCATATTAAGCCTAAATGGTAATAATATTTTGCATGGAAAAAGGGTAAATAATGTTTATATGCTAGATTTAAATTATATCAAAAATCCTACATTTTTTTATTTGAAAACTATTTCTGATGAATCATGGCTTTAGCATATGAGACTTTATCACTCTAGCTTGAAAAACCTTAGGAGAGTTACCCAAATGAACTTAATGAGAGATATACCAAAACAAGACTTTACTAAGGATCACCTTTGTGATGAATGTCAATTAGGAAAACAAGTGAAGTCATCTTTTTAGTCCAATAAGGGTCTTAGAACTAGTATGCCTTTGGAGATTTTACATATGGATATTTTTGGACTGGTAGGAACAGTAAGTCTAGGAGGGAAGGTATACGGATTTATGATAATTGATGATTTTTTAAGATTCACTTAGGTTAAATTCTTACATTGTAAGAGTGAATTATTTGAGGACTTTAGAGATTTTTGACTTAAATTTAGAGGAAACTAGGATGTGATATTTTGACAATTCAAAGTGATCATGACGCTGAATTTAAAAATGATAAATTTGAGAATTTTTATAAAGAGAAAGGAATTGATCATAATTTTTCAGCACCTAGAACTCCTCAGTAGAATGGGGTAGTTGAAAGGAAGAATAGAATATTAATAGAAGCCGCTAGAGCCATATTGGCAGAATATTCACTTCATAAATATTTTTGGACTGAAGTGCTTAATATTGCATGTTATGTTCTAAATAGGGTGAATATCAGATCGAATTTGAATAAAATATCTTATGAGCTACTTAAGGGGATAACACCTAATTTGTCACATTTGTATATTTTTGGATATAAGGTATTCATACACAATAATGGAAAATCTACCTTAGAAAAATTTTATCAAAATTAGATGAAGGAATTTTTCTTTGATACTCTAATATTAAAAAATCATATAAAATATTTAACAAAAGAACTTTGATAGTTGAGAATACCACAGAAATTGTATTTAATAAATTTGGAATTTTGGACTAGCCAAATATTGAAGTGGATGAGATAGAAATAAACTCCCAAAATATTGAGAAAATAAATTTGAATGAAAATTTCGAGTTAGAAAACCTGTTGCTTAAAGAATTAAAATTTTCTAAAAACCACACTAAGGAAATGATTTTAGGTTTAACTAGTGAGGGTGTTAGGACTGAGTGTAGACTGAGCAAAGAAGTCAATCATTATATATTTATTTTTATAATAGAACTCACAAAAATAAATCAAGCACTTTCGAATGAGTTTTTGATTTTGGCAATACAAGAAGAATTGAATCAATTTATAAGAAATGATATTTAGGAATTAATTGCAAGGCCAAAGAATCAAAGTGTAGTTAGAACTAAGTGGGTATTTAAGAATAAAATGAATGAATCAGGAGTTATTGTTAGAAATAAGACTAGATTGATTGCTAATGGGTATAATCAGATTGAAGGAATTGATTTTAAGGAGACTTTTGTTCCTATAGCTAGGCTTGAAGTAATTAGAGTTTTATTAGCCTTTGCTTATTTTAGAGGATTTAAATTGTATCAAATGGATGTTAAAATTGCATTTTTAAATTGGGTGATTCAAGAGGATATTTATATTGAACATCCTCCAAGTTTTAAAAATTCAAAACACCCAAATCATATTTTTAAATTAAAAAAAGGCATTGTATGGATGAAATAGGCACCTAGGACTTTGTATGAGAGGTTGAGCACCTTCCTACTTGTGAGATCTTTTGTAAAAAAAAGTGTGAATACAACTTTATTTTTGAAGAAATTGAGATATGATATACTCATTGTATAATTTTATGTTGATGATACAATCTTTGGATCTACAAATAAAAATCTTTGTGATGATTTTTCTAAAATAATAAGTAGTGAATTTTAAATGAGTCTAGTGGGAGATTTGAGTTACTTTTTAGGCTTTAGAATCAAGCAAATTAAAGAGGGTACATTTTTTAGTCAGTCAAAGTATCTTAAAGACATTCTCAAAAAGTATGAAATGGATAATGCTAAACCTGTAAGTATACCTTTAAGTTTCTCAGTTCAGTTGGATAAGGACCCAAATGGAAATTCTATTGATCAAAAGAAATTTATAGGGATTATTGGATCTTTGCTTTACTTGACTGCTAGAAGACCCAATATTATGTTTAGTGTTTATTTGAGTGCTAGATTTCAGATCCAAAAGAATCACATTTAACAACAATGAAAAGGATTTTGAGGTATCTCTTAAGAACTCAAAACTTAGGGATTTGGTATCCTAAGTTCATCTCTTCATTTAGAATAATTGGATAATCAGATTTTGACTTTGTAGGTTGTAGGGTTGATAGAAAGAGTACATATGTAACTTGTCTATTTATTGGAAATTCTTTAGTTTCTTGGTCCAGTAGAAAATAGAATTTTCGTAGCCATATCTAATGCTGAAGCTGAATACATTGCCTTAGAAAGTTGTGTGGCACAAGTTCTTTGGTTAAAATAAAAATTGATTGAATTAGGATTTACAATAGGCACTATTCTAATTTATTACGATAATATTATTACCATTTGTATTTCAAAGAATCTTATTCAACATTCTAGAACCAAATATATTGATATAAGGTATTATTTAATAAGGGATCATGTATCCAAATGATAAATTGAACTAAACCATTTTTCAACTGAAAATCAACTTGTAGATATTTTTACAAAACCACTAGGCTTTAATATCTTTAGCACAATAAGGACAAGGCTTGGTGTGGTTGACCTCAATGCTTAATCAAAATTTTCTGCGAACTTGAAATGTGTGTTTGTGTATTTTCTATTTTTGATCTTTATGTGAGTTTTTATGTTTGTTTAAGTGTTTTGTGTTATGTGTTTTTGAAATGTTTTCACATCATATTTCCTACTTTTGATCTATCGTGCAAATTTTTTAAGTGTTTTATTCGTATTATATGAAATTTTTTTATACTGTATAAATTTTATAGCTTATCCATCATTGGGTAAGAAATATTACATATAATTTTTTGTTTTTAATATAGTTCGTTTGTACGATCCCTAGATCATCCGAATGATGTGTATTTATTCGTATATACTTATGTAGATAATAATTAGAACTGATCGTACGTATGAACTTGGATTTTGTACATACGAACACATGGCATTCGATATGGTGGGATGATTCAAACTGTCATAAAAAAGATCTTAAATAATTGATCATCTTAGATGAACACATATTCATCTGTATGATTGTATGGTCAAAAAGTCTATATGAAAGGACGCCTCATAACTTGTGTGATTACAAAAAGTTATTTCATTTTGAATGCATTCGATCGTACATACTAAATTTATTTTCATACGTACGAACACAAGCGTCGTACTGTACGAACCTCTTCTTATACGTATGAAAGGTTATTTTTTATTTAAATAGAAGGTCTTTAGAACTCAAATCTTATTCACTTCAATATCCTTTCAAAACCTTCTCATCTTTCAATCTTTTATTGGCATGCTCTAGCAAGAGGGGTAGACTTACCTAGGGTCCATCTTCTAGGAATAATAAAGGCAACTTTCTATCCAGAACTAATGAGGATTCATTTCTTATGTTTTCGTCTACCAAAATCACACCTTCTATAGTTCTTCAAGAAAACATAAACTTTCAAGTTCTTCTTCAAGAAAACATAAACTTTCAAGTAATGCCACTTTTCGCCTCCACCCAATTCGCTTTTATCCTCACTCTAATTCACTCCTACAAAAAGCACACTTTTCACTACTTCCATGCCAATATGACTTTTAGCACTGATCAAACTAGGATTAGACTTATGTTTTGAAAAAAGCAGGTATAAATTACTAAGGAAGATTTGGGTGCATTTTTGAATCTAAGGACAAAAGGAATTAGAGCCTATACTTTTTCCTCTACTTTTGATTATGATTGGACTAAAATAAACGGAGTGATTAGAGGGATTAGAGAAGTATATCATTTGCCTAAGGTATCCACTATGAACCAAAATGCTAGGATCATCCAACATATTCTTAAAACCTCTATAATTCCTAAAGCTGGTTACTGCATCAATATTATTCTTCTTTCTTCTACTATCACTTCCCTTATAATGATAGGTCAACCTATAGATGAAGCCCAACTCATTATTGACTATATTTATGGGCTTTTTTAAATTGGCATGTCTCTCATAAGACAAAGAAAAATATTGCCTTAGGACTCTTAGTGACCTACATTCGTGAGAAGAAGTATAATTTAGTTCATCCTGATTCTCATCTAGAATTACCTATCTACTTTACTGATGCTTCATTCTGAGCTATTTTTGGGAGAGATAATGGAAGTGAGGATTTTGAGGGAGAAAGGAGAGCACCTTCACCTGCACTTGCTCCTGCTCATGGACCTGATTTTCAAGAGATGGTCCAGCATTTTGAAATACTTAAGAGTCATTTTAATCAACACTTTGATCAAATTCAGGCTCATCTTCACCAGCAGGATGCTTAATACTAGTAGGACATGGGTTGGATTCGAAGTTAGTTTGCATCAGTGAACACCAATGCGATTATGATGAATAGCTATTTTAATATCTTCAACCAGCCACCTCCTCCTGGGACCCTCAGAGTGATAGATGTTCTTCTTATGTGATTGATTTTCTATGTTTAGTGATATGATATGATGACTTCTGTTCTTTATGTGATTATTTTTTTATTTTTTCTAATTTTATGTTTAATGATGTAATGTTTTTTAGTTGATTTGATATCATCTGAACTTCATTGTATTATATTTATCTTAATATCAATAAAAATTATCTTGCCTTATTATAGTTGATTTTGGTATCTATTAGAAATGTTTGTTAGCCTATATGATTATCCTATCTTAATCAATCTACAAAATGGTATAATATGATCTGCAATATAATAATCAATTTCATTAGAAAATCTAATTTTTCATAAATATAAGTTAATTTATAACTCGATTAAGTTAAGACTATCAAATTCATGTTCTTTTAGGCATACAAAATTATAATATTATTATTGCAATTTTGATGTCTTATAATGTTTTTTATTTCTCTTTTCAATATAAGTATCTTTGTACTTAGAGAAATTTAAGGTTTTAGATTATTAATTTTAGAAAGATTAATTAAAAAAACTGAGAAATATATAAATATACCAAAATTGAAAGAATGTGCAATGGTTCGTAAATGAAAAAGATACACAAAGTATGCCACAACTATTAAAAGGATGTGCAATGTTGCCACAAGTATATATTCTTTCCTCTATCTTATAATCTACAATTTTAAATCAATCTAATGTTCAATAATATTTTGTATTGAAAATTGACTTAAATTAATTTTCATTTTGTCACCTTTGCAATAATTCTCCTTATATAATTGTCTAGACTATTTTATGATCTTAATATATTTAACTTGTCTTTGTTATATCTTAATTTAACTATTATGAAACTTTAATTTCCTCTAATGATGATAAATCTTGTTATTGCAAATATTGCAAATATGACTTCTTACATTTCTATTATTAGTTCTTCTTCTCTTTTTGTTGTTGTCAAAAAGGGAAGAAATATTGTTTTTTTTGCGTTATTTTAAATATTTGTTGTTTGCATTTGATTTTCTTTTGTATTGTCGGTGTTTGTTAGAGTTATTTTATTTTATTCTCTTAAAGTGTTTTGTGATCTTTGAAAAAAAAAAAATTTGATTTATTTCTTCTTAATAGAAATTTCCTAATTTTCATATGCTATTCCATGTAGGGGGAGTTAAGGAGAAATTTATGATTAAGGGTTTATTCAAATAATAATGGTTTTGTCATCATCAAAAAGGGGGAGATTGTTGAGATAGTTGCTTTTTAGTTTTGTATGTTTGATATTCTTACAACTGTTAGGAAAGTTGCTATTTGCAGGTTTTACATTCTTGCAACTTGTATTATTTTGATGATTCTAAATATTATTGTTTTATGTGTAGTTATCTCCTAACACTTTTTGGAATATTTGTTTTTGCTCTTGTGTGTACTAATATTTCAGGAAAATCAAACTCCAGACTACCTTGTATATTTTTTATGATTCCGAATATTATTGCTTATATTATTATTTCTCCTAACATATTTTTGGAAGAATTATTTTTGCTCTTGTGTGTACTAACATTTCAGGGAAATCATACTCTGGAATATTGAAGACTTCAAATCAAGATCAGTTTATAGTGTATTGTAAATTTAAGTTTGTATTTTTCATTTTTATTAAGTCTGAGAGAGTGTGATTATAATTGAGTAATTGAGCGCACACACACACACACACTCATCGGGGGAGAGTTTTAAAATTCATAACTTTAAACTAATCGTAAAGTATAAAACTAGTTCGTACGGGACTATCTGATTAATTATTTTCCCCAACGAGCAATGGAGCAAATAGAAATGGCCCAAAATTTTTCAAAGTAAAGATCGTACAGATGATATTTTTCATTCGTACCAGGACAATAAGCTCTGGTTCAATCTAAAACAAAATTCATACGGATGTTATTTTTTGTTCGTACCAGGACGATGCCCTCTGGTTCGTCCTCGAAGGAAATTCGTTCGGATAATATTTTTCATTCGTACCGGGATGATGCCCTTTGGTTTGTCCTCGAATGAAGTTTCTTACGGACGATGTTTTTTGTTAGTACCGGGCGATGCCCACTAGTTCATCCTCGAATGAAGTTTGTATGGATAATATTTTTTTATCATATCGGGATGAGTGGCTTTAGTCTATTTTCGTTCATTTCATCCTAACAGTTCATACATATTAACTTTGAAAATTTTATGTTCGTACCGGATAAACATAGTTTATACAGATGATAATTGAGTATGAAATGATTTTGTACCAATTCACAATGGGTTCGTACGTAATAGTTTTTAAATTATTCATACGTATGAAAAAAGATCATACGGTAGGATTGTGGACGGTAAAAATTTAAAATATTAGTTTTCTAGATGGTTTTTCGTGTGTTTTCTATGAGTGGTCAATAAAAATTTATCACTTAATCTTTTTGTGATATGGTCTTCGTGAATTATAAAGGGCAATTGAAGGAGGGAGTGTGAGAGAGTGTTTGAGAGAGATTTCTTTCTAGTGGATCATGAAGGGTTCACAAGGTTACTCAAGGGTAAGAATCTCTGTGTGTGATTTGTGTTTCTTCACTCTTTCCTTGTCTTCCCAGATTGCTCGTGTGAAGATCATTCAAGAAGATTCATTTCTCTAGCAACACTTGTAGAGTGTGAAAAGATGAATGATCTCTGCCTACACTTGGAGAGTGTGAACAGCCAAAGGTTCTCTGCCTACACTTAGAGAGTTTGAACAACCGAATGTTCTCTGCCTACACTTGGAGGGTGTGAAAGGATGAAGGTTCTCTTCTTGCACTTAGAGGGTGTGAAAGGATGACATTTCTCTGCCGCACCGGGGATTAGCGGAAGAGAGTTTTATAAAGGCTTCTCTGCCTTTTTGTGGGGGCAAAAGGAGAGTCACTTTGATAATAGTGCAATACGTGAAGTGGGAGGCTTCAAGAAGTGGATGTAGGTCATATTTGACCGAACCACTATAAACCTTTGTGTCATTTTTATTTTCGCTGCTTTAATTTTTGTAAGTTTATTTTTTGGTGGTTAAAAAATTATTTTAAAAATTTAAAAATCCACTTGCTATGAATCATTAATCGGTTTCTGAATTTTTTAATCCAAGAGTGTTAAAATTTTAAAATTACCAATTCGCCCCCCTCTTGGTTAGCCTTGGGACATTATATTAGGTTTAACAACCTATTCTAGACTCAACAAGTTTCAGAAGTCTCATGTTCACTCAAAATTTTGGTAGCCTCCCAACATCTCCCCCATTTAGGGGGAACTATGAAAAATTGGGCCTTCCCACCACGTATAATAAATGCGTGTATGGTAGGTGTCCTAAGACACTACTGTCATGGTCTTCATTCCCACCATGTAGAATAAAGGCATGTATGGGGTATTCGAATGTACTTATTTTAATAAACATTTGGCTTTTCCCCCGCTCGATGGTACTTATAAGTGACCCCGCCACACCGTAGGTGTCGTACTTGGGTCCTATCCCACCACACCTAATAAAGGCATGTATAGGCAATTTTTTGGTGTGCCGCAAATGCCAAAATTAGACTTTAAGTGATTACCCACCTCGTCATAGGCATCACATCGGGTCCCATCCCACCACGCGCAATAAAGGCTTTTATGTGAGGTTTTTCATTGCGCAGTGAACATTGAGGGAGAAAATTTATGTTTTAGAGAATTCATACCTTTGTGGGGTTCGGTGGTGATGACATTGCAAATGCCCAAAAGGAAAATACTCTTTCTTTTTTAATTCTTTTTTTTAAATACCTCTCTCTCTCTCTCTCTCTCTTTACAAGCATATACTCATTAAATAACATCAATAGTATAAATATAGTATTTAGATTATTCATAATAATGTTACTAATAATAGTATCATTATTATGAATAATGATAATAATAACAAAAATATACCAATATTATCATAATAATAGTAATCATAATATTATGATAATAAAGTTAACATTAATGTTAATATTAGAATTAATATTAAATGAAATTAGTGTCAAGATATTAAGGGGAGAGAGAGAGAGAGATAGATATAGAGAGTGAGGGGGAGAGAGAGAGAGAGAGAGAGAGAGAGAGAGAGAGAGAGAGAGAGAGAGAGAGAGAGATCAGCTTAATTAAGTTAGGGATTTCGAATGGGTTTAAGAGTTAGGCTATGGACTAAGTCAGATTGAGTTGGGTTGAGTGGAGTTGAGTTGTGCTGAGTTTGAGAGTTGAGTGAGGTCGAGTTAGGTCCTTTTGGATCGGTACAGTAAAGTGGATTCAGCCTTATAAGCGTTGGGCTTGGTATGTCTTGTGAACCAGACAAGGAGATCTTGCAGAGAGTTTTGTGGATGTCTCAGTTTTGGCTAGGTAGGGATTCGATCAGGCTTTGATTGGAGATTAGGCTTTGGGTCTTCTACTACAGATAAGGGTTTGAGAAGTGGAGGTTTCGGTAGCTATGCATGGGTTTGGATCGTGGCTGTAGGTATGGAGGTCGGCTATGGGCAGGAGAGGAGGTGTCGGGTAAGGAAGATGACGGGTGAGGTCTTCGGCTTAGAGCAGATTGCGATTGTTAAGGCTGCCAGAGCTATGGGAGGAGCGACTGCAGTGATAGAAGGCTTGATGTATGGCTTCGGAGAGATAGGGAGGGGCTTGAGGAAGTTGGAGTCAAAGGGAGCAACCGAAGGCTTCGCTTCGTTGGCTATTTAATGAAGTGAATGAACCTCCTCGAGCGTGATTTGAGCAGGAATAGCAGATAGAGACTTGAACGGCGCTGGTGCATAGTAGCATGACAGAATTTTGGCAAGATTTGAGGGATTTAGGTATGTATGCGGGATTTCTGCTCTCTTTTTTTATCAGAGGTCAACAGATAAATTAAAATATTTATTTTTTGTTGTTTTAATTTCCTGATAAAAAGAAGATCGTTCAATCTATCTAATTTGAGGCTAATGTTATAAAAATTGAGGACTAACATAGCATCAACTTTAAGCCCTATTTTAAAAACTAAAAAATCTGAACAAAGATATAGGGGATAGCTAAAATACACTTTATTTCCTGATTATTTAAAGTGAAGATAAAGCAAGTAAGTCGTTACCTTGATCATTTGTATTAAGTTATTCACTGTATTTGAATCAGACAACATCATCTATATTTATCTTAATCATTTTTCTTTAATTTGCCTTAACAAACTGAACTATTTTTATATTCATAAACAACTAATATTTGTTTGAACAAAAAAACATAAAACTTCTTAGTAGTAAATTTTCTCAATATTAAGTTAAATCCATAATTCTCATAATGCTCCATAAATGGTGCATGTTGTTGCTTTCGTGTTTGGACTCATTAAGTTCCAGCCAAAAGAATTAAATTTTGAGTAAGGAAAAAAATTCTAAGATGCACTTCAGCATCACCTTTAAAATAACCCAACAAGAAAGTAACTCATGCTTTGAATTAACTAATTCATATACTTGAAAGTTTAATAAATCAAATAATCAGATACAAACTTCCCTTTCATTTAATTTCCCATATACTCTCTTATTTTTCTAAAATTTCACCAATGTTTCTAGGAAAATATATTTTCCATGCTTGAAAATGTTCTGAACACAAACCATGAAGCTCAATAAATTCTGTTGTGTACTTAGTTATTTCATAAACTATATACTTACCTTGGCATAATACAACAAGATTATATATATATATATATATATATATCGTCCAACATGTGTCTAGTATTGTTTGGCCTTCATCTCTTGATTTATTTTAGATGCTAGCTTAAAATAAATAGGCTTACACACAAATTTATCAACTCAATCACAATCAATAATATTAGTATCTATCAAAATACTAATAACCTTATCAGGTTCATGGGATCCAACACCCTAGCATAGCCTATAACGTCATCTTCTCAGCCACTTATTCATTCATCCTAATATAAAAACAACTAAATTGACTGCCCAAAATCATTCAAATTCTAACATTCCTTATCTCCTAAAAAAATCTTACTTCAATGATATTTGATTATGAATATGAAGTAATCATCATCTCATACACATCTAAAGAGGATACACAAAATATAATCAGTAGCCCAATCAAGCTCTTATAATGACTCACTTGAAAATATAGAAATTTCATCCATCTATTTTTTTAGCTTATATATCTTTGTTTGTCTTGAAGTTCAAACTAATATTTAATCAATTCTCATCAAATAAATTTGTTTCTAATACATCAGATATAAAATTCATATTTAAACTGATAACAGAGAATATGCATGGCAATAAATATCAAGACACTCCTAAAATAAAAGTTTCTATATCTTTAACACAACAACATCAATGCATTTGAATATTAAAATGTCTTGATCTTAAAGTGATTTCTAGTGTGAAAGTGTATGTACCTACAACTCTCTACTTTCAAGTCCTTTTTTTGCCTTCTTCATCATGCTTATTCTACTTGTGTCAAAATTGAAATAGCTGAAAAGGCAAACAAAATGACTTTATTATGTTAGGAAAAGACTAAAACATAGACATGTGTATGTAGATCATATGCACATCATATTTTTGAAATATGCAATCAACATACCACCTATATCAAGTACCACATAATGCAAGCTAGCTTTCCCATCTGCCCTAAGCATGTTTTCCTCCTCTTTGACCCATCAGAAGATCCTAAACACCAAATGTTGATGTCCTAGATAATTCTTCCCAAACTTTATTTACATCTATACTACTTCTAAAAAGTTAGATTGAAACAAAAAAAAATCCATAATGCTCTTGAAAAAGAAGTAACTGAAATTTCTTACTTGTTGAAATGCCACATAACTAAGAACACATAGAATATTAATTCACCATTATGCATAATTTTCTTGAGTTAAATCAATATGCATAATTTATATACTTTCATCTTAAATATTCACTTCATTAGGATTTTTAAGAATAAAATCAAATCCTAACACCAAATCCAAATTCAAATATATGAAAATGTCATATCAAAAGCTTTTCATCTCAATTATTTAAAAAAATTACATAAAATAAACTCAGAAAAATTAGGGTTCTCAAAACCTTATATTCTTTATTTTAGATTTGAAGCAAGTAGGAGAAATGAATGTGATGTCACGGAGGAATAATGCCTTCATCACCTTAACCCTCATTAATTTGGTGAATGAATGAAGAGGGTTGCTAATAATTCAAGACATTCTAACAAAACACGAGAGCAAGAGATAGGATAAGGGATAGGAATAGGAGCTCGATTAGAAATATTAGGTTTTTATTTGTTAATTTCTGCACATAATTTGAACATAGTGATTTTTGAACACTAGCACCAATTTCATGGTCTGATCGCCATGCAAACTAATTTTATACTGGTTTTGTGCTATTCTAATTCTCTAATGAACCCAATTGGACAGCTAGTAAGTTCATGGTTCAATCGTTTGAACTGGCCGTTCTGGTCTGATTTTAAGAACTTTAGATCTAAGTAAATATTAAAATCTAATGATTAATTTATAGAACCTTTTCTTATATATTTATAACTTAAAATTTAGTATTTACTCACACATTGCTCAATCCTTTAAGTAACATAACAAATATTACATCCATCATTTTACCTTTAGTTTTCCATTAAAAATGCCCTCTTCATTATGACTTCCTCTAACCCATTTTTATCATTCAAGGCTTTATTTTTGTGAAAACATTATTGATCCCATATGTGGCCTCCAAGTGAGATATATGTATGATTATTTCTCATTACCTTCATTATAAAGGTTTTTAGCATCACCATCAATAGCCTACCTATAATGAGATCTCATAGATGTTGCGACTCATTGCTCATGAGTTTATATTTTTGATAATAATAAACATTATGGCTCACATCCTTATGTTTCATAGTATTTTTTATTCTATACTTGTTTTATGTGTATACTAACATTTCAAAATATTTTCTAAACTTATAGTTTTGAAATAAAGCACTAATACCACTTGTTGACTCTTGATTAAGTTGTTAAGCCTAAGCTATTGTCCCAAGGCTAACCAAAACGGGGGGTGAATTGATAATTTAAAAAACTCATGGTGAATTTTAGAAAACTAATTTATAATTTTATCACAAAAGATTTTTCAATCATAAAACATTAAAGTGCATAAAATAAAAATGCAAAAAATAAAAGACAATAGAAAAATACCAAGTTTTATAGTAGTTCGGTCAAACATGATCTACATCCACTCCCTGAAGACTCCCTCTTCAGGTATTGCACCATTCTCCTTTTGCCCCCATAATAAGACGTAGAAGCCTTCTAAATTTTCCTCCCTTCCACTAATCCCCGGTATTCCAGAGAATTGTCATCCTTTCATACCCTCCATATATCGGTAGATAACAATTATCTTTTCACACCCTCCAAGTATCGACAAGAGAATTGTCATCCTTTCACACCCTCCAAGTGTCAGCAGAGAAACTACATCCTTTCTTACCCTTCTGGTGAAGGCAGAGAACCTGTGACCGATGTTGAAGAACTTCACTTAAGAGCTTCAAGAGGAGATGGGCAGAAACTTAAAGGAGTCAAAGAGATCCTTACTTTGGGAAATCTTGCAAGTCTCTCATAACCCGCCTCACATGATCTCTCACACTTCACTCTCACATTTCTGATAGTTTTTAGGACTTCTTATATATAAAATATATAAAAAAACCATCCAAAAACTAAAATTTACAAGAAAACTATCATATAATCGTACTGTATGATCGCATATCATCCCGTAAGAATCAATAATGTTCCATATGAATTGACCATATGAATGCATCGCATCCCCGTACAAACACACAGTGTCCCGTATGAATCACTCGTTTGAATGCATAGTGTCCTGTACGAACACGTAGTGTGTTGTATGAATGCATAGTGTTCCGTACGAATCGTCCATATGAACCAAGTTCATCCGGGATGAACAGTATAGAAATTTTAAAATTTCATCTGTACAAAACATCAGGATGAAATGAGTGAGAATGGACCTGAGACATTCATCCTTGTACGAAACTAGGATCATCCCGTATGATCCATGCTTAGAATAATTTTTTTTGTGTGAGAATAGACCTTAGATGTTCATCCTTATACGAAATGGGGATCGTACGGTATGATCCACTCTTGGAAAAAAAAATTTCATGTGAGAATAGACCCGAGATGTTCGTCCTTATACAAAACTGGGATCGTCCTGTACGATCCAGACTTTACGTTCATCCAACTACTCATAAGAGTTTAAAACTAAACAAATCATCTCGTATGAAATGAATTCATACAGTATGATCAGTTTAAAAATTTTTCAAATTTTAAACACTCCCCTAGTGTGTATGATGTGCACATTTACTCAATTACAATCACATTCTCTCAGACTCAATAAAATGAAAAATATAGACTCTATTTATAATGAACCCTAATCCATTTTTATTTGAGGTCTTCAACATACTGGAGTATGATTTTTTTGAAATATTAATATATACACAAAACAAGTATAGATTAAAAAATACTATAAAACATAAAGATGTGAGCAATAATGTTTGTTATCATCAAAAAAATAAACTCATGAGCAATGAGTCACAACAATATCCCCCATTTTATGATGACAAATATTTCTGGTAGAATTTGTAAATTAAGTTTTATTTCTCTCATAATCTCCACATCATTAAGATAATCATTTTTTAAAATAGGGAAAATTAAATTTTTTTTAAATAAAAAGATTTCTAAAACAAAAAGACACTACTATGAAGCAAATAAAACAAAAAGACACTAGTATGAAGTAAATAACAGTACATTCTTCTCCTTTGACATTATCAAAAAGAAAAGGAGCACACAAAAAACAAGACAAAAAAATAGAAAAAAATAGACTAAATATCAAACGGACCCTGATTAGGTGAAGTTGATGTTATAGAATAATTAGTTTAAAATTTTTACAAATTTTCCTAGAATGAGAAAGTTACCTCTTGATTTTATTCAAAAACTTAGTAAGACATAATTTGACAATACATAATCCAGAAAGGTTAGATATTCATAATTTTTTAATCCTAGCTCAGGTTCCTTCAAAGGCTCAAAAACTTTTTAAGTCAATATCTAAATTAAGGAACAAATTAGAGAAAGAGACTCTATTTTTTTCAAAACTCCATTCAAGAAATATATCTAATAAAAGATTAGTGAATTTAGAATCATGATATTCAAACTCAAGTATCAAAAATATCAATAGATATAAGAGTTTTCTTAAGGTTTAATAAATACAAAAAAGGTAAACAAACTTATTATCGGCATATTTTGTGCCTCTTTATTAGTTTTTGGTGCACTTTGCGCAACTTTTAATTTTTGATACACTTTATGTATCTTTTCAATTTTGTCATCATTGTGAATCTTTTTACCTTTGGTCTCATTTTGTGCTTCTTTTATTTTTAACAAATATGCTTCCTTTATGTAATTTTAAAAATAAAAGAAAACTCATTCTAATGACAAAAATGAACTGCTTGATTAAGAAAATAATAAGGTGGATTCAACAACTTGCAAAAGATTCCTATGAGATAGAAAAAATATTGAGAGATGAAAAAGTTCAATTTTAAATTTCAATTTATAATTTGATGAAGACTTTGAATAAAAAGTAAAATAGCCTCAATAAGAAATGAGACAGAGAGATAAATTATGAGTTTCCTTTCTTTCACTATTTTTAAAAAAGTCAGCCATAACTTACATAGAAATACAAGAAAATATGAGGTAAATTTTTCATTTTTGGAAAAATGATTTGATTATCTAAAGTGTATAGAAAACAAAATGTGAAATATGTGTGTGTGTTAATCAGAGTGACTTTACAAATGATAGAAAGAATATAAATAGACATATCTAAAAAAACATAAAAAAATTAAACACATTCACAAAAAATATTAAAATTCAAAATCATAAAATGCAAACCCACAAAAATAAAAACAAACACAAAAAAAAACAAAAATAAATAAAATTTTAACCATCATCTTGCTCCTTGTCTGATGATTCAGAGCTAAGTCTACCTAAGAGATTTTTTGCTTTTTATCGTTTTACATTATTGCAATTTGCTTATTTTTACATTTTTTCATTGCATCAAAAATTTTTAAATTTGGACATTCATTTTTACCGACTTTACTACTTTAGAAGAATTCTTAATATTCTTACCATTTTTACCTTTATTCCCCTTTTGTTGATGTTGATGCTTGTGCTTTAGTAGCTTTTTAAATTTTCTCATCATAGATGTGGTCTCCTTTATTGCGGATCTATGGTTTACGATTTTGATAATAACAAACATTCATTATTTCTCTACGATTGCCTTATGTGCTAACGTTTCAGATCCACACGATCAGTGCAATTTGGAACCAACTCAAGATTGGGTAGACTAGGTCTGTGTCAGTTTGTAATCTTTTTCCTTTCTTGAGTCTGTTATATTTGGTGTGGCATCTAATGATTTATAACTTCGAAGATTTTTAGTTGTGCCTTAAAAGATTTCTATTTTTGGTAACATCGTCCGGGACGATATTTATATCGCCCTGGATGATCTGACAAAAGTAGATACCCTAATTAGGGCATCCTCATTAAAGCAGCCGTCATTATACAAAACACATCTTTCTGGACGATTTTCTATCGGCCAGGATGATAGGCTCAATTCAGCAAGAATCTGCCGCCAGATCTATTTAGAAATAACCTATTTTTGGACATCGTCCATAGGATCATCCAGGACTATAAAATATCATCTAGGACAATCCAGGTCAATTTTTCCAAAATTTCTCTGGGATTTAAGGAAAGCAATTACATGGTCAAATTGTCCTTGATGATCTCCAGATCATTCGGGCCAATTAGACATCGTATAGCTTCATTTCAGGGCGATATTCAGGACGCTTTTCCTCATATTTGATCTAATCGGCCATGACGATATGCCTATCGTCCTGGACGATAATGTCGGCAACTTGCATTAATGAGCTCAGTTTGAGAGCTTCTATTTAAGCTATGGCATGGCAACTTTTGTAAGTGTCTTTGGCAGCCATTGTAGCTTCGTTCTTGTGGGGGAAACTTGACGAGAGAGCTTAAAATGGAGAGCGGAAAGGGTGGAGTTTGAGAGGGAGAAGATCCTGTGGGGGGGGGGAACTCAAGGGAGTGTGGTAGGGGATCTACACGGTTGCTCCGGCAAACTCGCACCTTTACTCTGTGCTTTAAATTCTGAATATTTTATGTTAGTATCCACGTGCACTACTTGTAAGGAAGTTTGGGATAAACTACACACCATATGATTTTAATTTGTTATTCATCACCGTCACGTATTGTTAATGGAGTTAAAACTTATATTCCTTTTAATCAATGGAATAGGGAAGAATAAGTAAATGCTCAATTGAATGCAAAATCTTTAAACTATTTTTTCTGTGCTTTAAATTCTGAATATTTTATGTTAGTATCCACGTGCACTACTGGTAAGGAAGTTTGGGATAAACTACACACCATATACGAAGGTACTAGTGAAATAAAGCAATCCAAGTTGAATTTGTTATTGCATGATTTTGAATTATTTTCCATGAAACCTTTTGAAATGATCTTAGACATGTATACCAGATTCATTCAAATTATACACTCATTACATGCTTTAGGAAAAGATTTTTCAAATTTTGAAAAAGTTAACAAAATTCTTTGATGTCTACTGGATAAATTTGATCCTAAAGTTGTTTCTATTTATGAATCTAAAGATTTGAATGTATATTCTATTGATAATTTGATTGGCTCACTCATTGCCTACGAGCAAGATTTGGGTCAAAGACTTTTGGATGCAGGTGAAATAATCGTTCTAAAAGCTGAAGATACGGAAAGAAGAAGCTTAGTTGGTGATGATAGCAATGACTTATCAAGCAAATCACAAAGCTCACCAAAGCATAAGCAAAAGTGGAAAAAAGATAAAAATGGTAAGGATGATAATATTTCCTCTGACGTTATTTGTTTTCGATGTAGGAAACCTGGACATATGAAAAATGAGTGCCCTAATTTAAGAATTTTTCATGCAAAAGAAAAGGGTAAAGTGAATTTAAATTGGGGAAATAATGAAAAGCAAAAAATCTCATGGGCATATCTGGTCTCTGAAGCATCGGACCAGGAAAGTGATAATGGTTAAATGCCTTATTTGTGTCTTTCCTTTTTGATTTCATTTTTTTTTTTTTCGTGTTTTTGTTTTCGTTAATTTTTTTCTCTCATCAACACACACATTCACTTTTCTAAAAATGAAAAATAAACTTCATAATTTTTCTTGAAATCTTTAATAAGTTGTGTTTGACTTCTCTAAAACAGTCAAAGGAAGGAAACTCATTTATTTTTAACTATTAATCTCTATTTTCTAAAAGGAGATTATCCTACTTTTGATTTAAAATCTTTTTCATCATTTAAATTGGTTTTTGAAACAAAAATTTTTATCTCCCTACATTTTATTTATCGCAAAGAAATCTTTTGCAAGTTTTTGAATCTAACTCAATTTTCTTAATGAAGCAATTTGCTTTGTCACTAAGATGGGTTTTCCTTTGTTTTTAAGATTTAAGAAAGGAAGTATATTCAAAAAATTGGCCAATGATGCCAAAAATAAAAGATACGCAAAGACGCCAAATTGAAAATATAAAATACATAAAGTGTATCAAAAGATGCGCAGTGCACCAACCAATTGTCAAGAGGGATAAAATGAGCCCACAAAGTTAATACTTACCATTCTTGTACTTCTTAAAAAGCTTAAGAAAACCCTTGATACTTTCGATACTTGAGTTTGAAAATCTTGATTCTTGATTCAAAAATTTATGCATTGATCTTCTATTAGATATATTTTATGGAAGGAGTTTTTGAAAAATTATTATTTCTTTCTCTAATTTATTCCTTGATTTAGATCTTGAATTAAAAAGTTTTTTTACCTTTCTAAAGAACTTGAGTTTGGATTATCAATTTCTGAGTTTTTAACCTTTTCTGGGCTATGCGTTGTCAAATCCGATTCTACTATGATTTTGAATAAAACCAAGAGGTAACTTTATCATTTTAAGAATATTTTGTTTTCTCACTAGATCAGGGAACGTTCTTTGTGTTTTGTTTTTTCGTACCTCCTCTCTTTTTGATAATGTCAATGGGGAAGAACGTACTGTTGAATTTGTATCCTTTTTTTTCTTTCTTTTCAAAAATTTTAAAACATCAAAAATATTTTTATCTCCCCTATTTTTTTTAAGTATTATTCTAGTAAGTGGGAGATTAGGAGAAAATATTCCTTTTTGAAAATTCAAATTGAAATTATTTGTCATCATCAGAAAGGGGGAGATTGTTGCGGATCTATGGTTTATAATTTTGATGATAACAAATATTCCTTATTTCTCTACGATTGCCTTATGTGCTAATGTTTCAGGTCCACACAATAAGACTGCAGTTTGGAACCAGGTCAAGATTGGGTAGACTAGGTCTATCTTAGTTTGTAATCTTTTTTCCTTTCTTGAGTCTATTGTATCTGGTGTGAAATCTAATGATTTGTAACTTGGAAGATTTTTTGTTGTGCCCTAAAAGATTTCTATTTTTGGTAACATCGTCCGGGACGATATTTATATCATCCTGGAGGATCTGACAAAAGTATAAACCCTAATTAGGGCATCCTCATTAAAGCAGTCGTCATTATGCAAAACACATCATCCTGGATGATTTTCTATCGGCCAGGACGATAGGCTTAATTCAGCAAGAATCTGCCGCCATATCTATTTATAAATAACCTATTTTTGGACATCATCAAGAGGATCGTCCAGGACTATAAAATATTGTCCACGACGATCCAGGTCAATTTTTCCAAAATTTCTCTGGGATTTAAGGAAAGCAATTACATGGTCAAATCATCCTGGATGATCTCTAGATCGTCCAGGCCGATTAGACATCGTCCAGCTTTATTTCAGGGAGATATTTAGGATGATTTTCCTCATATTTGAACTAATCGGCCAGGACGATATGCCTATCGTCCTGGACGATAATGTCGGCAACTTGCATTAATGAGATCGTTTTGAGAGCTTCTATTTAAGCTATGGCATGACAACTTTTCTAACTGTCTTTGGCAACCATTATAGCTTCGTTCTTGTGAGGGAAACTTGAAGGGAAAGGGAGAGAGGAAAGGGTGGAGTTTGAGAGGGAGAAGATCCTGTAAGGGGGGAACTCAAGGGAGTATGGAGGGGATTCCACACGATTGCTCCTGCAAACTCGCACCTTAGTATCATCGGATTCAAGTCTTGTCTCGAGGTAAGTTCACCAAAGAAGAAGATCTTCTTGGTGTCAAAGGACCCGACGACTTCGCCGTACCGGGGAAGGTGGAAATGATTTTGTAAGGGCTTCTCCGCCTAGCTGTGGGGGCTAATGGATAGACACTTATTTTAGTGCAATACTTGGAGGGTGCATCGAAGGAGTGGACGTAGGTCAAGGTTTAACCAAACCACTATAAATCCGGTGTGTTCTTTTCTTATTATTTGCTTCCGCATTTTGGTTTTCTTTGTGGTGATTTTGGTTTGAGTTTTATCTTTGGTTTTAAAGTTATCCAATTCACCTCTCTCTTTGTTAGCCTTGGGCCAGTTCATAAAGGCTTAACATCCCTATTGAACTTTCATCCTTACTTTCATCAACTACTAAGTTATTTTTCTCCATGTCATCAATTTTTAGCACTATTACTTCACCTGCATCAAAAGGTCTTTTACTCACAGTTTGCTCATGAGCAATCAGTGAGCCAATCAAATTATCAATAGTATAATCATTTAAATATTTTGATTCAATTACTGCATTGACTTTAGCATTAAATTTTTAGGTAGACATCGTAAAATTTTATTTACTTTTTAAAGTTTGAAACTTCTCTACTTACAGCTTGCAATGATGTTATTATTTGTGAAACCTAGTAAATATGCCTAAGATGGTCTCATAAGGTTTTATGCTAAATAATTCATAGTCATGAAAAAAAATATTCAGCTTAGATTGCTTAACTTCACTAGTACCTTCGTATATAGTTCAATAAACTATCCCAAAATTCTTTATTGGTAGTATATGTAGAGATTCTCATAGAATCTTCAGAATTTAAAGCACAGAACGAACAATTCATAAATTTAGCATTTAATTGAGTATAAATTTGTTCTTCTCTACTCCATTCAAAAAATGGGATATCAGTTTTGATTCCATGTATAATACATGACGGTACAAAAACAACCAGTTTGAATTATATGCCACATTTGATTATCTATTGATTGCAAGAAAGTAGACATTAAAATTTTCCAAAAATCAAAAGAAATATTTTCAAATAAAGGTGGTCTAGTGATCGAATATCCTTCTAATGTATTACGGTTTTCAAAACAAGCCATGATCATTTTTAAAAAGTTGTCTAAATTTATAGCTTTGAAATAAAGCTTGGATACCACTTGTTGACTCTTGATTAGGTTATAAAGCCTAAGCTATTTTCCCAAGGCTAATCAAGAGGGGGGGGGGGGGTATGAATTAGTAATTTAAAAAACTCTTGGTGAATTTTATAAAATTGATTTATAATTTTATCACAATAGATTTTTCAAGTATAAAATATTAAAGTGCGTAGAATAAAAATACATAAAATAAAAGAGAATAGAAGAATACTAAGTTTTATAGTGATGAGGTCAAACACAACCTACATCTACTCCCTGAAGACTCCCTCTTCAGGTATTGCACTATTACCAAAGTGACTCTCCTTTTGCCCCCACAGCATGGAGGAGAAGCCTTTACAATTTTCCTCTCTTCCACCAATCCCAAGTATTATAGAGAATTGTCATCCTTTCACACCCTCCAAGTGTCAATAGAGAACCATCATCCTTTCACTCCCTCCAAGTGTCGATAGAGAACCATCATCCTTTTATACCCTCCAAGTGTTGGTAGAGAACCAGCATCCTTTTCCACCATCCTGGTGAAGGAAGAGAACCCATGACCGATGTTGAAGAACTTCACTAAAGAGCTTCTAGAGGAGATGGGAAAAAACTTGAAGGAGTCAAATAGATCCTCGCTTTGGGCAACCCTGTGAATCCCTCACAACCCCCCTCACTTGATCTCTCACACTTCACTCTCACAATCTCTCCCAAACACTCACACTCAATGACCACTCTCAAGAGAAATTCACAACAAAGGTCATTTCTGACTGTTTTTAGGACTTATTAAATAGAAAAGACATGAAAAAATCATCCAAAAATTGAAATTTACAAGAAAATTTTCATACGATCAGACTGTATGATCGCATATCATCCTGTATGAATGAATAGTATCCCATACAAATTGCCTGTATGAATGCTAGTGTACTTTTACAAACATATATTGTCTTGTATGAATCACTCGTACGAATGCATAGTGTCCCCATACAAACACATTGTGTGTTGTATGAATTGTTCATACGAATGCATAGTGTCCCTTACGAATCGTCTGTATGAACCACGATTGTCTGGGATGAATAATATAAATTTTTTCAAATTTCATCTATACGAAACATCAGGACGAAATGAGCGAGAACGGACCCAAGACGTTCATCCTTGTACGAAACTGGGATCGTCCCGTACGATCCATACTTAGAAAAAAAAAATAGACCCGAGACATTCTTCCTTATACAAAACTAGGATCGTCCCGTATGATCCAAACTTAGAAAAAGAAAAATTCGTATGAGAACAGACCCGAGACATTCATCCTTGTACAAAATTAGAATCATCCTGTAGGATCCATACTTTACGTTCATCCAACTGCTCATAGGAGTTTATAACTGAATAAAACATCCTGTATGAAATAAAATAGTACAGTACGATATGTTTGAAATTTTTGCAAATTTAAAACACTCTCCTAGTGTGTGTGTGTGTGCACAGTTAATCAATTACAATCACACTCTCTTAGACTCAATAAAATAAAAAATACAGACTCATTTACAATTAACCCTAATATATTTTTATTTGAAGTTTTCAATAAACTGGAGTATGATTTTTCTGAAAATGTTAGTATGCACATAAAATGAGTATATAATAAAAAATACTATGAAACATAAAGTTGTGAGTCATAATGTTTGTTATCATTAAAAATATAAACTTGTGAGCTATGAATCACAACAATAGACACTTATTTCTTGACAAGCCTACTCATTTTGACAATGGCCTTTCATATTAGATCCATCACATCAGTTCCCTTCACTATGAGAACCCATCTCAAGTTTCTCTTCACCTCTTCATTTGCATGAGAAATGACGCTATATAAGTTGCCTATAAAGTAAATTGTAATGATTTTGGTGCTAAATATATAAATATGATATCTTTGGTTGTTATATGTTTAAACACCCTACTATATATACATTAATAAATATGATAGAATAATTGTATAAAAAAATTAATATACAATACATATTATTGTGTGTTAGAAATTTTGTAGCAGTGGATTGAGGTAGTTTTTCCTCCCAATTTTGCACAAAAAACAACAAATAAATAAATAAAAGAAGAAATATGGGTGACATTAGAATTTTAACATGCCAATAATGGTCTAATTCACACTCATTTGCAAGTCAGGCATCATACACTTGCCATATAATCATATTCACAATAAATTCTCAATATTTTCTCAAGTTGCCATTTGGTGAATGAGTATTAAACTTGCTACCCAAGAGTGATGTGTAAAATCCCATTATGACATAATGAAAAGTGTAGTTGTTAAAAATATTCTATGTGTTCTACTCATCATTTAGTGCATATTTATATAACTCGCCAAAATGGCATAACTGTGACACTCACCCCAAATACATAAAAGATGATACTTTTCTGTTGAAATCTAAGAGCTAAACTTAGTATTTTGATTATTACAAAATATTATTGGCCTAATCATTTTTTATTCTATACTTTATATATATATATATATATATATATTACTTATTTCTTTTTTATACTACTAACATTTTACGTACAATGTATATAGAGCTAGATCAAAGAAGTTAATTCAAGAAAGTGCAGGGTCGAGTCTATCAAAATGTATAAAAAAGTGTCTTTTTTTTTAATTCCTTTTGTAATTAGGTGTATGTTGGCAAGACAACTTAGAAAACACTTATAATGGGGATAAAAATTGAAGATTTGAATTATTTGTTAATTATATTGTATGATCATAATCATAGTATGTGATCTATTAATCAAAATATTAATTCAAATATTTAATTTAATTAGTTAAATTATTTATTATCATAACGAATTATATTGTACAAAATTCAATTGTACAGGACAATCATTTACTTTGATAAAATCCCATCTATGGGAATCAATCCTAGTATTTTAAGCACTGCTTCAACGGCCAACACGCATATCAATCACAAAATAGGTCATCATACTCCAACACACATTAATCTTGGAATCATTCTATGAACCAGGGATGTCAGGTGTCTTCATATCTTAACCCCAATGGGAAAAACCCTTATTGTGAAGGAACACTAGGACCATCCCTTGATGTATATAAAAAATAGAAGAATCTCAAAATGAGATCCTTCAACTTCTACGAGAGACTCGATATCCATACTAAAATAATAAGAGGAAATTCTTCTCCCCTGAGATCCAGCACTGGTTGGGGATGTTTGATTTGAACATCTTCATAAAAGATTCCTCTTCCTAAGTCAAGGGGTCTACGTAAGACACAAGAAAATGTTGACCTTATGATGGGGTTTGTGGGTAAATACAAATTTAAGTTATAATAATGAATGCTAATGGCTATATCTCTCCTAAATACTGCATAGATTTTCAATGATATAAATTAGTAAACCCCAGTTAATATATGTAAGTATATGTGCCAAATAAAGTAATAAAATGAAACAGTAGAGTGTCAAATCCATAAGAAGTGTGGTTTTTAACAATCAACTTGTTTACTCTAATTATAATAATTATTTTACTCAATAAAAATGGATGTTGTGGAGATTAAATCACTTAAATAAAATTTAATAAAGATAATGAATACACTAGATGGATATAATATTTTGGATTGATGAATACAAAAAATATAATTTTCTAATAATTTTTTTTTTAATTATGATGTTATTCAGAGCATGTGTGTCCCTCAATCTTTGTCGAGCTTGTTGTGAGAAAAGATATCTACCAACTTCCTACAATTATATTATCTCCATATGAATTTAATACATTTTATACCCTATGCCTAAGTTTCACACATACTAATTCAATTTTCCTAGTTATACTTGCTTCCCTCTATCAAGGCTCCATATTACACAAAGTTTTAACTACACATATGGCCACTATGTTTGCAAAATTAAGATGTGGTAATATTAAAAATATTTTTTAAATTATTTAAGGAATAAGAAAACTCATTAGTATTACATATTATATTTACATCATCAAATTCAAAACTATAAAATATAGCTAGACATGAAATATAATTGAAGAAAACTCATTTTCATTAATAGCATAATAAAAATAAAATATAAGAGATAGATATCACGATAATGATTAAATGGATCTCTCTACACTCCTCTTTAATTACAAAGTTTCTTTCACAAACACATGCCAAATACTCTAATGATGGTATCAAGTACTTCACTAAATTCCCTTAGTTGTCACCCTAATGGAAATTCAAAGAGCACTCTAAATTATATTAAAACTATCTAAGTGGCTGACCTCACTTACCAACATAAATTAAGTAACTGGCACTATGGCGCTTGAATGATCGGTGCCACTATGCCCAATAATTAAACTAACACTACTATGCTACTGCCCTATCTTTAATAAAATGCTTGTCAATGTGGATTAGTTACTTAGTGAACCATCATGTCATTTCGTTGATAGGTCATGTCCTTGGGAAGTTACTACTACTATGTCGCAGCATTACTTCCATTTAAACTATATGGTGCCGAAAGTGCAATTTGGGCATTAAGGCGTTATAGAGTGTGCCACTACGACATAGAAAGATAAAGAACATGGTGCAGTAAAGCTGAAATTTTGATGCTGTGGCATTATCAGATAGAGAAGTTGGCACTGCAATGTTGTTATTTTAGCACTTAAGTAGTGACTTTGATGGCGTTGTAGCATTTTTTGTTTCAACGACAAAGTAATATATAAAACTTAGAATTTTATGCCTTTTCTATATTTTTCCTTCACAATACAACTAAAATAATATATTTTTTTCTAAAAATATAATACATAAAATAACACATTCTTTACATTTATTACCTTGTGAACATAGTTAGCTCTCCCATCCTTATCGCACGAGTCGACGAACCTGCATTTGTCTAGTGGTCGCTGAGAACTTGTCCCAACCTCATATTACTGAACTCCCATATAATGCCCTTTATCATGACTATGAAGATTAGTTAGAGAAGAGTTCCCTACGTGAGGTGGAGGTAACCTTTTTAATACATTGATTTTGAGGAGTGATCACCCCTAATCAAAGTGATCTTTAATACCCCATTTTAGAAGGCATCAAATCACCAAGCATTGATTCATATGATGGGATGTCCAACCCCTATGAGTATATTTATAACTATAAAGCCATTATGATATCCAACAAACCTCAGATACACACCTCTACCAACTTATTCCTTCTACCTTAAAGGGCTAAGCTCAAACGTAGTTTTATTCACGTCTACCAAAAACTATTCCTTTATTCATTAAGTTGGCCAAAATATTTATCAAATGACTAGTTACCAATCAAAAAATTATTAAAGACTCTTCTCACTTCTAAGGAATTTTCCAGAGTTAAAGTGAGTCACTCAAGGAATACATTCAAAGATATACTACTAAAGCTAAAAAAATATTAGGGGTAGATCTTGAAGTGCTCAGAGGAGTTTCTTTAGAGGGCTTTGTCCTAGCCCATTTTACTTAGCACTCATGCAAGATAGAATTCATTGATACACTAGCTTGATCCATCATGTGGAGGCATAAATCTCTATAAATGAAGCCATTATTGCTCATAGAAAGTAATTTGAGCAAAATAATTAAAAATACAAAATGTTACAACTTATTTTTCATAACTATATTTTTTATATCATGTATGTTTTTTATTATTCTAAAATCTTATTATATTGATTACTATTTCTCCTAACATATATTAAAAATATTATTTTTATTATTTGTGTGTACTAACATTTCAGAGAAATCATACTCCAGACTGTGGAAGACTTTAAGACATATTAGATCAAAATTTATTGTAATTAAAGTCTGTACTTTTGTAATTTTGTTGAGATTGAGGGAGTATGATTATAATTGGGTAATTGTACACAGACACTTAGGTAGTGTAAAACTTATACTTTTTAAAACTAATCGTGTTGTATGATCTTGGATAGTATTGGAAAATTTGGCCTGAGTGTTCCTCCAGAATGTAGTTAATTAAATCATGCCAAGAAAATTTTCTAAGTCTTACTCGTACTATACAAAGTTACCTTTGTTTAGATGATGTCCAGAGTATAAAATGGCTATGTACCAGTTCATTTGGGGATGGAATCAAATTTTTTTTGAACTGATCGTACTATATGATCACTAGTTTGTAAAGATAACATCTAGAGTACGAAATGGGTGTGTACCAGTTTGTCCATGCAAACATGTAAATTTTTTGAACTGTTTGTATTGTATGAACTTGGGTTCGTATAGATGACGTATAGAGTATAAAATGGACTCATCCATTTTTATACTAAATGAAGAATGATTTTGATTAAATTGATTATACTTGGTTCATATAGTATGCTATCCAGAGTATAAAATTGGTTCATATAGAATCGTACCGAACGAATTAATTTAATATTAAACTGATTGTAATGTATGATCTCAGTTCATACATATGCCAATCAGAGTATGAAATCAATTTGTATAGGATCATATGAGCAAATTTTGAACTGGTCGTGCCAATGGTGTGTGATTGTTGTATGATGTTTGACGGACAAATTGAAAATTTGAATTTTCTGGACAGTTTTTTGTATCATTCATATATAAGATCCTAAAAATTTACTGTCATAGAACTCTTGTGTATTCCTACAACAACTTTCTTTTAAGAGTGCACTTGGAGAGTATTTGGGATACTTTCTTGTGATTGGAGAGTGAGAGATTTCTTAAGAGAGAATTGTGACGGGATTCACAAGGTTGCCCAACAGTGAGTTTCTATTACTTGTTCTTCAAACTTCTTCCCTAGTATCTTTACAACTCATGGAAGAAGATTTTCAAAGGATCGCCGGTAATCTTTTTTTTTTTTGAGAAGATGCAAAGAGAAATATTATTGAGAATAAACTATGCAAAGATAAGATTATCACATTCCTCCTTTAAAAGTTTGAAAAACATTGGAGGAAAGTTATTGATAATCAAATTATTCCACATAAAGTCACCCAACCTAGCATGGTTAGCACAATAATAGGCTAACTTATTAGAAGTTCTATTTACAAATTGAAAGATGACTTGATTGAAACTTCTAAGAAAAAGAAAGTCAAGTAGCTCGGGATTGCTACTTACAGCTGGTCCTTCCTTAAAGATACCTTAAATGTGCCTCATAACATTGTAGTTGTCTCCTTCTATAATGATTCCTTTAGCTAGATACATCCACTCTTGAGTAAAATTTTTAAAAACCTTCAATGCCTCCAACTCAAGTGCCGAGATATCCCAGTGAATACTTTTGAAACCAAAGGCATATAAAAATCTACCTTTGTAGTCTCTTATAACTCCACCAACTCCTGCAGCATAATCGTTGTCTAGAGAAGCATCCACATTAAGTTTTATCCATTCAGCTGGAGGGGGTTTCCAAGTTTGTTGAAACAGCAAATGCTGATTAGAAACCCAGTTGGCTGAAATGATATATTGATTAAAAGAAGAAGATGCAAAACTGATAGCATTTGCTGCAATAGTTGAAATGCTATCTTCCGCCGATCCATGAACAAGTTTACATCTACTTTTCTATGAGAAAAAAAATAGCAGAACAATACAAATTAGCCAAGAAAGGATTGAGGGTAGATATGGTAGAGAACCAATTTATACAATCTTCAAAACTATTGAAAGCCGAAAATTCATATCCCCATTTTTTGAAAGAGCTGATGATATTCTTCATGAAAAAGCAATTCACAGTTAAGTGGTTGTCATCCTCCTTGTCACAGCAGCCTCTTGGACATCCGATGAAATCAATTAACCTTCTATACATAAGGAACTCATTTGTAGGAATTGCCTTATGTAACAATCTCCACCAAAAAATTTTAACTCTCGGCCTTAATTTGAGTAATTTAATCCATCTCCAATTTGCATCTTCTACTTCATTATAACTTAGAAATTCTGAAATTACTGCTGATAGTGATTTTCCAGATAATTTGAAAATGAGTTCCAATTCATCTTCATGAGCATTTGTATTGATAGGGATCAAAGAAATCAAATCTGCTAGTTCCTTGCCAAATGTTTCATTCAATCTCAGGAAGTTCCAGCAACCATTATTAAAAAAATAATTCAAGGAACATTGATCTTCATTTAAATTTGAGACAAACGTTGGCCATTTCTCTAAACACTTATCAAGGATCCAAATATCCTTACTAGTGTTAATTCTATCTCCATTAGAGATCTTCCACCTGATTACATTTTGAAGAAGTTTGCCTCCACAATTAATAATTTTCCAAGTTGGTGAACTACCAACTTTATTTGCATAAAAGCAGAATCTGTTACCGTATTTTGCTTTAAGAATTCTGTTTAATAAGGATGAAGGATTTGAAATAAAGCTCCATGCAAGCTTTGCTCTCCATGATCCTACTTTATCATAAGCAGACATAACTCCTAGGCCCCCAAATTTGATTTGTTTGCAAAGAGTTTCCCAGTTCTCATAATGAATTTAATTATTTTTATTTTGCTTTGTCCAGAGAAAGTTTCTACATAATCTATCAAGTTATTTTAACACTCCCATTGGTACAAGTGAATGTGTAGATATGAAAATTTGAAGTGATAAGAGTGCTGATTTAATCAATTGAATCTTACCGGCCAAAGTAAGATAAAGATTTCCCCAAACATTAAGCTTGTCATAAGCTTTTTCCAAAACATTTTGAAAATCAGAAGCTTTAAGCTTTCTCAAGGCTAATTTGATGCCGAGATAATTCATCTCATTTACTCTTTTGAAACCCATAAATCTGGATAGAGATTTAGTGTCAACTCTGTTAACAAATTTGCTAAAAATCAAGGAGGATTTTTGGTTGTTAACCGTTTGTCCAGTCCAGTTGCTGTACTTCTTCAGAATTTTTTTGATTTTAGTAGCATTCCTTTTATTGGCTTCCGCAAAAATAATAGTATCATCAGCATACTGAAGGTGAGAAATCATTTCAACATTCGGTACTATCTTTACACCAATCTTGATACCATAACTATTAAAAATTTTCGATAGAAGTTGAGATCACATGATGAATAAATAGGGTGAAAGAGGGCATCCTTTCCTAAAGCCACAATTAGCTTTAATCCAACTAGTATTTCTACCATTAACATTAATAGAATACTTAGTGTCCACCACGCATTGAATTTAGAGATTAGCAAAGAAACTTGGAAAGACAAAAAGATCCAAAACCTTTTTTAAGGTGCTCCACCCCATAGTATCATAAGCTTGCTCCATATCCACCTTGATTGCCATAAAATCTTTCTTCGCTTTAGAATTTCTAAATTTATGGAAAATTTCTTGGGTGAGCAGAATATTTTCAAAAATAGTTCTTCCTTTGATGAAAGCAGCTTGATTTTCCGAAATGATCTTTGGCATAATAAGAACCGTCCTATTTAATAACATCCTTGCCACTATCTTATAGATAGAATTGCATAGACTAATAGGTCTATAATTAGAAGGAGTTAAAGGATTTTTCAATTTAGGAATGAGAACCACTAAGGTTTCTCTCCATTTATCACACATCAATCCAGTTTTAAAAAACAGAGAAATTGCCTTTCAAACATCAGCTTTGATAATATACCAATAGTATTTGAAAAAGGAATAGGAGATACCGTCAATACCTGATGAAATGTTGCTTTCCAAATGAGAGATTACATTTTCCAGCTCTTCTTCAGAGAATTCAGCTACAAGTCGAACCTTGTCATCTTCATCAATAGTTTTGGAAAAGTTAGGCCAGCCAATGAGAGAACATTTTCTGTGATTCCACTTATCCTGAATGAATTTTGAAATAATTTCTTCAATACAGTTTTGGTCCTCTGTCAGAATACCGTCAGAGCTTCTTAACTGAGTAATATGGTTGTTGTTCCGTCTTGCCGAGGCCATAGAATTAAAATATTCATAATTGGTATCACTCTCCTTATACCATTTCACCTTAGCTCTTTGTCTCCACCAAGATCTTAGTCTTCGAAAGGTAGAATTAAATTCATTAATTTTGTACCTTAGTAATAAAATTTTGTCTTCAGAAAGACCATCTGGACTAGCTTCTTCCTCTTGCAATAATAAAATTTCAGCCTTCAACTCTTCCTTCGACCTGTTGAGTTTAGCATGTTTGGCTTTACTCCAATGAAAAAGAGCTTTAAGAACTCTTTTGAGTTTGAGATTTAATTTTTGGACATCATCGCCTCCTACTGGTATAGCCCAAGAGTTTGCCACAATACCTTTGGAAGCTAGATAAGAAGTCCAGACTTCTTCAAACTGCAATCTTCTATACTTCTTGAACCCCTGATTACAAATGTTAATAACTATTGGTCAATGATCTGATGCAATTCTACCAAGATGATGTACCGCAGCAGGTTGTAAGATCTTTAAGGCTGCTGAATTCAGTAAACACCGGTCCAGTCTTTCAAGTATGCGTGCTCCACCTTTCTTGTTGTTGCACCAAGTAAATTTGGGACCAATAATCCCAACATCATGGAAATCACAATTCTTCATAAACTTTTGCATGTCTTGAGGTCCTTGAGAGAAAAAAAATCTCTTCCCACCTCTCTTTTCCTCTTGAGAAAGAATACAATTGAAATCTCCTCCAATAATACAAGGAATGCAGGAATTGGTGAATGTTTGAAGGTCTTCCCAAAGTTGTCTTCTTTTATAAACCTCTTTGCTTCCATATGTTGTGGCAATTCGCCATTCATTTCCACTATGCATTTTCAAATTACCAATAACCAATTGGTTTGAAGAATGAGTGATACTAAACGAGCAAATGTTAGAATTCCAGCAAATGAGTATACCACCTGATAAGCCTTCAGCAGGAACAATAAAGAATTCCCAATTGCTTCCAATTAGTATGTTTATTTCAGCTCTATCAAAAGATTGGACTTTAGTTTTAATAAGTCCAACAAAAAAAAACTTGAAGATCTTCAACAAATTCCTTAAGGTATCGAGAGGCCTCCAATTTCCTAGCCCCTCTACAATTCCAAAATGATAGAGACGTCATTTGGATTTAAAAATGGGATTACTCCCATTTTTAAGCTTCTTTGATTCTTCACCTTTCTTCTTTTGTAAAAGAATGTTGTTCCTTCCCAAAGAATTAAGCTCTTTGACAAGTTTACCTTTATTTTTCACAGAGTCTTCCATCTTGCCTTTGACATGATCTGTAAGGGGAGATTTTGAGCAAAGAATTTCACCTTCTTCAAGAATTTCTGTTTTATCAATCAATTGTAGAGGATCCTCTTCTTCTTGTTGTAGACAGTTCAAAATATTGAATTTGTTAATAATATCCATAGAGCCGGTTTGAATAACAGGTTGCATATTTATTACCTTTGAATTGCAGAGTTCAACTGTTGAAGTAGCATCCTTACAACAATCTCCCATAATTATTTCTTCATTATACCTTCTGCAATAGAAGTGATATGATTCTGTACTGTTTTATTATCGATAGTAACATATTCATTAGGTAAATTTCCTGAAGCTCCTGAATCAGCAGCTAAAATATTAGATGCTTCTTCAATAACAGGGTTTAATGGAGTTTTGAATACAGATTTCTGGACATAAACACTTTTAGTATTTCTGAATCATGTTTATTTGATGAGATTATTCCCCTTGTATAAAGAAGGCTTGTTCTTTCTCTTGGAGTTCTTGACAAAGATCCAAGGACAATATGCTTTTTCAGAGTCAGTACCATGTTGGGAATAAATGATATTAGAAAGAGCTTCCTTTTCTTTAAGATTAGCTGATTCTTTAGGATATGTCATGAGTTCATCACTACAATTAGAGTCTAGATGCCCAATTTTACCACATTTAAAAAAAAAATTGGAGACTCTCTCATATTCAACTTTTTGAAAGATTCTTCCAAAGGAACCTTCAATCCAAACTCCTGTTGGAAATTGCTGATCCAGAGACATACAAATACATACTCTGGCATACTCCCTCTTGCTCCATTGAAACATATTACCATCAATTCATAGAGGAACTCCAATTTTAGTAGCTATTCTAGCCACATTATCTTCGTCCCAACAAATCAAAGGAAGATGAGGGAACTTGACCCAAATTGGGGAAGATAAACCTTTCAAAGCGGTGGGAGAAAACATAGGAGTCCATTTGTCGATTCCAACAATGTGTCCATTGACATACCATGGGCCTCCTTCCAAGACTTTGTGTATAGCTTCCTTATCAGTAAAAGAGCATAGAATCCAGCCGAGTCCAAGGGAAGTAATATGAACCTTCCCGAATTGAATCCATTGGCGACGTAGTTCTCTAGCAATCTCATAGACTGGAGCATCATCTCCAAAAACCTTTACCACCAAGGATAATTGTAACTTATCTGCATTCATCTTCAGGTTTTCTTCATTCAGTTTGATAGTTTCACCATCTTCAGAGAGAAAGGAATCTTCTCCTTTTAAAATCACCTTGATATTAGGCTTCCTGGACCAAGCATCAACAGGATTTGAATTGCCTATATCATTTGCATTGTCATTACAATGAGCACTTGAAGTGTTTTCCATTAACTTTTTAGAGAATGAGACTCCTTTCTCTATTAATTGATTTTTGACAATCGGATTGTTAAATTTGTTCACGAACAATTTGAGACCAGACGAAGACGACGCTTCATTGTCAGCTAAATTCATTTTATTATCAACAGGAGATTTGAAAACCTTAGAAGGAGATTGAATCATTTTTTCTTTACCTTTGCCTGGAACAGTCGAAATAAACTTCCGAATTGCTTCTGTTGGTTCATTGATTCGAAGAACACCAGATCTATGAATTTTTGTAGATTCATATCTTTGATCGGAGATCAGAATATTGTCATCGGGAGTCCGGCGACCTGCGGCCGAGGCCGCGTCGTCTTCCATTGGCGGAGAACAACCCGCCTTAAAAAAAGGACCGTTGAGATTTGAATTTCTTTTCTCACAAACTTACTAAATACGGGAGCTTCTCTCACTAGCTTGACTTGATTTAATTCAATCGCCGGTAATCTACCGACACCAAAAAGGTGTTAAAGGATAATGATACTCTACCGATACTAGGAGGGTGTGAATGGATGATGGTACTTTGCTGACACTAGGAAGGTGTAAGATGATGTTGGTTATCTTCCTTCACCATGAGGGTGAAAAGGATAATGGTACTCTATTGTACCGGGGATTGGTGGAAGAGAGGTTAATTATAAGGGCTTCTCCACCTTGATGTAGGAGCAAAAGGAGAGTAACTTTGGTATAGTTCAATACCTGAATAGGGAGTCTTCTGGGAGTGGACGTAGGTCTAGTTGAACTGAACCACTATAAATTTTTGTGTTCTTTTATTTTTATTTTTACTACGTTTTTTAATTTTGCAAGTTAATTTTGTGGTTGAAAATTTTATTTTGATAAAAATTTTCTTGTGCTTAAAATTTAAAAAATAGTTTTCTAAAATTCCCAAGAGATTTTTAAATAACTAATTCACATCCCTCTTGATTAACCTTGAATTAATTGCTTTTGGTCTAATGATCTATCAGACTTAGATTTGGTATCAGAGCCTACTTTCAAAAGTTAAGGTTTAGATAACTTTTTTAAAATGATCTTGGCTACTTTTTAAAATCGTAACACACCCGAAGGACATTCGATCACTAGACCCCCATTTTTTGATAACATCTCTTTTTAATTTTATAAAATATCTATGTCTTCTTTTCTTTAATTGCTTGACTATCACATGTAGATTTTAGTACATGAAGGCTACATTAGACCAACTTGACTTATTGATGCTCTTATAGCTGAAACACCATATACATACTAGACTATAGAAGAAAAAGACATAGCTTAGTTAAATGATAAATCTTTAAATAAATTTTATGTGAACTTAAGTCTGAAGACTATATGCAAGCCTCAACATGTAAAATTAGACAAACAATTTGGCATAGGATTTGCATTACATATATAGGAATTAATGAGGTGAAATAATTTAGATTGAACATTCTTTAACATGATTATAAACTATTTTGCATGAAACTGAATGAATTAATCACTGACATATATACTTATTTCTTAAAGTCACCTCATTACAAGCTTTAGGTAGGTAATTAATGAATGCCAAAAAAGTAAATAAAATTCTTTGTTGTTTGCCTACTACTTTTGATGCAAGGATAACTACTATAAAATAATCAAAGGACTTAAATGTTTATTCTATTAACAATCTTCTAGAATTACTAATTATTTATGAGCAAGGAGTGACTCAAAGTACGATTGATGCAGGAGAGAAGTGGAAGGAGAAAACATAGCATTGAAAATGGATGACTTAGAGAGTGACCAGTCTCAGCCTGAGGATGAAGATGATATTGCCTTGATGACAAGGCAATTCAAAAATTTTCTCAAGAGAAAGCAAAGGCGACATCAGTAGTGGAATAAAGGTAAGTACCATAAAAATGCTAAGGCCTCTAACGATATAATTTTTTTATGAATATAGGAAGCCTAAACACATCAATTCTGATTTCCCAAATCTTGAAGCTAATCCTAGCTAGGAGAAGGTCTAGGAGAAAAGCAATGTAAGGAAAGGCAAGAAGAGATTGTAGAGAGCATTTTAGGCAAATTTAGCTTCAAATTCCTCAAAAATAGAAGTAGAGGAGGAAATCACCAATTTGTGTTTAATGACTGACAAACTTATTTAGTCAAATCAAGAAGAGTTATTTAATGTTTCTGAGAAAATTCATACTGCCAATAGAAAACTCAAAAGATGCATGCTAGGTCGAATATATAATTTTTAGAATTATAAGAAAAGCATGAAATTATTAGGATTGACCAAGCACTGATTGATAGAAATCACATGAAATTATTAGGTGAATTTAATGAGTTGAACAAATAATAGAAACTATTAAAATCATCACATACTAAACTTAAAAATGACTTTAAAACATTTATGGATGAATCTGATAGTAGAAAGCACTATTAGAAAGTTGACAATATATTTTTAAAAAGTTCTAACTCATTTTTTAAAGAGGATTGACAAAACTTGAGAAAAATAGGATACCACCTACACTTGAATAATTTTTCAATCCTAATCAAAAGAATAAAATTTCAAAACCTAAGAAAATAAAATTTAATATTTGTAGATTGATAAATTCTTTTCCTAGAGTGAAATATTTTTCTTGTGGATTAATTAGGCAAATAGCACACACTTTTACTATACATAGTTAAACTTATTTAGTGTGGAGACCTAAGAGGCATAAAATAAATCATATCAAACTGGCATCTAGATTATTTTTTTCCAAGAGGAGAACCCAGACTTATTTGGGTACCCAAGTCTAACATTTGATTATCTTATAGAAACACTATCATACAAGACCTTATGAGAGCTTTAGGTACCTGAATAGTGGATGTTTGAAGCATATGACTAGAGATACGACATCATTCATATCTCTGGAGGCTAGGAATGGAGGCAAGGTTATACTTGGAGATAATAGGACTAGGAAAGTGGTAGGAAAATTTATGATTGAAAATTTGAATAGTTTTTTCATTGAAAATATCTTATTGGTTGAAGGCTTAAAACATAACTTATTGAGTGTTAGTTAGCTATGTAATAAAGGTTATAGTGTAAATTTTTTTTCCACTAGCTATTTAATATGCCAAAATGGAATTGTTGTTTTACATGAAATTAGGGTAAATTATATGTAAATGCTTGATTTGAATTGTATTAAATCTTCTAATACCTTTTATCTCAAAATAATTACTGATGAATCATGGTTATGACATAGGAGACTTTATGAAATAAGTATAAATTTTTTTAGGAAAATTATTTAAAAGAGTTGGTTAGAGGAATATCCAAACTAGACTTTATTAAGGATCACTTGTTTGATGCATGTTAATTACAAAAATAGGAGAAGTCCTCCTTTCATTACATTAAGGATCTTAGAACTAGAAAACCATTGGAAATCATTCCCACGGATCCTTTTGGATTTGTTAGCACTGTTAGTTTAGGAGGAAAGTGAGTGGAATTTTTATAGATGATGATTTTTTTAGATTCACTTGGGTTAGAATTTAATTTCATAGAGTGAATCATTTGACGAATTTATAAACTTTTGTACTTAGATTCAGAGGAAATTAGAGTGTGAGATTTTATTAATTCAAAGTGATCATGGAGGAGAATTTAAAAATGAAATATTTTAAGATATTTATAATGAGAAAGAATTAATCATAATTTTTTAGAACCTAAAACCCCCCAGTAAAAAAGGGTAGTAGAAAGAAAGAATAAGATATTAATTGAAGTTACTAGAGCTATGTTGGTAGAATACTCACTTCAGAAATAATTTTTGGCTGAAGCGATTAATATAGCTAGCTATGTTTTGAATAGTGTGAACATTATATCAAATTTGAATAAAATGCCTTATTAATTTCTTAAATTTAGAGCACCTAATCTTTCATTTTTACATATTTTTGGATTTAAGGTGTTCATTCACAATAATGGTAAACATTCCTTAGAAAAATTTGATCCAAAATCTAATGAAAGAATTTTTCTTGGATATTTTAATATTTGAAAATCTTATATAGTTTTTAATAAGAGATCTTTGGTAGTTGAGGAGAGCACATATGTTGTGTTTGATGAATCTAGTATTTTGAAAGAGCCAAAGTTGGAAGAGGATTATATTGAAAATATCTCCCAAGAAATATAAAAGATAAGATTGGAAGAAGATGTTGGAAAAGAAAACCTTTTGCCTAGAGAATGGATATTTTCTAAGAATTATCCTAAGGAATTAATTATAGGTAAACCTAGTGAGGGTGTTAGGATTAGACATGGACTTAGCAAAGAAGTGAACCATTCTACCTTTAATCAATGGTTAAACCCATAATATATAAATCAAGCACTTTTGGATTAATTTTGAACTTTGGCCTTGTAAGATAAATTGAATCAATTTATAAGAAATGATATTTGGGAATTAATTGAAAGGCCTAAGGATCAAAGTGTTGTTGAAACTAAGTGAGTGCTTAAAAAAAAATTAAATGATTCAGGAGCTATGAATAGAAATAAGGTAAGATTTTTGGCCAATGGGTATAATTAAATAGAAGGGATTGATTTTGAAGAAACCTTTGCCCTTGTAGCAAGAGTTGAAGTATTTACAGTTTTATTAGCCTTTGCTTATTTTAAATGTTTTAAATTGTATCAAATAGATGTTATGAGTGCCTTTTTGAATAGGCTGATATAAAAGAATATTTATATTAAGCAACCTCTTGGTTTTGAAAATTATAAATTTCCAAATCATATATTTAAATTTAAAAAAGGCATTGTATGAACTGAAAAAGGTACCTAGGGTTTGGTATAAGAGGTTAAGCACTTTCTTATTAGAGAGATTATATATAAAAAGAAGTGTGGACACTACACTCTTTTTGAAAAAGATAGAAGATGATTTAATCATTGTGCAAATAGATGTTGATGATATTTTGTTTGGATTTATAAATAAAAAACTTTGTGATGATTTTTCAAATATAATGAGTAGTGAATTTGAGATGAGTTTAATAGGAGATTTAAGTTATTTTTTTAGTTTTAACATAAAGAAAATGAAGAAGGAATATTTCTTTGTTAGTTGAAGTGCATTAAGGAGATCCTTAAGAAATATGAGATGAATAATGCTAAACCAGTGACTACACTAATGAGTTACTCAGTGCAATTGGATAAGGATCCTAAGGGAAAATTTATTCATCAAAAGAAATTTAAAGGAATAATTGAATCATTGCTTTACTTGATTGCTAATTGATTAGATATAATGTTTAGTATTTATTTATGTGCTAGATTTCAATCTAATATAAAAGAATCACATTTGACAATAGTTCAAAGAATTCTGAGATATCTTTTGAGAACTCAAAACTTAGGAATTTAATATCTTAAGAATAACTCTTCTTTTGAAATTATTTGATATTCTAATTCAGATTTTGTAGGGTGTAGGGTTGATCAGGAAAGTACATCTAGAACTTATCAATTAATAGGAAACTATTTAGTTTCTTTGTCTAGCAGGAAATAAAATTCAGTATCCCTTTCTACTGTTGAAGCAAAATACATTAGTGTAGGTTATTGTGTGACACAAGTTTTTTTGTTAAAATAATAATTGATTGACTTAGGATTTTCTATTGGCACAATTTCAATATTCTATGATAATATTAGTGCCATATGCATTTCAAAGAATCCATATCAATATTCTAGAACCAAGCATATAGACATAAGGCATTAGTTCATTAGAGATAATGTAGCTAAGGGAGAAATTGAATTGCATCACGTTGCTATGGAGAATCAACTTGTAGACAATTTTACAAAATCACTAGCTTTTGATAGGTTTAGAACTTTTAGGACCATATTAGGTGTGATTGATCTTAATAATTAAGATGAAATTTTGTAAACATGATTAGTTGTGAATATGTGTTTGTTTAGTTTTTTCTCTGTTCGTTTATTACAATATATTCATTTATGTGTTTTTATTTTGATTTTTGTGATAATTTTATTTTTGGATTTTATTATTTCTGTTGTTTTTTGTCATTTTTGCATGTTACTGGATTTTAAGTGATTGGTTTTAAAAAGGTTTTATGTTTATCATATCTAGTTTTAAGTGTATTCTTTATACTGTACGAACATTTTTCACACTGTACAAATTTTATAGTATATACATGATAGCTTTCAGAGTTAGGCACACAAAACTTAGTTTTTTTATAAGGTTTTATACAGTATGATGATGTCATCATACTGTATGAGTGGGGATGGTTTTCTAGTAAATTTTATTTATTGATTATAGATCACACGTATGAAGTCGCATTTCATCTGTATGATCTTGTTATCAGTTTCTATGGGGGATGAACCAAACCATTATTAAATAATCTTCAATATTCTTATCATCTTGGATGAACACATGGTCGTCTATATGATTTTATGGTCAAAATGTTTATATGAAAGGACGCCTTGAAAATGACATTTTACCAAAAGCTATTTCATTTTTGGTCGTATCCATTAGTTTGCAAGAAAATTATTTTTATTGCATACAATTTTGTTATCATCCGTACGATGCAGATTTTGAACTGTATTATAGGTCATTTTTTTTTAAATTAATGGTGGATAAGTTTTTCATCACTTTTTCTTTCATTTACGAACCTTTTTGAGTCTAATCTTATAAATGATAAGTAGAAGCAAACAACCCCTCATCTCTAAAGGATCTTCCTCTAGAACTAGTTAGGATGATGAATTTAATGGGGATGCTTTCTATAGGCATTTCGCTGGGAAAACTACCCCTTCCCGACACCTCATTCAGAATGATATCCAGTTCTTTATCATGCCCTTTTTTGCTTCAACCCAATTTTGTTTATCCTAACTCTTATATATGCCTACCAAAAAGGGACATTCCAAACTTTTTTTGCTAACATGAAAGTTAATAAGGACCACTCTAGGATTACCACCTATGATTTCAAGCAATGAGTAGAAATCACCAAGGAAGACTTAGGCAACTTCCTCCACCTAAGAAACCAAGGAATAAGAGCACATACCCTAACCTCTATAGCCAACTTTGATTGGTCTAAAATAAATTAAACTCCTAGAGGTGTTGCTCAAGTGATTCATTTGTCTCATGCTTACACACTCAATTTAAATGCCCAAATTATCAAGCATGTTTTGAGAACCTCAATTATTACAAAAGTTAGTGATCGCATAAATATGACTCCTCTTTTGTCCACAATCACTTATTTGATAATTACTGAAAAACCTTTTGATGAAGCCCAACATATCATGGATTATATTTATAAACTCTCTGATATGGGACTTCCTCATAATAAGAAAAAGAAAAATGTGGATTTAGGACATCTAGTTATCTACATCTTAGAAAAGAAGTACAATCTTATACATTTGGATCTTCCCACTAAACTCACTATTTATTTTACTTATCCATCTTTTTGGCCACTCTTTGGGCGGGATCAAAGCTCTAAGGGAGATGATTTTAAGGAAGAAGGGGGAGCTCCTACTCCAACACTTGCAACTGCTTTTGGACCTGACTAGAATTTCTACCAAGAAATGGTCCAATGCTTCGATAGAATGGAAACTCATTTTGATCAACGCTTTGATCAAATTGAGAATCACCTAAATTAGTTGGATGCTAGATATAATGAAGACATGGGTTGGATTCAAGGGTAGTTGACTCAGTGAATATGAATGTAGCTACGATTAGTAGTTATTTTTAATTTTCAACCAAGCACCTCCTCCAGATTAAGTCCCCTCTGATTAATAGATGTACTTCTATACTATTATTACTTATGATTACTTTTTTCTATTGTTGAGATGTATTTCCTTCTTAATGATGCGTAACCTCAAGAAAAAGTAAATGTATGGAAGAGAGCTCCAACATTAAGATAAATGATTCATTTAAAAATGTTGAAATGTCTGATGATGGAATAACTGTTAAGCTAAATGTGGAAAGAAAAAAAATCAAATATTTAGAGACTTTGCAATTCAGTGGTGGTTAGAGTTTTGGAAAGTCTGTTCCATTATCTATGATTAGCAATGAATTGACAAGGAAATGGATCCTGTTTGGACCCTTCTATATCAAAAATCTGGGTATGGATTGGATAATGTGTTCATTTCATTTTGATGGTGTTAATGAAGGGGTACATAGTGGGGTACCATGGTATGTAGGAGGTCATATCGTTGGGATGGAAAGCTGGAGTCCAAATTTTTCGCCTATTACCATGAAAAACTTATTTTCTCCAATTTGGATTAGGCTTTCTAATCTTCCATTTTTTATGTTGGGGTGAAACAAATATTTCTAGAATAGCCTCAAGGGTGTGTACTCCTTTGTACTTGGATGGTAAAATGTTTAAATGGGTGAAAAGAGAATTTGTAAGGGTATGTGTTCGTATGAAGTTGGATGAGACCTTGCCTCAAGTTATTTGGGTGGAAGGAAGTTCAAGAAGGTTTTTTCATAAAATTTAATATGAAAAAATATATTCCTTTTGTTTCAAATGTGGTAAAATTGGGCATGAGTTGGATAAATATGATAAGAATGAGGTTTGTGAGAAGAATGATTTTTCTGTTAAAAATTATTCATTTGTTTCAAAGGGAACAAGTGATAATGATCTTAGCAAAGATAATGTGGGTGCTGATAATGTTGTGAAGGTTGCTAAGATAACTAAACAAGATGCAAGTAATGAATCTAAAAAATTGAAGAAGGATGATTATTGCACTTGGATTCATGTTAGTTTTGGAAGGAGAAAGCCTTTTAATGGCTTCAAATATAGGAGGGAGGTTTATCAAAATGTTGCTGGTAAAATAAAAAGAAGTTTCTATAAGCCTGTGCAAGTGACTTAGAATATTGTGGATGAAGGAGATAAGAATTTGAAAGCTAATAAGGCTCATGATGTGGTAGATACTGTTATGGTGGTGAATGAAGTGAAGAATCACACTAAGCTTGGAAACAATATTGTTAAAGGTGGTATGGTTGATGCATAAGAGAATTCCAGTTTACATCTTTCAAGAGAAGCTCTAGATGATGCAGCGACTGATTTGAATTCTATGGAGATTGGTGAAGATTTTGGCCAAGTAGTTATTGAATCTATTATTGATCCTAAAGTTCATGTCGATCCTTATCAAAATGAGGAGGTTAGAAGTCTTTTTTCTATAGAAGAGGGAGAGATTGTAATGGAAGATGAAGATGTTGCTGCTGCTATTGAAGATGTTACTATTGTTAAAATAAATCCTGATGTTACTGAAGATGTTACTGTTATTCAAATTGTTAATGAAGATGTTGTTGCTATTGAAGGTGTCACTCCTGATGTTATTCAAACACAAGAAATGGATTTTGAAGTGAACTGCTTGGGTAAGAAGTTTAATCATCCTTCTCTTGTTGTTGATGTGTTGAACAAATCTAAAATTGTTGTGAAGAACAATTCTCATTCAAAAATTTTCAAGAAGAAATTAAGAAAAGATTGGTTATCTTTTGGTCCTATCAAGGAGAATCTTAGAGGGAAGAAGGGTGAAAGAAGATTGGAAAGTGTTGGGGACTTATCCCCATTGGTTTCTTAATAGTTTCCTTATTAATTTGAAATTGCAGGGGAGCTAAGAAAAAAGAAGCTTCCCATTACATAAAGAGTATGGTGGGTGATTATGGAGTTTGTTTTATTGGTCTTTTCTAAAGAAAACTAAATTCTATGGATAGTAATGAAGTCAGGAGAATTATAGGGAATGATTGGGATTTTGTTCATGAGAATGCAAGAGGCACGGCTGGTGTTATTCTTGTGTTGTGTAGGAATAATGTTACTTCTTTTAAAATGCTATTTTCATCTTCCCAATGTATTATTGGTTGTTTAAAAGCTCCAAATGGCATTGTTTCTAATGTGTCCATTGTATATGGAAGGAGGGATAAGTATGATAGGAGGAAGTTATGGGAGTCAATTGAAGCTTATCCTTCTAATGATATTTCATGTATCATTGGGGGGACTTTAATTATATCCTTACAAAATTGGAGAAGATGGGAGGTAAAGGATTTATGTTCACTTAAGGTCCGCTAGAAATGAAAGAGTTTATTTTAAAAAATGATTATCATGATATTGAAACGGTTGGTCCCAAATTTACGTGGTCTAATAATAAGGATGGACTTGCTCGGATTTGGGAAAGGCTTGATAGAATTTGTCTCAATTCAAAAGCTTTAGGTAATATTCCTTTAGCAGTTATCAAACATTTTCCTAGAGTGGCTTCTGATCATTGTCCACTCCTACTTGATCTCTTCAACTCGAATGCTTACAAACACAGTTCTTTGAAATTTGAGAAAGTATGGTGTTCTTATGAAGCCTCTAAGGGTGTGGTGATGAATGTTTGGAGGAAGAATGATTTTGGTAATGCAGCATATATCCTTAATAGAAAATTAAAAAGGTCTCTTAAAAGTCTATTTTATTGGAATAAAAAAAAGTTTAAGGAATTGAATGTGTCTAAGATTGATTTGAAAAAAGACATCAGTTCTTTACAAGAAGAGGAAAGCTTGGGTGGTCTTTGATGCATCAAAATTGGTTGATATGAGGAATAAGATAGGTGAACTCAACTCTACTCTTGCTCGACTTGCTACATGTTGGAGCAAATGTTCCAAAAAACATTGGTTGGATGAGGGATATCGCAATTCTCTTTTTTTCATGCTTATGCTTCGGCAAGGAGGAATGGAAATATGATAAATCAAAGTAAGGATCTAGAAGGTAACATTGTAGCTGATCAAGATGAAAAACATGATTTGTTCGAAAGCTTTTTTATTAAAAAATGGAGGAAAATGAAAGTTCGTTAAGGGATGTTAAGCCCTATGAACTTAGTCCCAAGCTAACCAAGAGGGGGGGTGAATTGGTATTTTAAAAACTCTTTTCACAAAGAAAGAAAATTGCATAAACCAAATCACACCACAGAAATAAATGCGGAATTTAAAAGCGCGGAAGCAAGAAAAAGAACACAGAAATTTATAGTTGTTCGGTCGACTCGACCTACGTCCACTCCTTAGAGGCACCCTCCAAGTATTGCACTGCAAAACGTGATTCTCCTTTATCCCCCACGGCTAGGCGGAGATGCCCGCACAAGACCTCATTTTTGCCACCCCGGTAAGGCAGAGAACCTACCTCCTTTTGCTTCCTCCTGAAGCTGGCAGAGAACCAAAACCAAAAGCAAAACTCCTTACCTCTACCGACCCTTCCACGGACGAGAAACTCTAGATGAAGACGAAGCAGAGCGATCCTTGAAGCAACCCTTGTGAATCCCCTCACAAGCTCCCCCTCACAAGATCCTCTCTCTCTCCTCTCTCTCTTTCTCTCCTCAAGGTCTTCTCAGGTCAAGACAGCAGCCAAAGGTCTTGAAAAAACGTTTAATAAGAGCTCTTAAATAGAAGAGATTCAAAGGAGCTCATTAATTGCAAGTTGCCGACAATATCATCCAGGCCGATATGGACATTGGCCTGGCCGATCAGTATAAATCAAAGAAGATCAGCCAGAGTATCGCTTTGAATGCAAAACTGGACGATTGAAAATTGACTTGATCGTCCAGGCCGATATGAGGATCTTCCTGGCCGATCAGTTCAAATCAGAGGAAAATCGTCCTAACAATAGCCATGGATACGAGCTGGCCGAAATTTATCGTCCTGAAGTAACATAAGGTTTTGACTGGATCGTCCTGGCAATCCTGCGATTGTCCAGGATGATATAATCGTATCAATCATCCTTAATTACTCCCTTGATTTCCTGTTCAATTAAGGCATAATTAGGTAATTTTGTCCAGGCCGATCCTTGAATCATCCTGGCCGATAATTTAAAAATACAGTATAAATTAACTATCTATGGCGGCTACTTCTTTCTATTTTGATCTTATCATCCTGGCCGATACACGTATCGTCCAGGCCAATATGTTAATGATGGCTGCCTTAATTAAGAATCCTTACTTAGACTTTCTGTTTTAAGCTGATCATCCCGGACGATATAAATATCGGCCAGGCCGATGTGGGCAAAAATAGAAATTCTAAGTCCCTCAAGTGTGTGTGTGTAGGGTTACTTAGCATCAGTCTCTTTGACCATTACAAGTAGACTCAAAAGGTGAAAATCAAAAGTACAGACTGACTCAATCCTAAACCTACGCAATCCTGAACTTGGCTCCTTCTTGATCGTCCGATCTCCGATTCCTGAAAAGTTAGAAGCAACAAGTAGTCCAAGAGACATAGTGTTTGTCAATCATCAAAACGTAAGCAATGAAAAATAGATTTGTAACAGAAAAGGGATTGTTCTAGATCTGATTGGCATGTTTTTTCCTCTGGTATAATTTTAAATGAAGAGCAAAGAATTCAAATAGCTGTTGGTTTTGAGACATAGGAATTGGTTTATGTGTTGATTAAGATGAATAATAATAAATCGTCGAGCAATGATGGAATAAATGCATACTTTTTCAAACATTTTTGGAACATTGTCAACAAGGATTTATTGAATTATGTGGATGAATTCCTAGTGACAGGAGCTATAAATGATAAGTGGAAAGAAACACTTGTAGTGTTGATACCAAAAGTTCCAAATGCTGCTAAAACTACCAAATTTAGACCTATTAGCTTATGTCAAATGATCTACAAAATGATTGATGGGGTTTTTTTGAATGGATTGAAGAATACTCTTCCTACTCTAGTCTTAGAAAAGCAAGTGGCCTTTGTCCCTGGGAGAATTATATTTGATAACTGTTTGTTGAAACATGAATTAGTAAATAAGCTTAGATTTTTGAAGTCAAAATCTGGTTTCATGTTACTCAAACTTGATATGGAAGCTTATGATAGCATGTGTTGGGAGACACTCTGCATAAAATCATGGTTGAATTGGGCTTTCCTCAGACGTTCATCAAACTTATTTTGTTGTTTGTCAGCAACCCATAAATTTCCATTATTATTAATTGAAGGATGAGCAGATGGATCAAGGCAGAGAGTGGTTTTAGACAAGGGTGTCCCTTATCCCCTAGTATTTTTATTATTTCTTCTCAAATTCTTTCAAAAGCTATGATGGAGAGAGGAAGTGAACTTGGGATAAAATTGACTCCTTATACTCCAAAAATTTCACACTTGTTATTTGCTGATGATATTTTGATTGCAGCTAAAGCTTTGAAATGAAATGAAAAAATGATAGCATCAATCCTTAATGATTATTGCAGATGGTCTGGATAGTGCATTAATAATAATAAATCCTCAATCATGTTCAGTAAATATGTGACCTGTCAAAGAAGAAGGAAGCTGAATAAGTATCTTGGCTATAGAATGGAGCATGAATTCAACTATCTTGGAGTGAAGATGGCATTAAGGAGGATCAAAGTTGAAGACTTTAATTTCATTTTTTATAAATCAATGGATAAACTGAAATCATGGGGATCCCAAAATCTTTCTCTGGATGGGAGACTTGTTTTAATCAATTCTATTTTTTTTTCTATTCTACTATATAGTATGGCTCATTCTTTGGCTCCTAGAAGCATTCTTAAAGATTTAGATAAATACTATAAGAGCTTCTTATGGTATAAAGAAAATGGGGAAAAAGGATTGAATTATATCTCTTGGGAAGTTATGTGCACTTTGGTATGTCATGGTGGACTTGGCATTCAAGGAGCATCAGAAAGAAAAGGACCAATTAGAGCACGTATAGCTTGGAATTCTATTAGTAATAAGAAGACCCTCCTTAGTAAAATCTTGGCAAAAAAGTATGGTGAGGATATATGTAATTATGAGATGATAAGGCATTCTTCTCTAGCTTGGCGTATAATCATGGATGGAGCTCAAATTCTAAAGCCATTTATTAGATGGAAGATATCAAATGGAGAGAAAATTTATATATTATGTGATATTTGGTTGCTTTATAGAAGTCTTAAAAGATGTTCAGCATTGTGTTATTTTCAAGCATTGAAAGATAGGAAATTGTCTTTCTTAATAGATGAAATTGGTAAGTGGAACAAGTTACTCTTAAGTAATGTGTTTGATGAAGATCTTGTAAATATTATTATGGAAATCCCCCCTTGCAAATGAAGATGATGTTGATTTGGTAGAGCTTATTTTTAGTAATCCTGGGAAATCTATTACAACAATTGCTTATCAATCAAAGGAGAATCATGTGCATATGACCCGTAATATTTCCATGATGAAGAAGCTTAGATTATCTCCTAAGGAGTCGTTGTTTTGGTGGAGATTGTGTAACAATTGTATACCAATTAAAAGATGGCTGAATTATAAAAGACTTTGTGAAACTTGGAGTTATCCAAGGAGATGCTTAGAGGTGGAGGGCAGGGATCACATTGCCATTCATTGTACAAAACTGAATTATATCATTGATGAGCTAAATAAGTGGGGATTTTTCTTACCTAAATTCAACACTTTTATTTATTGTTTTAATAATTTGGAGACATTATCATCAAATAAACATGGCTTGGTTAAATTGTATATCTCAATAGTATACAATAGCTGGAAAGCTAGGAATCATTTTACTCATGGTAATCAAGAATGGAGATATGCATTTATCACTACTTGGATTTTGGCACAGTCTATGTATCCAAGCAATCAACCAATTTGCAAGAATTGCATAACTAACCACCAAATGATATTTAAAGTTTGGTTTCCCCCGCCTACAAATTAGATAAAGCTAAATTTGGATGCATCTTTAATACAAAACAAACTTGCTAGTATTATAGGTGTTCTTGAAGATCACAAAGGGATATTTTTAATGGCTTATGGAAGGTAGATAGTGCATTGTGATATTTCATTGTTAGAATTAATTTTCATTTTCAGCTTCAAAGAAACAATAAAAGATTTTATGATAAAAAATAATGGAATTATGATTGAAAGTGATAATATCAATGTGATCAAGGTCTTGTATAGATCAGTTTTAAGGGATGGACGAAACTTCAATCTTTACAACATGTATTTCTCCTTTCTTGATGTATTTAAAAATGTTGTTTTTTATTTTATTTTCTAGAGAATGTAATAGTGTGGCGGATGAATGTGCCAACTATGCACTTTCCAGTGATTTTCTTTGGGATGGATTTGAGTTTTGATAAACTTTCTTGAAGTGTTTGTTGATTGATAAGGAAGGCGTGTGATATAGTAGCTATGACTTAGGTTTGTTGTATTTGTTTCCTTTTATTGCTTTAATGCTTTTCGCAATTTATCAAAAAAAAAAAAATCTGAAAAGATGTGCAATGTCACCAATTGAAAAAATTAGTATTGTTCTTTATATTTTAATTATATCTCTAATCCAAATCCATTTAATCGACAATCATCTTCACTATTGATTTAGAAACCATTTAATCTTTATTTCATCCTTTTTGCAATAATTATTTTTATGTATATTTTGTCTAACATGAAAAGTGAACCTGATTGAATTTTCTTATCTTAGATGTTATTTAATTTAAACTTTGAATTTTTCATTTTAGCACTAGAAAGTTAATGTTGTATGTGCAATTAGTTTAAAATCTTCTTATTCATCAACTCTTTTGATTTATATTTAATTTTTTTTATTTCTAGATTTCCTTCCCTTTTTGTTGTTGTCAAAGGGAGAGTCATAATATTGTTTGATGATTGATGTGTTTGATTGTTTATTAGATGTATGTGTTTTTTGTGTATGTTTAGATGGTGTGTATGTTTTTGTTCGAGTTCATGCTTTTGTTTTGAGTAGTTTTTTATTTTATTAGTTCTTGTTTCTTTTTTAAATTTTAGTTTTTTTAAATCTTCATGGGAACCCCTTATTTTTAAATTGGTCATTCATTTAGGGGCAACTAAGGTGAAAATTTACTTTAAATGTTAACTCAAATAATAATTGTTTTTCCATCATAAAAAAGGGAGAGATTGTTGCAACTTAGTTTTCATAACTATGTTTTTATATTATGTGAATTTTCGATGATTTCAAAATCTTATTGTATTGATTATTATTTCTCATAACATATATTGAAAATATTTTTTTTATGTTTTGTGTGTACTAATATTTATGGAAAATCATACTCCAGACTACTATAAACTTTAGGACATATTATATTAGTGTTTATTGTAATAGAAGTCTATACTTTTATATTTTTCTTGATTCTCAGAGAGTGTGATTGTAATTGGGTAGCCATGCACACACACACTTGGGGAGTGTAAAAACATGTACTTTTTAAAACTAATCATAATATACAATTTGACCTGAGTGTTCCTCCAGAATGGAGTTGATCGAATCCTCACTGGAAAATTTTCTAAGTCCTGTTCGTACTGTATGAAGTTACCTTCATACAAATGACGTCTAGAGTATGAAATGGCTAAATACCAAATCATCTTGAATGAACTCAAGATTTTTTTGAACTGATCATACTATACGATTATTGGTTCATATAGACAAAATCTAGAGTACGAAATGGGTGTGTACCAATTCGTTCATACAAATAGTTAATTTTTTTTTAACACTTTGTACTATATGAACTTGGATTCTTACAGACGACATCAAGAGTATGAATTGGACTCATCCATTTTTGTATGAAATGAAGCATAATTTTGATTAACCTGATCATATTGTATTATATTTGGTTTGTACAGTATGCTATCTAAAGTATGAAATTGGTTCATATAGAATCGTACTGGATGAATTGGTTCAATGTTGAACTAATTGTATTGTACAATGTCAACTAATATATATACCAATCAGAGTACAAAATTGATTAGTACAAGATCTTCTAAGCAATTTTTGAACTGATCGTACATACGATGTGTTATCGTACTATACAATCTTTGATGAAAAATTGAAATTTTTGTTTTTTAGATGGTTTTTCATGTCTTTCTTATGTAAGGTCCTAAAAACTAATTGTTACATAACTCCTAGGTATTCATACTTCGAATTTCTTTTGAGAGTGCACTTGGAGAGTGTTTAGGAGACTTTCTTGTGATTAGAGAGAGATATTTTTTAAGAGGGAACTGTGAGGGGATTTACATGGTTTCCTAATAGTGAGTTTCTCTTACTTGTTCTTCAAAGTTCTTCCCCACTTTTTTGAACACTCTTGGAAGAAGATTTTCAAAGGAGCGCCAGTACTTTTCCAACACCAGGAAGGTGTGAAAGGATGATGGTATTCTTCCAATAATAGGATGGTGTGAAAGAATGACAATACTCTGCCGACACCCGGAGGGTGTGAAAGGATGTCAGTACTCTGCCACAATGAGGAGGGTGTGAAAGGATGATCATATCCTACCAACACCAGGAGGGTTTGAAAAGGCAATGGTACTCTATCAACATTTTAAGGGTACAAAAGGACACCAATTCTCTTCTATCACTAGGAGGGTGAAAAAGAATGACGATACTCTGTTGTACTGAAGATTGGTGCAAGAGAGGTTAATTGTAAGGGCTTCTTTGCCTAGTTGTGGGAGTAAAAGGAGAGTCACTGGCGTATAGTGCAATACTAGATGAGGGTGTCTTCAGGGAGTGAACGTAGGTCTAATTGGATCGAACGACTATAAATTTGTTATTTTCTTCTATTTTTATTTTACTACATTTTTATTTTATGCAAGTCAATTTTATGGTTTATTTTTTTATTTTTATTAAATTTTTATTGTGCCTAAAATTATAAAAATAATTTTCTAACATTTCCAAGAGATTTTTAAATAATTAATTCACCCCCCCCCCTTTTTGTTAGCCTTCGAATAATTGCTTTAGGTCTAACAATCTATTCACACTTACACAAAAGTACACAAGGGATGGATAAATCTCCCACATGGAAAAAGAAGCAAGGAAATGATAATTTACCCCCTCAATCCTCGCAGCCGTGATGTGAGATTTGAAAAGAAAAGTAGTATACACAACTTAGTGCATCTCAATGTGTTGATGGCCATCCATGATTAGGTAAATGTAAAGTGGTCGATTCCTTTAAAAGCAAACACCAAAAATTAATAGCAATACCGCCACTTCAACTGTACCATAGACATACTAGTTAAATATATAGACAACTAAAGGATGAAACTAAGATATTAATATGCTATGGACATCTTTGGCAATTCATTCAGAATATACCTACTCAAATTGAGGCTGATCCCACTATTGGAAGAATCAACAATAACATAAATAATTGCAGAATAATGATCAAATGATTGGTGAGACTAAAATAATCGTCGAGGCCCCATTCTTATATAGTCGGGTCTTAATTGCAGTAAACAGGGGTTGACACCAAATAAATTATGTACAGACCTCTCCATTGCTTTTGATGACTCTGATTAAGATGGAGTAAAAACTCCTCATCAATATCCACTCGTGATTGATAAGGGGATTGGTAACCCGAGTTACAATGTCAAGAGGATTTTTGTTGATACTGGAACCTTGGTGGATGTCCTATTTTACTCAACTTTTCTTAATATAGGCCTCACCAGAGAGAAACTCATTCCTTCCATATGTTAAATATATGAGTTTAATAATCAACATATATGTGTGGATGGAACAATCAGCCTTCTTGTTGTTCTTAGATAATTTCCTTGATATGATGCTAGTTCCTTCCAGTTCATTGTATTAAAGTTAGAATCTTCCTATAACACTATCTTTGGGAGGCCTCTTAAGTTTATATTTGGGATTATTGCCTACATCCCTCACCTCAAATATAAGTTTCTTCCTCTAATGAGGTTCTGTATAGTATGTAGAGATCAAGAAATAACGTAATCGTACTATCTTAAGCAAGCTTAATCACACGTATTAGTTACACTAAGCATCAAAGGCTTCGATCCCTAGTTTGAGGACACTCCTCATAGGGCTTCCATCTTAGAGGACCTTGCTTGTATCTTCCTATTATATTAGCAACCTTTGAGAATGGTGCAAATTGCATTATTGTTCAAGGATAAAGTACATAAATTCTCTACATAAAAATCAAGATATTTTTTCTTAGAGCCTAACAAGATGGAATTGACCCTAAAGTAATCATACACTCCATCAAAGTAAACTCAGCATGCATGCTGATTGATGGGAGTGTGATGGTATAGTAGAGTTTAATTTTGAATTATAAAAATAAATGCTTGACGCTCTATTTCTCCTAAATAATTCTTAGGTTTTCTCTGATATATATTAGTAAACCTCACTTAATATACCCAAGTATATGTGTCAAATCAAGTAATAAGGTCATAGAGTAGATTGTCAAACCCATGACTAAGTATGCCTTTTAGCAATTAACTATTACTATTTAATATAATTTCAAAATTATTATACTTGAATGAAATATTTGTTATAAAGATTCAATCATTTAACAAAATTTGTTAAATAGTGGATACAATACTTAAATAAAATATTTTGGACTGGTAAATATAAATTGCATATCTTTTTAATAAGATTCTTAATTATGATTTTATTAAGAGTATCTGCATTCCTAGATCTCTATCGAGATTTTGTGAGTGAAAAAGATATCTGGTAACCTCCTACAGTTATATCATCGTCTTAAGAACCTAGCATATTTTACATCATATGTCTAGGTATGTAAATATACTATTTGAATATTTCTAATTATTCTTGCATTCCTTCATCGAGGCTATACATCACACTAGGTTTTAACTACACATATGACTACTTTTTTCATTAAATAAGGAGTGAGATAGTATTGAAAATGTCTTTTAACTTTAGTGTACAATAAGTTTTATTAGTATTTTATATGTTTTGTGCATCATCAATCCATAACCAAGAAATTAGCCAAACATGAAAGAAAAGAAAAGCAAACACATTTTCTTTCTTTTTTTTTTTGAAATTTGCAAATTTGCATTGAAAAAGAGCCAAAGGAAACTACTTACAATTGATAAAAGGGTAGCCATCCTTCTTGATCAAATCCATCAAGGTGGATAGTAAACTACCAAAAGAAGAACTATAAAATAAAAATTGCCATCTAAAGCCAAAGTAGCACAAAAATCAGCTACTTACAAAAACACATTTTCATTAAAATGGTAAAAGAATAAAAATTTAATATAATGATATCATTAGAAGGTTCAATGCAACTCCTCTAACCTCCTTCCTTAATTTTTGGAGTTGCTAAAAAAAATATAGACTAGAAATTCTAATGATTATTTAAGTACTTCCGAAAATTCTCTTAGTTGTCACCATAAGAGATATTTAGAAAAGTACTCTTGCATAAACTAAAATTAAATAAGTGACTGAACTCCCTAACAAACATAATGTAATGACTATTTTTACTAAAACATAAAGTAGGAAACTAGCACTAAGGATCTTAAAAGATCCGTGTTGTTGTGCCCAAAAAATGAACTAATGCTATTGTGATGTTGTTTTAGCTAAGCCACGACACTTACTGACATGGATGAATTACTTTGTGGATAGTCGTGTTGTTTTGCTGATAGGTCATGTTCATGGGATGATATAACTTCTATGTTGTGGTACTATTGAATTTCGAATGCTATAACATCAAAAGGGAAATTTTGGCACCTAGGGATTATAGATTATAACACTATAATGCTGGAAAGTGCTATAAAGCTGACCATTTTGACACCGCGACTCTATCCAATAAAGAAGTTGGCACTGTAATGTAATTTTTATGGAGCTCCGATTTTTTCATTTGATAGTTCTATGGTGTTAATTTGTTAGATGTTGGCGTGCTATATGATACTTAGAATTTTATGCCATTTTTTACTTTTCCTGCACAATATAGCTAAAATAACACATTTTCATTAAAAATATTACATATAAAATAACAAATTATTTACACTTAACATGAGCTATCCAAAATAATTGAAATTTTTTATTGGATCTCTACCAAGAAAATGAGCATGAGGTTGGTAAACTCTTGGAAGTTGGGTTTATATGGGAGGTGCACTATCCCACTAGGTTGGTGGATGTCATCATGGTATGGAAGACTAGCAGAACTAGAAAAATGTGTGTAAACTATACAGACCTCAACAAATCCAGCCTAAAGGATAATTTTCCTCTTCATCATATTGACCAATTGGTCAATACCACATCTAGACATCAAATGTTAAACTTCATAGATTCTTACACTAATTAAAATCAAATAAAGATCAATCATATACATAAGGAGGCAATGGATTTTCAGATAGACAAGGGTTATATTGTTACATGGTCATGCCATTTGGGCTTAAAAATGTTGGAGCCACATATATACACCTCATGTATAAGATTTTTTAAGACCTTATTTGGCACACTTTGGTAGTATATTTTGATGATACATTAGTGAAAAGCCTTGAATAATCTCAATATATCTTTGATTTGGAATAATGCTTCCACTTACTACATAGTTTAACATGCAACTCAACCCTGAAAATTATACTTTTGGAGTCACTTCAAAAACTTTTTTGGGGTTCATGGTGACCCACCAAGGGATTGAGGGTAATCTTAAGAAGGTCAATGAATTAAGAGATATGGCGCCCCTAAAAAATATCAAGAAAGTACAGACTGAATAAAATGATTATAGCACTATCTCATTTTTTAGCCTTCTTAGGGGATATCTTTCTTTCTTCAAGATATTAAGAGGTGCTCATATATCAAGTTCCAATTGTCTGATAAATGTGAAGAAGCTTTTGAACATCTACGAAAGTATTTAACATTGCCGTCCCTACTTTTTAAAACTAATACAGAGAGAAAACTTGTACTTATGTCTAGTTATTTCTACCTATAATACATGCTCGATCTTGGTTTGAGAAGAGAATGATGTATAACATACTATATCTTATGTCATTAAGATTTTATCTAAAATAGAGGGGGGTAATCCACTAGCAGATAAAATAACTTTGGCATTAGTTTACTGATCCAAAAAACTGTCCATAATTTTAGGCCTATATAATTAGGATTGACAAAAATCTACCATGGAAATATACCCTTTAAAAATTAGAAGCATATGGTAGATAAATCAAGTGATCAATGGAACTAGGTGACTTTTACATTCATTACATGCTTAGGTCTGGTATCAATTCAAAGATACTTAAAAATTTTATGGCCAAAGGCACCACTCATTTCTTTGACGAACCACCAGCTACTTGTTCTTATTTCTTGAGTTATACTTTATATGTCCATAGAGCTTCTAGGAGTTATGGAGCTAGTGCTAGAATATTAAGCTTGCCACATTAAGAACTAGAGACCTCTTCAAGAGAAATTTTATCAAGGAGATACACCTCCTAAGCATAAAAGATTTGTGGATCATACAATAGATTACCGACCCAAGAGAGGCCACTTGAATCGATCCCATCTTAGCCTTCTTATAAGATGGTGTGCTGCTTAAAGTTTTAATAGTTATAATATGACTTTGATGGCATGAAGCAAACTTCACTATTATTGGTGTAGAGCTGCATAAAAGAGTATTTAATGGACCATATCTCAATTAATTTTTACTTTTAGAAGCTAATTATGCACTTCAGGAAGTTCATTAAAGAATTTATGGAGAACACATGGGAGTGAAAGTTTGACAGATATGTTAATCCCTAATGAACTAGTCCCAAGGATAACTAAGGGGGGGGGGGGGGTGAATTGGTATTTTAAAATCTTTTAAGAAAAGGCACAAAATTAAACCAAAGTTCACCAATGAAAACAAAGGGCAGAAATAAAATACGAAAGTAGTAATAAAGAACACAAAATTTTATAGTGATTTGGTCAACTCGACCTACATCCACTCCCTAGAGGCACCCTCTAAGTATTGCACTAAACTCAGTGCCTCTCCTTTTTCCCCCACAGTAACGTGAAGAAGCTTGTACAAACCTCCTTTCCACCAATCCAGGTGAGGTAGAAAACCCAACTCCTTTTGCTTCCTCTAGAAGAAGGAAAAGAACCTAACTCCTTTTCCTTCCTCCTGAAGCAAGAAGAGAACCTTGATCAGATGCTAAAGTAGACCTCTCTAGAACCCCTAAGGAACTATGGACGATGACCAGAGAATATGATGACAGACCCTTTCTTGGAGCAACCTTTGTGAAATCCCCTCATAAAATCCCCCTCACAAGATCCTCTCTCTCTCTCCCTCTCCCTTGCTTTTTCAGTCCTCTTAGCTCTCTCTAGGCAGAACAATAGCAAAAGATTATCTCTTAGATAGAACAAGAGGTCGTATATTAAAGAGCTTGGGAATAGCTCTTAACTATAACAATTTGACTTTTTCATCCGGGACGATATAAATAGCTTCCTGTATGATCAGTTCAATTTTAGCTCAATCAGCCAAGATGATTTGGGATGATCAGAAGGTTTTTGTTCATATCATCTAGATGATAGTATATCATCCATATGATTAGAACAAGTTGTTGAATATCGTCCAAAACATCGCTCTGAATGGTTTTCTAGATAATGGAAATGTAACCTGTTCATCCTGGATGATTAGTTTAATTCAGTGCATATCATCCAGAGTATTGCCCAGAATAGAAGCTGGCTGATATTTGACTGTCTAGGAATAACTAAAGTTTTTGAACTGATCATCTCTACCGATCCTACTATCATCTAGATACAAATATTATCCAGGATGACGAGCTTAATGATGATTGCCTTAACCAGGATACCCTAATTAGGGTTTCTTTTTTTAATTGATCATCTAGGCCAATTTTTTTATCATCCTAGATGATGCGAGGAAAAACCAAAAACTCTAAAAGAGTCAAAAAAAATCACCCAAGTGTGTGTGTGTAAGATTACTTAGCATCAGGAACCACATGGTTTATAATTGACTCAAGAAAAAGAAAATATTACAAATTGACTTATACCTAGTCTACCCAATCTTGAGGTGGTTCAAATTACAGTTTGATCTTATGGACCTGAAATGTTAATAGCCAAGGAAGTCATAGATAAATAGAAGTGTTTGCTATCATCAAAATTTTATTTTCTGAAATTAGATTCACAACAATCTCCCCCTTTTTGATGATAGCAGACATAAAAATAATTAAAGTAGTTTAAAGAAATTTAATGGAAACATGGAAGAAACAAATAAAGTTTAATTGTCCAACATAAAACACAATAGAACAAACAGTACAACCACTCCCACTTTTGATATCACAAAAAGGAGGAGGGAAACCCGAAAATAAATAAAGCAGAGACTACTAAATATAACCAAACTATAACAAGAATAAAAATAAATAACATCATAAAAACAAACTAAAAGAAAGATGGCCCCTGATCATCCGAAGGAGGTGGCGGTGGCGGTGGCGGTGGCAAAAAATAACTGAAAATAGTGGCAAACTGCTTTCAAAACTAGGCCATGTCCTGGTCGTGCTGGCATAGTTCGTGAGCCACGTAAGAGTCTAAGCCAGCAATATACTCCTCATGTTATTGCTCCTGTGTAGCAATGTAGGTCTTAAAGTGAGTCTCCCACTGGTCAAACATTTCTATCAGTTGATCTAGTTGTGAGTGCTGGCGGAGTGGAGCAGGAATAAGAATAAGTGTAGGAGCTTCCTTCTCCTCAGCTCCCTCAGCTTCCTCATGCCCCGGGTGGAGACGAGTACTATGAAGAACATGAAAGTAGTTATTTGAGTAGAAAGCAGGCTAATAGTTTGATGGGGAAAGATATTAGAGGTTGTATTTGGATTCTAGGACATAGGCAATGATATATCCTAGGGCAAAATTGGGCTTCCTCCTATGTACTTGATCTCGAATACTAGTCAGATACTTAATGTATTAGAAAATTATATCAGTGGCATTAAATTCATGATGGTCTAAAATGTAGAAAGTGGTGCTCGAAAGGAGTGGAGTGATATAAATGTGATCACCAGCTTTTGGCAGAATAGAGTTGTGAAGGACATAGTAGATTATACTAGCATCTTTGAGTAAGCTGTTAGATTCTCCAATATGAAAGGAAGTATTAGTATTACTTAGAAAGTGGTTGGCTGGTTCCTAGTCATAGTCAGGATCTTGACACAGGATGTGGAGTTTATCTCTTGTGATGGATAGTTGTAGGAGTTCTTAATAGTCCTAATATCTGATTTCAATAGGATGTCTATTAACATAGGATCCAAGAGTAATGAATGAGGAATTAATGTGAAGGATAGAAAAAAACTAATATGGTAACTCCGAATTTAATGGAATTGTAAGAGTAAGGAGGAAAGTCAAGGAAGCATGTGCAAACAAATCGAGGATATGATAGGAGAGAATTCGAGGGTTGACAGTTTAGGAAATAGTGATCCCAACCATCTTATACCTTTGATAGGCAGCTCGATCAGCCACCTCAGTGAATCGAGGATCCAGATTTTCCCTCAAGGGCTGCTAGAAGGCATGCGAGACCTTTTGCCACCAGCCATGATTAGAAAAATAAAGAAGAAGTAAGCTAAAATAGGATTCAAGAAGGTTGGTATGAAAAAAATTGGTGGAATGCCTTAATTTTTAAAGAATCAAACATATTATCCAAGATGATTGTTGAATCATCCAGGACGATCGAGTGCAATAATTGCATCCCGGATGATTGGTCAAAAAGGTGTTAAAGTCATCTAGGATGATCAGATATCATCCGAGATGATAAGACACAGGCGATCATTCTGAAGAGTCAAGCCGGACAACCGTTAAAAAAGAAGATTGTCTTGGCCAATTAGGTGAATCATCCTGGACGATGCACAATAATGGATCATACCAACCAAATTTAAAATGTTTAAAATATTTCCATGTGTATCATCCAGGATGAACATGTGGATCGTCCAGGATTATAACTAATAATTGTTTGTACTGGCCGAATTTAAAGGGTTTAAATGTATTGCCATGTATATTATTTAGGATGAATAGGTGGATCATACGAGCTGATTTCCCATAATTGAGCAAAGATCTAATAAAATCATCCAGGATGAAGAGTATCATCCAGGCCGATCACAATAAGTAAAGCAGGATATGATTAGATCATCCAAGACAATAAAGTTTTATCCAGGACGATGATAAATAGAGAAAACATGTCATCCATTAGATGAAAGGTTATGAGTGGATTGAATGCATCATCTAGGATGATGAGACCAAAAAATAAAATTCAAGAGGTGGATGTAGATCATCAAAGAAGGCCCAAAAAACCTAAAAACACCAGTAAAAGATAAAGTTAAAATAGAAAAAAAGATAAAAGAGAAGATATAAAAAGAAATCAAAATAAGAATTTTTTTAAATAAATAAGGCAAGAATATGATAAATTCACCAAGTGATTGAATTTAAAGATTTGTAAGACCAATGAGTTAACATCGTTAAAATCTGAAAATGTTAGGATATTTGATCTTGTTAATCCTAGCTCAGACTTCTCTCAGGGAAAAATCATCTTTTGAAAATAAAAGACCTAACTAAAAAAAACCCAATTGGATAAGAGAAAAAGAGATACGTTCAAAACTTGATTAAAAAAAATTTATAGAATAATATACCAAAGTAATTTCTCACAATAAAAAAATTTGAAATTAAGCCATTGAAAATATCAAGTGACACATGAATCCTTTTATGATTTTAAAGTTTCGAAAGAGAGGGAAGCTTGCTTTTTGTGGGCTCATTTTATACTTCCTATAAATTAATCGGCGCACTTAATGCATCTTTTGATTTTTGATACACTTTGTATATCTTTCAATTTTTTGGCTGTCATTGTGTATCTTTTTACTTTTCTTTTCTTTTGGGGCTAATTTTATACCCTTATTATTTTTTAAAAGCTAGACCCCTTTTTAAAACTCTTAAAACCTCTTAGTTGTGAGTATATCTTTTAGATATTAGAGAAAAAAACTCACTCTCTAATAAAGGGATAAATAAACCATAAAACATAATCAAATTCATATGATAAATGCAATAAAAAGATTTCAAAGAATTTGAAAGTAATATAAAGACTTTGATTATTATATATATAAGATAGATTACTGTAACAAGATAAAAAAGATTTCAATTACAAAGTCTAGTTGTTAATTTGAGATTGACTTTTATTTAGAAAAAAAATTACACCACTAAAAGAGGTTAGATGGAGGGAAACAATCAACGATGTTTCTCCCTTTAACTGATTTAGAGATGTCAAAACATTAACAACAAATTATAAAAAAAAAAAAACAAGGTGTAAAATATCATTTCAAGTTTGACCAGAAATAAGTAAAACTAATAAATAAAAATAAAAACAACAGAGATGAAACAACTATAGAATAACAGTAAATAAAAAAAGCTAAAACAGAAAGAATTAAAAATAACAATAATCAACAGAGTAGTAAACATGCAATTCAGAAAGCAGCAAGTTTATGCAATTTAAGAGCCACGAGCCTCCAGTTTCCAGGTACCATATGCTCTCACGATATCTTTGGTGAGAGCACACCTACAAAATTATCAAATATCAATTTTAAGAACACAAATAGGTTTGGGTCCCTTCTTATGAAAAGAAGAATGCAATGCATGTGTGTTATAATGTGAATCATTAAATTTAGGTCTCCACACCCAATGTGTACAATAGTGAATAGTGCAAGTGTATGAAATGTGTCCTAGCATATCACATGAAAAACATCTAACTCCAGGAAAAAAAGATTTACTAATATGTTTGGGTTATAATGCCTCTTTCTAGGTTTTGGTTTTAGATCAAGTGTTGATGTATTCCAATTTCTCTCAAGTGCAATCAATTTAGCTTTAAACCTCAAGTTAGCACTTTCTAAAACAACATTATCAATATTCAAATAGTGCTCCTTATGCTTAGATTCTTCAATATAAGTTTTAAAATCAGATTCAAGTGAGGTGCACGATGCTTTCAAAGAATCATGCTCAACTATCAATATAGAATGCTTTTATTTAAATTATCAAACTCATCAAGTAAAGACATGTGATTTCTATCAAGTCAAGTGTGTTCTTTACTTAAAACTTCATACTCTTTTTACAAATTCAAAAACTCAAATTATAAACTATTATATGTTTTCTTAAGTTTCTTACAAATTTTAAGTAATTAATCATATATTGGTGCACATACCTCTTTTTTATCAGACTGACCAAGATGATCACCCATTAAGCACAAGTTTGTTATCTCTTCTTCATCTTCAGTCTCAGATGAGTTAGATGCAGAATCTGCCTAGAACTCCTTTTGGTATTGCTTCTTATCCTTCCTGTATTTGGGTTTCTCCTTACCCTTTTCTTTGCTTGAGTGATCCTTAAGTGTAGGATAATCTGCTTTGTCATGTTCAGGCTTCCTATATTAATAACAAATAATATTAAATATACTTTTATAATTTTTGCTATCCTTACCCTTTTTCCACTTCTAATGATACTTATTATTCTTCCTTAGAAAGTTTTTGAATTGCTTAGTAATGAAGGCAACATCATCACTTTCAGATACGGAAGAATTAATGTCCATGTTATTGACCTTCAATGTTATAGTTTTCTCTTTATTTTTCTCACCTACATCAAGATTTTTTTGATTCACCCCTTGCTCATAAGTAATGAGTGATCCAAGTAAATTACCAATAGAATAAGTTTTTCAAAACATAGATTTAGTAATTACAATTATCTTAGCATCAAAAGAAGAAGGCAATCATCTCAAAATTTTATTGATTCTTTCATAATTAGTTAGCTCTCTTCCTAAAGCATGGAATGAGATGACAATTTGAGAAAATCTAGTATACATATCAAAAATTTATTTAGTAGGTTTCATTTGAAAAAGTTTGTATTCATGCAATAGAATATTCAATCTATATTGTTTAACTTCATTGGTTTCTTCATAAGTAATACACAATCTATCCCAAATTTATTTACCAGCAGCACAAGTTGAAACATGCATATAATCTTCATATTTCAAAGCATAAAAAAAATAATTCAAACATTAAGCATTAAGTTGCGTTAAATCCCGTTCATCAAAAGTCTAATTAATTAAAAGGAAGTTTAGTTTTAATTTCATTAATTTCACATGACGGAGGTGTATAACCATCCTTAACAAGCATCCATATGCTATAGTCAATTGATTGTAAAAACATAGACATGTAAGTTTTCCAAAAATAAAAAAGAATATTATCAAATAAAGGTGGTCATGTAATAGAATATCCTTCCATAATATTACAATTACCTAAGTTAGCCATTAATAAAAATTCAAAAGTTTTTAAAAACTTAATTTTATGAATCCTGCACTAATACCACTTAAAAGTTTGATAAGGATGTTAAGTCCTAATGAACTAGTCCAATAGCTAAACAAGAGGGCGGTGAATTGGTACTTAAATATCTTTTAAGCAAAAGCATAAACTTAAACCAAAGTTGACCACAGAAAATAAAGCATGGAAATAAAATGCAGAAGAAGAAATAAAGAACACAAAAATTTATTGTGGTTCGGTCAACTCGACATATATCCACTCCCAAGAGACGCCCACTAAGTATTGTACTAAACTCAGTGCCTCTCCTTTTTCCCCCATAATAAGATGAAGAAGCCTATACAAACCTCCTTTCCATCAACCTAGGTGAGGCAGAGAACCCAACCCCTTTAGCTTCCTCTAAAAGTAGGTAGAGAACCCAACTCCTTTTGCTTCCTTCTAAAGCAGGCAGGGAACCTTAATCAAATATTGAATTAGATCTCTTTAGAACCCCCAAGGAGCTAGGGACAATGATCAAAGAAGATGATGATGGACCCTTGCTTGGAGCAACCTTTGTGAAAACCCACAAGATCCTCTCTCTCTCTCTCTCACTTGCTCTCCCACTCCTCCTAGCTCTCTCAAGTCAGAACAACAGTAAAAGATTATCTCTTAGGTAGAATAAGAGGTCTTATATAGAAGAGCTTTAAAATAGCTATTAATTGCAACAAATTGACTTTAACATCCAGGATGATATAAATATCATCCTGTACGATCAGTATAATTTTAGCTCAATCAGCCAGGACGATTTGGGATGATCATAAGTTTTTTGTTATTATCTTCTAGACAATAGTATATCATTATGTATAATTAGTACAATTTATTGAATATCATCAAGAACATTGCCCTGAATGGATGTCTGGATGATGGAAAAATAACCTAATCATCCAGGCTGATCTCACGATCATCCTGGATAATTAGTTCAATTAAGTGCATATCATCTAGAGCATTACCCTGAATAGAAGCTGGTCGATGTTTGATCATCCAAGAATAACTAAGGTTTTTGAACTGAATGTCCTGACTGATCCCGTGATTATCCAGGATGATATGATCGAGCAATCAAACCCTAATTACTTTTCTTAATTACCTAATTAAATTAGGCATAATTGTATTGTATTGTCTAGGATGATATCTTAGATGATATCCAAAAATAATATATACCTAAATAAATCTAGTGGCTGATTCTTTTTTATTTGAGCCTATCATCCAGGTTGATACGAATGTCGTCCAGGATGATGCACTTAATGATGGCTGCCTTAACTAGGATGCCCTAATGAGGGTTTCTATTTTTAATGGATCATCCAGGACAATTTTTTGATCATCTCGGATGATGTGAGGAAAAATAGAAAACTCTAAAACAGTCAGAAAAATTTCTCCAAGTGTGTGTGTGCTAGGTTACTTAGCATCTGGAACCACATTGTTTACAATTGACTCAAGAAAAGGAAAAGATTAGAAAATGAAAGAAAAGGAAAAGATTAGAAAATGAAAGAAAGGGAAAAGATTAGAAAATGACTTAGGCCTAGCCTACCTAATCTTGAGCTGGTTCAAATTATAATTTGATCTTGTGGACCTAAAATGTTAGTAGCCAAGGCATTCTAAGGAAATAAAAGTGTTTGATATCATCAAAATTTTATTTCCTTAAATCAGATACACAATAGAGAGGAAGGGCACTATCCTTCAAACTTATGAGATAAGGATTTTACTAGCCTATAATGAAAGATGATGCTTTAGAGTTTATATAGAAGTGCACCAGCTGCCAACTGCTTTCAATATCACTCATTTTTCTATCACAGAACTTTCAACATTACAAAGTGTTAAGAGAGTTACTACTTAGCTTTTGCATGTTTTTTATTCTTGCAACTTGTTATTTTGATGATTCCAAATATTATTATATCGATTAGTAATTTCTCCTAACACATTTTGGAAGAAATATTTTTGGCTATTGTGTGTACTAACATTTCAGGGAAACGAAACTCCAGATTATTGAAGACTTCAAATAAAGATATAATTATAATATTTTGTATTTTAGAGTCTGTATTTTGTTCATCTTTGAGTCAGAGAGAGTGTGATTGTAATTAAGTAACTTAGCACACACACACTGGGGGAGATCCTTAACAGTCAAAATTTCTTATAATGATTGTATGGGACGAACCAAGTTCGTACGGGACGATCAGGTCAGTTATACCCCTCGGAGAGCAATGGAATGAATAGGAAGTGAGAAAGATTTTTAAGTCCTTGTCGTCCAGATGAATTTACCCAATTTTTCCCTGGACGATGTCCTCTAATTTCTCACTTCGTGTTGTTCGTCCAGACAAATTATTCCATTCATTCCTGGATGATGTTATCTAATTTTCTCATTTGTAGTGTTCGTCCAGACGAATTATCTCATTTGTTCCTACACGATGTCCTCTATGTTCTCAATTTAAATAGTTTGTGCAGACAATTTTGCCCATTTCATCCCAGGACGATGTCCTCTGGACCCATAACTTAAACAAATCATCCAGATAATTTTATCCTGTTTATCCCCGGATGATATTCTCTGGACTCATGATTTGTACTGCTCGTCCAGAATAACTTATACATTCATCCCCGGATGATGTTCTCTGTTTCTTAAACATATGGACATTCCTGCAATTTTATTTCAACAAAGGTTGGAAATAACCGTTCGTACCGAATGAACTATGTTCGTACGGATGATGATGGGGTATGAAGTCATTTCGTACCATTGCACACGGAGTTCATATGCAATAATTTTTACAATGTTCATACGTACAAATTTTGATCGTACAGGATGATCAAGTACGTACATATTTGAAAAATTATAATTTTTGGATGATTTTTCATGTCTTTCTTATAAAAGGTCCACTTAAAACTATCTTGTAATCTTTTTGTCCATTGATCTTCGTGCAAATTGAAAAGAAATTGAAGGAGAGAGTGTGATAGAGTATTTGAAGGAGATTTCTTACTACTAGAGCGTGAAGGGTTCACTTGGTACTCAAAGGTAAGGATCTTCATTTATGAATTATGATTACTTCACTCTTTTCTCTTGTCTATCTAGACTTCTCGTTATAAGATCTTATCAAGGAGATCTGGTTCTCTGCCGACACTCGAGGAGTGAACAACAGGAGGGTTATCTGCCTACACTTGGAGAAGTGTGAAAGGATTAAGGGTTCTCTGCCTATACCTGGAGAGTGTGAACAGCGGAAAGGTTCTCTAACTACACTTGGAGAGTGTGTGAACAGCGGGTGGTACTCTACCTATACTTGGAAGGTGTAAAAGGATAATGGTTCTCTACCGTATAGGTTAGTGGTGGAAGAGAGTTTTAGTAAAGACTTCTCCACCTTGTTGTGATGTCAAAAGGAAAGACACTAAGTGGTAACAGTGCAACACCTGAATTGGGAGACTTCAGGGAGTGGATATAGGTCGTGTTTGACCGAACCACTATAAATCTTATGTCTTTTTAATTTTTTATTATTTTTACTATATTTTTTCTGTTTGATTTGTAGTTGAAAAACCTTTTCAGAAAATTTTATTAAAAAGTTTGAATCGGTTTAAAATTATAAAAGGGAAATTTTTAAATTACCAATTCACCCGCCTCTTGGTTAGCCGCTGGGATATAAACTTAGGTCTAACAACCTAATTCATATTTAATAAGTTTTAACAAGTGGCATGAGCACTTAGTTTCAAAATCATAAGTTTAGACTACTCTTTAATTAACGATCATGGCTACATTTGAAAATGAAAACACACCTGAGGGTTACTATATAGCTAGACCTCCATTATTTGATAATATTCCTTTTGATTTTTGAAAACACGCATGCCTACAATTTTACAGTCACTTGATTATCGTATATGGATCTTAGTTCAGGAAGGGTATACAAAACTAACTAGATTAGTTGATGGAGTTAGAGTAAAAGCAACCTTTGCGGACTGGACAGTAGAAGAACATGACTTAGCATAACTTAATGCCAAATGCTTGACTAGTTTCTTTTGTGCTCTTAAATATGAAGATTACATGGGGGTTTTCACTTGCAAGAGTGGAAAATACATATAGGATAGACTTTGTATAACTTATGAGAGGACTAATGAAGTTAAATAATCCAGACACAATATATTATTGCATGACTATGAACTATTTCGCATGAAATCCAATGAATCCATTTCTGACATGTACACAAGATTCATACAAATAATCACCTCTTTACATGGATTAGATAGGGAATTAAAGAATGCAAAAATGGTTACTAAAATACTTTGTTGCTTACCTACTGCTTATGATGCTAAATTAACTGCAATTATAGAGTCTAAATATTTAAACATTTACTCTATTAACAATTTTCTTGAATCACTAATTGCTTATGAGCATGGGGTGAGTCAAAAAAAGATTGATGCAGGTGAACCACAAAGGGAGAAGAATATAGCACTGAAAGTGGAGAAGTCATAAAGTGATCTCTCACAACCTAAGGATGAAGAAGACATCGCACTGATGACTAAATAGTTCAGAAGCTTTCTGTAGAGGAGGCAAAAGAGACACCAGCAATGGAATCGAGGTAAATTTAATAGAAATAGAAAGATTTTAAATGATGTTATTTGTTATGAGTATAAGAAACCTAGATATATTAAGTTAGATTGTCCAAAACTCAAAGCCACTCATAACAAGGAGAAGGTGGAGGAGAAACTAATTATGAAGAAGGACAAGAAGAAATTCCAAAGAGCTTTCTGGGTGGACTTAGCTTCAAACTCGTCAAAGACTGAAAAGGAAGAAGAAGTCACTAATCTAAGCTTAATGGCAGATAATCTTGATCAGTTAGATCAAGAAGAGGTATGTGACTTTTCTTATAATGAACTTTTTGAAGTCTCTGAATGCATACATGATGCATATAGAAAGTTAAAGAAAAGACTTGCTAGTCTAAACATAGAATTTTAGGAATTACAAAGAAAAAAAGAGATTCTTAGGAAAAATCATGCTTTAATTGATAATAACTACATAAAATTGCTTGATGAGTTTGACGATTTGAATAAGAATCATGAAAGTTTAAAATCATCCTATGTAAAACTTCAAAAAGAAATAAAAAATAATAAGGATGAATTTGAGAGTAAGATATATTGAGGAAATTATACAAATCGTATCTTGGAAGATATGAATTCATTTTATAAACTAAAAATAGAAGCTCTCGAGTATAATAGGATACCACTAAGACTTGAAGATTTCACCAATCCTACTTTATTTCCTAAATTTATGCAATACATAAATAGATAGAGAAACTATAGAAGATTAAGAAACCCTTTTCCATGAGTCAAATATCATAATTATGGATTTATTGGACATATAGCTAACACTTGTACATTGAAGAAGAAAACAGATTTGGTGTGGAAATCTTAGAAGCATAAACCTAGACATATCATACATGAATTTGTTTATAAGTTGAAAAGATGTGAACCCAAACTTGTTTAGATTCCTAGGTCTAATGTTTGATGTTTTTGCAGGATCGCTCTCACACAAGGCCTCGTGAGAGCATATGGTACCTGGACAGCAGTTGCTTAAAGCATATAACTGGAGATACTGCATAATTCATATCACTAGAAGCCAGGAGTGGAGGCAAGATTACACTTGGAGATAACATCACAAGAAAGGTGGTAGGGTCAGGTATGATTGGAAATCTCAAAAACTTTTTTATAGAAAATGTTTTGTTGGTAGAAAGCTTGAAGCATAATCTTTTAAGTATTAGTCAGTTATGTGATAAAGGTTATTATATAAATTTTTTTCCTACAAGCTGTATATTTAGCCTGAATGGTAATGATATTTTGAATGGTATAAGGGTAAATAATGTGTATATGCTACACTTGAATTACATTAAAACTCCCACTTTTTGTTTAAAAATAATTTCTGATGAGTGATGGTTTTGACATAGGAGACTTTGTGACTCTAGCATGAAAAACCTTAGGAGGATTACCCAAAAGAACTTAGTGAGAGGTATACCAAAATTGAACTTTATTAAGAACCACCTTTTTTATGCATGTCAATTAGAAAAATAGGTGAAGTCCTCTTTTCAATCCAATAAGGATCTTAGAACTAGTAAACCATTGGAGATATTACATATGGATCTTTTTGGACAAGTTGGAACTGTAAGTTTAGGAGGGAATGTATACATATTTAGGGCTGAGGCAATTAACACAGCATGTTATGTTCAGAATAGGGTGAATGCTAGATCAAACTTAAAAAAATCACCCTATGAATTACTAAGCTAAGAACACCTAATTTGTCACATTTGCATGTCTTTAGATGTTAGGTGTTCAAACATTATAATAGAAAATCTGCCTTAGGAAAATTTGATCCAAAATAAGATGAATGAATTTTTATAGGATACTCTAATATTGGAAAATCTTATAGAGTATTCAATAAAAGAACTTTGGTAATTGAAGAAACCATACATGTTGTATTTGATGAATATGGAATTTTAAAAGAGGCAATTATTGAAAAGGATGAGGTAGAGATTAACTCCCAAAAGATTGAGAAAATAAATTTGGAAGAAAATTTGGAAATAGAGAACCCAATGCATAGAGATTTGAGATTTTCTAAAAATCACCCAAAGGAATTGATTATAGGAGAACCTAGTAAGGGTGTTAGGACTAGGCATGAACTGAACAAAGAAGTCAATCATTAAGTCTTTATTTCAATTATAGAATCAATAAATATTAATCAATCACTTTTGGAAGAATTTTGGATATTGGCTACGCAAGAAGAATTAAATCAATTTGTAAGAAATGAAGTTAGAAAATTAACTACCAGGCCAAATGATCAAAGTATAGTTGGAACTAAGTAGGTATTCAAGAACAAAATGAATGACTCAGGAGTAGTCATTAGAAATAAGACTAGATTGGTGGCTAAGGGGTATAATTAGATTGAAGGGATTAATTTTGAGGGATCTTTTGCCCCTGTAGCTAGACTTGAAGCAATTAGGGTTTTATTAGCCTTTCTTATTTTAGAGAATTTAAATTGTATCAAATGGATGTTAAAAGTGCCTTTTTAAATAGGGTAATTCAAGATGATGTTTTTGTAGAATAACCTCCAGGCTTTGAAAATTCTAAACACTTAAATAATGTTTTCAAAAATGAGAAAGGAATTATATGGATTGAAATAGTCATATAAGGCTTGGTATGAGAGATTGAGCACCTTCATACTTAAGAAATCTTTTGAAAAAGGTAATGTGGACACAACTCTCTTTTTTAAGAAATTGGGAGAGGATATACTCATTGTACAAATTTATGTTGATGATATTATCTTTGGATCTACAAATAAATTTTTTTGTGATGATTTTTCTAAAACAATGAGTAGTGAATTCAAAATGAGTTCAATGGGAGATTTGAGTTACTTTCTAGGCTTTAACATTAAGAAAATTGAGGATGATACATTTCTTAGTCAGTCTAAGTATATTAAGGACATTTTCAAAAAGTATGAAATGGAAAATACTAAACTTGTTAATACTCCTATGAGTTATTCGGTTCAGTTGGATAAGGACCCTAAGGAAAAATCTATTAATCAAAAGAAATTTACAAGGATAAATAGATCTTTGCTTTACTTGACAGCTAACCGACCCGATATCATGTTTAATATTTATTTATGTGCTATAATTCAATCAGATCCAAAAGAATTATATTTGATAGCAGTAAAAAGGATTTTAACATATTTATTGGGAACACAAAACATAGGAATTTGGTATCATAAGTTTAGCTCTTCATTTGAAATAATTGGATTTTCAAATTCTAACTTGGCAGGTTGTAGGGTTGATAGAAAAAGCACTTCTAGAACTTGTTAATTTATTAGAAATTCTTTAGTCTCTTGGTCCAATAAAAAACAAAATTCAGTAGCCCTATCTACTGCTGAAGCTGACTACATTACATTTGGAAGTTGTGTGGCACAAGTTCTTTGGTTGAAACAATAGTTGATTGATTAAGGATTAACAATAGGCACTATTCCCATTTGTTGTGATAACACTAGTACTATTTGCATTTCTAAAAATCCTATTCAATATTTAAGAATGAAATATATAGACATCAGGCATCATTTCATAAGGGATTATGTATCCAAAGGAGAAATTTAACTCATTCATGTTACAACAGAAAATCAACTTGCAGACTTTTTTACAAAACCACTAGCTTTTGATACTTTCAGTACATTAAGAACATGGCTTGGTGTGATTGATTTGAATTCTTAAATATAAATATCTATAATATTGATATGCGTTTTTGTAAGTGTATTTTTATGTTTGTGATTTTGTATTTGTGTTCTATGTTTATTCATTTTTTTGTTTGAATTTTCTTATTTATGAGCTTTTGTTTTTCACATCAAAATTCATATTTTTGAACTGATTTGAAAATTTGTGTGAAAATCGTCTGTATGAAAGTAATTTCATACGGGACAAATCGTGTAGCATATTAACTGTTAATTTGAACGGTTTGCATATAGTTTTTCAGTTTGCATATCACTATTCATCTGTACGATAATCATGATTGTCCGGACGATGTGTATTGAATCGTATGTACGCATGTATATTGTTATACGGATAAAATTAGTTTCTTTATTTCTAATCATATGTACGAACTCTCAGTTTGTACATACGAACATGTGGCGAATCAATGTGGGGGACATTTCGAACTGTCATAAAATGATCTTATATAACTGATCATCTTGGATGAACACCTGTTCATCTGTACAATCGTTTGGTCAAAAGTCTGTACGAACGGATGCCTCCTAACTTGCATGATTACTAAAAGCCATTTCTTTTTGGACCCATTCATTCGTCCATACAAAATAATTTTTGTACGTACAAACCCAAATTCGTACGGGATGAAATTATTTTCATTCGTATAAAAACTCATTTTCTCTTTAAAATTGAACTGTTTTGAACACAAATTTCATCTCCTCAAAAACCATTTCAATCTTCTATTCTCCTAGATCTTATTCATGGCAAGTTCAAGCAAGAGAATGAGGCAAAAGGAACTGACCAAAGGTCGTTTTAGAAATTCTGGAGAAAACTTTTTGTTAAAAGAAAATGAGGAGTCCTTCGCTAGATTCGCATCCGCCAAAATCATCCCCACTAGAGTCCTTCTCCAGGATCAACTCAATTTCAAGGTAATGGACCTTTTCGCTTCTACCCAATTTGGTCTTATTCTGACTCTGATCCACCTATACAAACAAGGAGACCTTCCACTACTTTCTTTTCAATATGTCCTTTAACTCTGATTAAGTCATATGTTTTTTAGAAGAAAGTGGAGATCACTGAAGAAGATTTAAGAATATTTTTGAACTTAAGGACTCAGGGATTAGAGCCCACACTTTAACTTTTTCCACCAACTTTGACTGGACAACAATAAATCAAGTCATTAGAGGGTGTAGAGGAGTAGGCTATTTTCCTAAGGTAGCCACTCTTAACCATAATGCCCATATCATCCAGCATATTCTTCACACTTTCATTATTCCTAAAGCTGGTGATCAAGTAAATATCACACATCTTCTTTCTACAGTGACTTATTTGATTTTAACTAGCCAACTAATAAATGAAGCCCAACTTATCATTGACTACCTATATGAACTTTCTGAGATTGGTTATGTTTCGCATAAGAGAAAAAAAAATATAGCCTTAGGACATCTTGTGACCTATATTTTGGAGAAAAAATTTGACTTACTCTATCCAGTTCAAAATCTAGAGGAGCCTCTCTACTACAATGATGGATCATTTGGAGCCATCTTTAATAAAGACTATCAACCTATTAGTAGTGACTCAAAGGAGGAAAGAGGAGGACCTCCACCTGCACCTTTTGGTAGATTAAATTTTTAGGATATGGTCCAGTGATTTGATCGGCTTGAGAGTCATTTTGATCAATGATTTGATCAAATTGAAACTCATCTTCAGCAGCAGGACTATCAACATCAGTAGGATTTGGATTGGGTTAGAAGTCAGTTTGATTCAGTCAACACGAATGTGGCTATGATGAGTAGCTTTTTCAACATCTTCAACCCTCCTCAGCCACCTCTAGATCAGGGCCCTTCAGAGTGATGATTGTACTTTATTCCTATTTCTTTTTGCCATTTCTGATGTCATGTTAGCTTTTCATTATAATGTGATGTTAGCTTTTTATTGTGATGTATTGTGTTATTAGTTTTTGTTTTGTATTTTGAAAAATGTGTTTATTGATATCAATCGTTCTCGATGTAATATCTTCTATCATGATATCAAAAAAAGTCATTTTGTCTTGCTTTTTATTTTTTATTTTTTGAAATATGTGTTAGTCTATATGATCATCCTTAAAATATTTGATCTTACAAGTGCTATATCTTGAATTGCAACACAAAATTTAATTTATAAGAAAATCTAATTTTACAAAATTTAAGTTGTGATTACTTGATCTAATTAAGAATGTCAATCTCATGTCTCTTGTTAGACTAATATAATCTGTCATATTATTATTACAATTATGATACTTTATTATTTTATATTTCTCTTATCAATATAAATATTATTGTACTTAGAGAAATTTGATATTTTAGATTATTGAATTTGGAAAGATCAAGAATACACTTTAAAATGTACAAATGTACAAAAATAAAAAGAATGCGCAATAGTTTGCAATTTGAAAAAGAGGCACAAAATAAGCCCATAAGTAAAAAGATGCACAAAATGTGCCACAAATATTGAAAAGATATGCAAACTGCCACAAGTGATATTTTTTCAAATAAATTCTTTCCTTAATCTTTCAATCTTTCAATTCAAATTAATCTTATGTACGATTTTATTTGGGATTAAAATTTAAAATTTAAAATTTTTACATTCATCTATTTTGCAATGATTTTGTTTATCTCATTGTCTAAATTGATTTATGATTTTGATAATTTTTTTATATCTATGTTATATCTCTTCTTAAACCATATGAATCCTTTTTTTTCTCTAATGATCTTTAATTTTATTTGCAAATATATCTCAATCTTTTTCAAGGATTAATTATCAAAGGCTTTTCATATGACTTCTAACATTTATGTATTTATTCTCTTTCTTCTTCTCTTTTTACTGTTGTAAAAAATGGGGAGAAAATATTGTTTGTAACTATCATTATTGCGTTTATTTATTGCATTTGTTTTATCATTGTATCGTTGTTTTATCATTGCATTTTTGTTTAATTTATTCATAACTATCGTCTCTGAGTCTTTTTAATGTTTATTGTGGTTTGTGTTTAAGTGATTGTGTGTTAAAAATTTTAAAACAAAAATTTTTATGATTCAAATGCCCCTTATTCTTAAATGCTTATTAATTCAGGGGGAGTTTAGGAGATACTTAAGAATTTAAAAATTATACAAAGAATAATTATTTTGCCATCATCAAAAAGGGGGAGATTGTTGATAGAGTTACTACTTAGCTTTCGCATGTTTTATATTCTTGCAACTTGTTATTTTGATGATTTCAAATATTATTGTATTAATTAGTAATTTCTCCTAACACATTTTGGAAGAAATATTTTTGGCTCTTCTGTGTACTAATATTTCAGGGAAATCATACTCCAGATTGTTGAAGACTTCAAAAAAAGATTTGATTATAATATTTTGTAATTTTGAGTCTATATTTTATTCATCTTTGAGTTAGAGAGAGTGTGATTTTAATTGAGTAACTTAGCACATACACACTGGGGGAGATCTTTAAAAGTCAAAACTTCGAATATTGATCGTACGGGATGAATCAAGTTTGTACGGGATGATCAGGTCAGTTATACCCCTCGAAGAGCAATAGAACAAACAGGAAGTGAGAAAATTTTTCTAAGTTCTAATCGTCCAGACAAATTTACCAATTTGTCCCTAGACGATGTCCTCTGATTTCTCACTTCATACTGTTTATCCAGATGAATTGTCCCATTAGTCCCTGGATGATGTTCTCTAATTTCTCATTCATAATATTCATCTAGATGAATTGCCTCATTCATCCCTTGATGATGTCCTTTATTTTCTCAATTTAAATAGTTCGTCCAAATAATTTTTCTAATTTTGTCCTAGGACGATATCCTCTGGACCCATAAATTAAACTAATCGTCCAAATGATTTTATCCTGTTCATCCCCAGACGATGTTCTCTCGACTCATGCTTCATACTATTCATCCAGACGAACTTGTACATTCGTCCTCAGATGATGTTCTCTGTTCCTTAAACATATGGATTGTCTTGCAGTTTCGTTTCAATGAAGCTTGGAAATAACCGTTCGTACCATATGACTATGTTCGTATGGGACGATTATCGGGTACAAAGTCATTTCGTACCAATGCACATAGAGTTCGTATGCATTAGTTTTTACACTGTTCGTACGTATGAATTTTGATTGTATGGGATGATCAAGTATGTACATATTTGAAAAATTACAATTTTTGGATAGTTTTTTGTATCTTTCTTATAAAAGGTCCACTTAAACCTGTCTTGTAATCTTTTTGTCCACTGGTCTTCATGCAAACTGAAGAGAGATTGAAGGAGAGAGTGTAAGAGAGTTTTTGAAGGAGATTTCTTACTACTGGAGTGTGAAGGGTTCACTTGGTACTCAAAGGTAAGGATCTTCATTTGTGAATTGTGATTACTTCACTCTTCACTCTTGTTCTTCTAGATTTCTTGTGAGAAGATCTTGTCAATGAGATCTAGTTCTCTACCGACACTCGAGGAGTGTGAATAGCAGGAGGGTTCTCTGCCTACACTTAGAGAAGTTTGAAAGGATAAAGGGTTCTCTGCCTACACTTGGAGAGTGTGCACAATGAGAAGGTTCTCTGCCTATAATTGGAGAGTGTGTGAACAGTGGAAGGTACTCTGCCTATAGGGTAAAAGGACGACGGTTCTTTACCGCACGTGGTAGTGGTGGAAGAGAGTTTTTATAAAGGCTTCTCCACCTTACTGTGGGGGCAAAATCTTCAGGGAGTGGATGTATGTCGTGTTTGACCGAACCACTATAAATTTTATGTCTTTTTATTTTTCCACTATTTTTTACTTTACTATTTCTGTTTGATTTGTGGTTGAAAAATCTTTTCAGAAAATTTCATTAAAAAGTTTGAATAAGTTTAAAATTATGAAAGAGAAAATTTTAAATTACTAATTCAACCCCCCTCTTGGTTAGCCGCTAGGACATAAGCTTAGATCTAAAAACCTAATTCATATTTAATAAATTTCAACACAAAGCCCATGGATTTTTTTCCCAATGGTGAATCAATATAATGGGACCATTTCCCATAACTACCAGACAACTAAAATTCATCATCCTAGCCATGGATTGCTTCACTAAATGGGTAGAGGGATAATCACTAGCAAAATAACAAAATTCAATGCCAAATAATTCTCGTCCTTAGGAGAATGGACAAACCAATAAAACTATAATAAACTAATTTAAAACACACCATAGGAAGGTTGATAATAATGGACTGATGAACTCCTAAATGTCATCAGGGCTTATTGTACCACTACTAAAACCACAACATTGGAAACCTCATATAATCTATGATTTGGCACATAAGCCATCATTCATGTTGATATTGGAGTCCCATGACTTAACATTCAGATTTTTGACACCAATAATAATGAAGAAAAGGTTAGAAAAATTTTGGATCTCAATCCAGAAGTAAGATATATGGCCTCATTCAATGTTGCTGCATACCACTAAAGGATATCCCATCACTACAACCAAAGGGTAAAAACTCGATGTATCTCAATTGATGACTTAGTTCTTATAGCATTGAGGTAGCTGGATAGGGCCCAAAATGCAACAAACTTTCTCCCCTTTGGTAAGGTCCTTACTTAGTTACAACCATGACCAAACTACGAACTTTCAAGTTGAAGGACGCAATGAAAATGTACATTTTCAAAGTTGGAAGAAGATAATCTTCTATGTTTTTATCAGTAGAGGACAATATTACTACTTATTTTAGGTGTTGTACATCTTCTAAGTTAGGTGTTATATATCACCTGTATATTCTCTAGGTTGATTGTTATGTAACATCTCTTTCCCTAAGTTATATCATGGAATCATAATATTAATTTATTTAATAAAGTAAAACTTTATTTGTCCATTTATTTGTATTATCATCTTCTCTAAGTGACATCACAATGCTAATTTCATACAAGTCATTAAATTAAATTATAAAATTCTTGATTCAAGAAATATATACATAATCTTTATTGCATCTCAATCATTGAATGATAAATCCTAGGGTGATTAGATCTGATCTCTTCCTTACAAATTAAAAATCTTCAAGTAATGCTTTAACTAGTAATCTCGAATAGGTCAAACATCCTAGAAGGATGTAAATTAAATCTTAAAATCATTAATTTGATAAATAAGTGGTCTTTTATATATCTCAATCACTAGATGATCAACCCTAGGGAATTTGATCTAACCTCTTTTACATAGGTTAACATTATCAAGAAATAAAAATAACCTCGAATAAGTCAAACACCCTAGGTATATGTCAATAAAATTCACTTAGGTTGAGTGTGTTCATTAAAATAAACTTCACCATCCAATGTGAAAGAAAATAAAAAAATCATCAACAAATCCTTACTACATAATAAAATATCACATACACTATATATGAAGGAAAATATTTGATACATATAATAATCACTAAGAAAGATAAAATGGTCAAATTATTGGTAAAGAAACACTACACAATCTTGATAACCCCATCATTATTGGAAAAGACATTCCTCAGCTTGATCTTAATATCAACATTGCCTGAACTTGAAGGGGAATCAGCTAGGTATCAACCCTTTAACTTTGAAATTGGTTTTATACTATGCTAGGCGAACTTCTTTCAAATGGCCTCGGATAAAGCCTTCTTGAATTCACAGCTGCTCAAAGGCCTTCACTTCTACAACATATATATGATCGTGAGCCTCCTGAATGTGATCCTAAATTATTCCCTTGAAAGTTATAGACTTTCTTAAATCTTCTATGGCTATTGGAGAATCTGATCTAGATTAGTCCTTTCATACGAGTATGATACTTTGAAATATTTTATTTTTCTCTTTGAGGGCTGTTGTCTTCTTTCTAGAGATTTGTTGATCCTTTACGTGTTTATTAATCATCATATGCACATACACCAGTTCAATATTCACTCGATCAATCTATTAATTTTGTAAAGAAATTGAAATAACCATAGTAACTCACTCAGGTTAACATTAACCAACTACTTTTTTACTGCCTTCATCTTCTTGGTCTTGTGGTCATAATTTCATTTGTACTCTCCATACAGATATTTAGTATTCATAAACTCATAATTCCATTCATTCACGGACTGTGTAACCTTGACCTAAAGATCCATGCACCATAGTAATTGAAATAAGAAAATGATATTTGTAAGAGAAATGTCCTTTTAAATATACAAAAAAAGAAGCAAAAAAATAAGAAATAAGTCCTCACCAAGTCATTAGCTCAGCGATGTCCAAGATGTTGGTGTTTCAACACATCCTCTAGAATATGCAACTTAAAAGGGAAGGAGCTACGGAGAACTTTATTGGTGCTCATTGAAGTCTCTTCAAATTTCTTCTTTTTGGACAAAATATGAGGCATCATCATTCACTAATAGCTTAAAAGTAACCTTTAATCTAGAGCAGTTGGCTCATGAGCTTTTATTATCTTCTTTAACATGGTTGTAGTTGACCTCTCAGCTTGAAGAAATTGTCTAACTTTAAATAGAAATTCTTTATCTACATATTTATTTATGTAGTATATCTCATTGAGAAGAAGTTCAACATCAAGAATATTGAGTATCTTTAATATGTCTTCTACTCCAACATGAAGAGGAATGGGCAAATCCTTCATTTTCTTCCATTTCTACATAACACCTTGATTATTTTTCACAACCTTGGGTGTAAATATCCAACCATTTAGATCTGAATGTGATGTGTCCCTGTATACGCATATGAATTAGCTAATTTAAGAAAGACACTAGCATTAGAATTGCCCCATAATATCTAAAGAATTTGATCAATCCCACCATAATTGATAGAACTCAGTATGAAAATTAGGATAAACTCACCCCATAATTATTGAGACATCTATCAACTTCGGAGGAGGTGAAAATTGCAACCTCGCTCATAAATTGTCCTCATAAATAGTAAGGAATCTTGGAGGATGAGAGCACGTCTGATCTGATATTTTAGGAGTCATCTCTTTGAGATCATTAGCAAAACAAAACATCTTATAAATAATATTCAGAGAATTTTTAGTAATAGTTGACACCACGTCATCAGTATAGGACACCTTACAGGATTTCTTCTAATTAACATTATATAGCAGGTTCTAGATCTCATTTGGTCATTGGATCTCTTAGAGAGAGTGATCACCTATTAGGATTTCTATATAGAGAGAAAAATTGAAATTCAATTGATAATGCTACCATTCTAAAGTAGTGGAAATCCTCTTATATAATAAGAGGTCTAAGGGGGAAGGAGGTGGAAGGAAGAGTAGGCCATTTCTACATATAGAAGGGACCCTAGAACATGATAGGGGATATCACCTACGAAAGAAAAGTGGAGAGCCTCTACTATAAGAATGTTGCAGGAGAAGGGGGAAGGAAGAAGGTGTGATTTGTTATCCATTAGACAATGGAGCATTTATTATTAAGGGGTGGAATAAATTTTAAAATGAAATTTTGGAATAAAAAAATAAAAGTATTATATATATAGCAATGTAGGCACTAGTTGGATCTAACTAAAAATGACTCCAAAAGTCATGCCACATGCCCATGATGCATGGGCCACATCTCTCATATGCTGAATAGCTGGGCACTAGATATATGGAAAGAAGGAAGGCCAGTAGGCTAGGCATGCTGGCAGAGTGGTCAGGATGGCCCAGGAAAGTCAGTGCATGGGAAGGAAAGACCTAGGGCCCAACATCCCAGACATATTGGATCTCCAATGGTCACAATAGTAGTGGTGATTTCAGTGACAACAACCTGCAAGCTAACTGACTGGTTCAGCTGCTAAATCACATTTGGGCTAAATTTTATCTCAGATAGTTTGATTCAAATAATTTTTATTTCCACATAATTGTTTTTTAATGTTTTGGCTTCAATTTTAGCACTTTTATAGGCCAACCAAACCTTTACAGTTAATTTTGTGTAATATCAAAGTTTGGAAAAGAGTTTTTCAACTTTTTTTGCTCTAATCAATATGATAACATCAAGATGCACTAAAGTTATATTAAAGGGTATTTTAATTAGTTCATGGGCCTGATGGGAAGTCAATGTTAATGTTTATCGAGTAATCATGAATTTCCTAAAATTTATAATTTATATTTGAATGATATGAACTACTCTGACACATTTTTTAGACACTATAGGCTTTAACACCCAAAAATATGAGGGCAATTGATATATCATAAAAAAATTAACTTGATGGGGCATGAATTTCAAGGTAAATTGTATTAGAAAACATCCAAAATTAATTTTGAGACCATCCAAACTCCAATTTAAACAAACTTATAGTCAAGCTAAACATCTCGAAAAAACAAATCCAAGGCACAAAATTTGCTCCAATTAAATCCCAAATGGGCAAATCAAGGGCCTGAAGAACAATTAAATTCTTTAAAGAAAGAAATATATGATTAAATGTTATCCAAATATTAAATGTTCATCATTAAATTGAGCGGGTCGACCAGACGAATCTGACAAACCCAGTATCATAAAATAATGACATCATTAAGGCATTCAAATGCTTTATAGATAATTCATGGTCAAGGAAATCTATATTGGTCATCCATCCAAAACACACCTAACATGCCCTTAATATTATTTCTATTCACTAACCATGCCACCCTCAGAAAATTATAAATAGACCCCCTTTAAAAAAAATAAGAAAAATAAGAAAGGGGAGGAAACAAAAGTTAAATCTTAGATATTTCTAGCCACCATGCTCCTCCTCAGCTATTGATAGACCACTATCAGACCACGGGCCATCATCAAACCTTTAATGAACCAGCAAATATTATCGGACCACTACCAAATATCTAGGCATTGTCTTACTTTCACATGGTCATCAGACATCTCCATACTTCAACCTTATCTCCGACTATCACTGTACTTCCATCAAGCAACTAGCCATAACTGAATTTTGGCGTGACCACCAACTGTTAATGGAATTTCATCGAACAACCAACTATCATCAGACTTCTATCTAGCCAGTAGCAATTGCAAAACTATTGCCCAACCATTTACTGACTATCACTAAGTGAGAATAAGGTATCTGAGTATAAAGGGTAAAATAAAAAAAATAGAAGCAGGCTCAGGTGTGAAGTATCAATGAAATCATTAATGCTAATATCCAACTGCTTCTCGAATCCAATCCAACAACCACCTAGTATATGAATTAAATTCAAAGAATTAGGATAAATACAATCAACCAAACGAACCAACAAGAATAACCGCAACTGAGCAAGGCCCAATAACTTAATCCAATGCAGTACCACCATAAACCATCAATGAATAAGGCAACCAAACCCAATCCAATCAATATTAAGATAAACCCAACAATTAAAGATAAATGAACTATCACCCAAGCCACAGAAAACCAAAATCCAACCATAATAAACACATTTGAGATGGAAAGGATGAGAAGCAAAGATGAATAGTGAAACAATCCTTGAGAATAACAATCCTAGCTAGATAAAAAACCATCATACAACAAGAAAACCAAGGAAGAGGACAATCAACTAAAACAACCAATGGGTAAGACCCAAGCACCAAAAAATAGACATAAAAGAAATCCACCAGCATAAACCAAAACCTGGACGTTAGCTGAACCAAACTTATGACAAACCAGAATGATCCAATCTCGTCAAACCTTTAAGGTTCAAAGGTAAAGAGGAACCACCATATTCATTAAAATCACTCAAATTACAACCCATTTGAGCAAGACAATCCATCGTAGCATTGTCTTCATGAAGAATATGGGTAATAAAAAACGAGATGAGGGAAAGCCATTGCTTGATGTCCCTGATTCTATAAAAGAATGAAGGGTTGTGCATAGTAGTATTACCATTAATATAAGAAATAAGCAGCTTAGCATCAACTTCAATCCAAACTTTAGTGATACTAAGAAAGATGAATAAATGTAAACCATATTGCAAAGCTTCAATTTCAGCCATAATCATCATATTAGAAGAACTAGGACCTGCAAAAGCAGTGATAACCAAGCCATTAGAATCTCTAATCATCCCACCACAACCCACCTTATATCCGTTAAGTGAACCATCAGTGTTGAGCTTAAACCAACCATCATAAGGTTTAATCCATCTCATAATTCTATAGGCTTAACTTTGAGGTCTAAAAGGGATGAAACACCAAATCAGTAGTAGTGTGGTAATAGCCAACAAAAGCATTAACTTTAATCAAATTGGCTAAATACAATTGCAAAATTTTATCTTTAACTTTACCTACAATGCTTATCGCATTCATACAAATATTTTCATTTTTAGCTTCATTTCTACTCTTCCACAAAAACCAACAAATAATAACATGCAATATATTACTAATATTACCTTTAGATGGAGTAAAATAGGTTTGAAGAATATTCAAAATAGAGCTTTAATTCTAATAGAAATGAGCATAAAAAATATTATCAAAATGAAACCAAACTTTCAGAGAAATCAGCCCATTAGCAAACACTTGGTTAAAGTTCTCAATATGATAACAACATTGACATTTGGAAATAATATGAAAATCTTTTTTCATAAACCTATAGTTTACTAGTAAACATTATGTAGAATCCACCAAACTAAAATAGAGTAAGAAGACGGGATACTGTGGTTCCAAATATCTAAATAAAGTAAAAGCTTAGGGCAGGAATTTCTAATCTAATGCCAAACTTATTTCAAAGATAACTTACCATCATTGCCCTTAGTAAACAAGATGAAATCCTTATAATCTAATTGAAGAGGAATTTTAAGAAAAAGAATGACAATAAAGTGCGGAACAGTATCACAAAGTAAATTAATATCTGAAACACCATTATGAATAAAATAATTAACTTTGCAAGAAGAAGTAGAATGATTATTCAAAAGGCTATCAACATTAAATTTACAAAATCACTTATCTTGTCAAAAAAAGATGTTGTGATTACCAAAACACCGTTGGATAAAATTTTCATCCTCCCACCTGATGGAACATAGCCTTCTCCAGTTAAAAGGGTCACCCTGTCTAAAGTGACAAATAAGAGGATGACAACTTGCACAATATTTAACAATCATAAATTTAGCCAATAATATTTTCTTAGTTTTAAAGGAAAACTAGAGTTTATAAGAAAAATCGGTCGATATATCACCCCTAGTTTTAAAACCAAGATTCGTTATAAATAATATTACAACTAATATCTTTAGAAATATCACCCTTAAAAATAATATTACAACTAGTATCTTTAGAAACATCATAAACTTTAGAAATATCAACCTTTAAAATAATATTGCCACTAGTACCTTTAGCTTCAAAGTTGTGAACTAACTCTTGGGCCAATAAAACATTATCAAAAATAGACCTACCTTTAGCAAAACCAGTTTGTTCCAAAGAAATGATTTTAGGTAAAAAAATAGCAATCCTACCCATAAGCAATTTAGCATTATCCAAAAAGCACAAACAAAAATCACAACAAAAAATAAGTGCAAAAAATTAAAATGCGAAAGCAGTAAAAAGAACACAAGTGTTTATAGTGGTTCGGTCAACTCGACCTACGTCCACTCTCTGGAGGCGCCCTCCAGGTATTGCACTAATTAAGAGTCTCTCCTTTAGATCCCACAGCTAGGCAGAGAAGCCTTTACACCCTACTCCTTTTCACCAACCCCAGTGCGGTAGAGAACTGACTCCTTTTGCTTCCTCCGGAAGCGGGCAGAGAACTGACTCCTTTTGCTTCCTCCTGAAGCGGGTAGAGAACCCGGACCTTTTGCTGAAGTAGACCTCCCAAGAACCTCCCAAGAATGAAGGATGAAGACTGGAGATGTGACATGGAACCTTGCTTGAAGTAACCCTTGTGAACCCTCTCATAAACTCTCCCTCACAAGTTCCTCTCACTCTCTCTCTCTCTCTCTCTCTCTCTCTCTCTCTCTCTCTCTCTCTCTCTCTCTCTCTCCCACTCCCAAGGCTCTCTTATGTCAAGACAGCAACACTCATGGTCTCATACATGAGAAAAATTGAATCCTTTAAATAGAATTTCAAGAACCGATATTATCATCCTGGCCGATCAGTACAAATCGTGGACTATGGTACTGAACATCGCCCTGAATGCGGGTCTGGACGATTCAAAATTAGCTTGATCGTCCAGGATGATATCATGATTGTCCCGGATGATTAGTTTAAATCAGAGGAAAATTGTTGAGAACATCACCCTGAATATGATCTGGCTGTTGTTGATCGTCCAGAAGTAACTAAGGTTTTTGAACTGATCGTCCCGGATGATATTGAGATCGTCCCGGATGATGTGATCATATCAATCATCCTTAATTTCTTTCCTTACTTGTCTTTTCAATTTAGGCATAATTGTATCAAAATGTCCAGGACGATACACGATCGTCTTGGCTGATATCCAAAAAAGAAGAATGCCTAAATAGATCATGTCGGCGAATTCTTTCTATTTTGAGCATATCGTCCTGGTCGATATCCTAATGATAGCTCCCTTGACTAGGAGTCCTGATTAGGGTTTCTGTTTTAAACTCGATCGTCCATGACGATATAAGTATCGTCTGGGATGATGTGAGTAAAAATAGTAATTTTAAATCAGGAAAAAAAAATTTACTCAAGTGTGTGTGTGTAGGGTTACTTAGCATAAGAATACTTCAATGTTTACAATTGACTCAGGAAAGGAAAAAAGAAAATTACTGAGTGACTCAGACCTAGTCTACCCAAACTTGATTCTGTCCGATCTTGTGGCCCTAAAATGTTAGTTAAAAAGGTAGTTGTAGTGAAACAAGAGTGTTTGCTAATCATCAAAATATAATTCATGAAAATAGAATTGCAACGATCTCCCCCTTTTTCATGATGGCAAAACACTCCAATGATTAATTCCAAAACGGCAAAACAAAATATAGAAAAGCTTTCAAATATTCAGAAAATAACAGGTACAACCATACTTCACTCCCTTTTGACATCTCAAAAAGGAGGAGGAAACAAAAAGATAAACTAAAGCAAATAGAACTAAAGGAAAAACGCAATGCAAACTATAGAAAAGAAATGCTAAAACTAAAAAAATGGGGGATCCTGATCATCAAACGAAGGTGGAGGTGGTGGTGGCTGCTGAAAGTAACAGTTAAGGGCAACAAACTGTGAGCCAAACCAGGCCATGTCCTAGTTGTGCTACTGCTACTGGTGTGTAGCATAGGCATCAAAATGAGCCATGTCCTCATCGTGCTGCTGCTGCTGGTGAGAAACGAAATTGTTGAATTGGGTCTCCAACAGATCAAATCTCTCTACTAACTGATCTAGTTGTGAGTGCTGGTGGAGAGGAGCAGGTTCAGAAACAGGAGCGGGAGCATCCTCCTCCTCGACCCACTGAGCTTCCTCATCCCTTGGGTGGAGACGAGTACTATGAAGGACTTTGATTGAATTATTTGAGTAAAGTGGTGGCGGATGGTTGGGAGGACCAGGATATTGAAGATTGTACTTAGTTTGCACAACATAAGTAATGAGGTGTCTTAGAGCTAGATTGGGTTTCCTCTTATGGCCTAGATTGCGGATTGATGTCAAATGATCGATTTACCAAAAAATCAGGTCAGTGGCATTAAAATCTCAATGGGCCAGAATGTGAAAGGTAGTAAGTGAAAGTAGTGGAGTGATGTGTACTCGATCTCTGGCTTTTGAATGATGGAAGTGAGAAGGACATGTTGGATTGTCATAGCATCTTTGACTAAAGAGCTAGTATCTCCAACATGAAAGGGTGAGTCAGTGTGGCATAGAAAATGATTTGCAACGGATCAGTTATAATCAAATCAGAGATAATTGTATACTGCTTATCCCCGATTGTGGATAGCTGCAAAAGTTCAGCACAGCCTTGATATGTGATCTTGACTGGGTATCGATTCACATAGAAGGTGAGGGCGGTGTACGAATTATTCATGTGGAGGTTTGCAAAAAATTCTAACAGAAGTTCAGAGCAAAAGGGTACTGCTAGGGTAAGAATAAAGCAGAGCGAGGTATGGGCAAAAAGGTCTAATACCGGATAGGAAAGGTAGATAGGATTGATCGTTCTTGAAAGAGTAACGCCACATTCCTTGTAAAGGTGGTAAGCAGCTTGATCTTCCGCTTCCCGAAAATGAGAGTCTAGAGTGGCCCTCGAGGAACTTCCCGATGCCTGACCAACACGCTTTCCTCCATCCATATTAAGAAAACCATAATCAAAAGATGGAAGGAAAGATTTGTGAGAAAACCAGTGGCTGGAGGCCTGAATTTAAAGGAACGGTCTGATCGTCTAAGATGATCGTGGAGTCATCCAGGATGATATGGTTAAATTATTATGTACAGGTCGATTGGTCAAAAAGGCGGTCAAATTGTCCAGACTGATCAGATATCAGCCAGGATGATAAGACTCAGGTGATTGTCCCGAGGAGTTAAGTCGGACGACCGTTGAAAAAGCAGATCGTTCTGGTCGATTAGGTGGATCGTCTAGGAAAATGATCAATAATTGATTGTACCGGCTGAATTTAAAACATTTTAAAGCATGTGCCACGTGTACCGGCCAGGCTAAATAGTGGATCATTCTAGACAATTATCCAAATATGGATCATCCCGGGTGATTTTAATGACTTAAAATGTGCTGACACATGTATCGTCCAGAACGATCAAGTGTATCGTCCAGGATGATGTCCATAAATGATTGTAGTAGATGACGATCATATCGTCCAGAATAATATTGGATCATCTGGGATGATGAGTTTCAGCAAAGTCAGAAAAAAGCCAACAAATGGATTTAGATCAGAGATGGTCCAATCATCCAGGATGTAAAAATATCGGCCAGGACGATGTGACAAAATTTGGAAAATCAGGGATAGATGGAAACGATCAGAGAGAGTCCACAAATAATAAAACCATAAATAATAAAAACAATCTAAAACGACAAAATAAAAAAAAAAGATAAAAAAAAAATATTTTTTTTTAAATTTAATTTTTTGCAAAGCGATATAAGATAAGTTTCCCAAATAATTAAATTTTAAAGATTCGAAAGATCAATGAGTTAACAATGTCAAAATCAGAAAACACTAAAATATCTGATCCTGTTAACCCTAGTTCGGACTTCTTTCAGGGCACAATCATCTTTTGAAAACAAAAGGCCTATCTCAGATCAAACTAATTAGGTAAAAAAAAGATTTGTTCAAAACTTTGCTACAAAAAAATATCTTATAAAATAATATACCAAAGCAATTTGTCTCAATCATGGAATTTGAAATCAAGCCTTTGAAAATATCAAATAACCCACGAGTTCTTCTATGTTTTTTAATTTTTTTTTAAAGGGACAGCATGCTTTTAGTGGGCTCATTTTATACCTTTTGTCACTTTGAATGGCTCTTTGAGCATCTTTTGATACACTTTTTGTATATAGATTTTTCAATTTGGCGTTATTGCACATCTTTTTATTTTTGACATCATTGGCCTTTTTCTTTTTCTTGTTCTTGAAAGCTAGATCCCTTTTTCAACAACTCTTAAAATATAATTAGTTGTGAGTAGATCTTCGATATATTAGAGAAGAAAAACTCACTCTCTAATATAAGGAAGATAGACCACAAAGTAGACTCAAAAACATATGATAAATAGAATGTCAAGATTTCAATTAACTTGAAAGATATATAAAAGCTTTGAATATTATATATATGGTAGATTATTATAACAAGATAAAAAAGGTATTAGTTTTAAAAACCATTTGTTAATATGGGATAGACTTTTGTTTAGAGAAGAAAATTATACCACTAAAAGAGGTTAGAGGGAGGGAAACTATCAACAGTGTTTCTCCCTTTAACCAATTTAGAGATGCTAATCATTGGCTATAAATCTCAAGAATTTAAGAATTAGGAAAAATCATCATAAAGAAAGACAAAGTAAAAAACTTATAGAACAACTAAGCAAAAAGGCTAGCACAAAAGATAGAAATCAAAACACAAAAAATAACAATAATTAAAAAAAATTTCAAGGAATTATTAAGAAGCAAGTTTAAGAAATTATGAGCTGCGAGCCTCCATATATCCAAGTATCCTATGCTTCTCACGAGGTCGTTGATGTGAGCAATCCTACAAAAATTAACAACTGTTAGATTTAGGAGCCCAAATAGATTTGGGTCCCTTTTTATGAAGAGTAGAATGTCTGATATGCTGTGAATTATGCACATTTGGTCTCAACACCCAATGTGTACTATGGTGAATAGTGCAAGTGTGTGAGATGTGTCCTAGCATTCTACATGAAAAGCATCTAACACCAGAAAAAGGAATTGTTAAATAGTTTGGGTTATAATGCCTCTTCCTAGGTCTTGGCTTTAGATCAAAAATGGGTGTCATCAAATTTCTCTTAATTGTTTCCAATTCAATTTTAAACCTCGAGTTAGTACTTTCTAAAGCAGCATTCTTAATCCTCAAATTTTGCTCCATCTCTTTAGATTTCTTAAAATCATATTTAAGTGAGGTGTGTGAAGCTTTTAATGAATCATACTCATCAATCAATTCTAAATGTTTTTTATTTTATTCATCAAATTCATCAAGTAAAGTCATGTGATTTGAATCAATCGTTGAATGATCTTTGAGAATAATTTCATGCTCTTTTTGTAAATTCAAAAGCTCTAATTATAAACTAGCATGAGTTTTCTTAAGTTTTTTATGTGATGCATGAATTTTCTCATAAATTTCAAATAATTGATCATATATTGGTTTACATACTTCATCTTCATCGCTTTGCCCAAGATGATCTTCTGCCATTAAGTACAAGTTTGTTATTTCTTCCTCAGGTTCAGTTTCAAATGAATTAGAGGCAGATTCTGCCCAGAACGTCTTTTGAATTCTCTTCTTGTCCTTCCTGAACTTAGGTTTCTCCTTACTCTTTTCTTTGCTAGAGTGATCCTGAAGTGTAGGACATTCAGCTTTAACATGTCCAGGCTTCCTACATTCAAAACAAACAATATCAGATGATCCTTTTGAATATTTATTATCCTTACCTTTTCTCTAATTTTGATGATAATTGTGATTCTTCCTTAGTAAGCTTTTGAATTGCCTTGTGATTAAGGCAATATCATTGCTTTCAGACCTGAAAGAATCAGAGTTCATGTTGTTGACCTTTAATGCCACAATTTTCTCCTTTCTTTCCTCACCTGTATCAAGATTTCTTTGATTTACCCCTTGCTCGAAAGAAATAAGTGAGCCACGTAAGTTATCAATCGAAAAAGTATTCAAATCTTTAGATTCAGTAATGGCGGTGATTTTAGCATCAAAAGAGGAAGGCAAGCATCTCAAAATCTTGTTTACTTTTTCATAATTTGAAAGTTCTCTTCCTAAGGCTTGCAAAGAAGTTACTATTTGAGTAAACCTTGTATACATATCAGACATTGATTCAGAAGATTTCATACGAAGAAGTTCATAATCATGCAAGAGAATATTCAAACGAGATTGCTTAACTTCATTGGTTCCTTCATAAGTAATGCACAACCTATCCCAAATCACTTATCCAGTAGAGCAAGTATAAACACGCATGTAGTCTTCAGATTTTAAAGCACAAAAAAAAAACAATTCAAACACTTTGCATTAAGTTGAGCTAAATCTCTTTCATCAAAAGTCCATTCAGTAAAAGGCACTTTAGTTTTTATTCCATTAAGTTCACGAGAAGGTGGAAAATAGCCTTCTTTAATACGCATCCACATGTGATAATCAGTTGATTGTAAAAAAGTAGACATGCGTGTTTTCCAAAAATCAAAATGGTAGATTGTCAAACAAAGGTGGTCGTGTAAGAGAATATCCTTCCATTATATTATGATTCCCAAAGTTAGCTATGGATCAAAATTCAAAAAGTTTTCAAACTCAGTTTTTATGAATCCCACTCTGAAACCACTTGAAAGTTCATTAGGGATGTTAAGCCCTTGAGAACTAGCCCGAGGCTAACCAAGGGGGGTGAATTGGTATTTTAAAAACTCTTTCTTAAATAATATCACAATAAGAACAAACCAAAATCACCACAGAAAAATAAATGTGGAAAATTAAAATGGGGAAGCAGTAAAAAGAACACAAGGGTTTATAGTGGTTCGGTCAACTTGACCTACGTCCTCCCTGGAGGCGCCCTCCAGGTATTGCACTAAGTAAGTGTCTCTCCTTTAGCTCCCACAACTAGGTAGAGAAGCCTTTACACATGTCTCCTTTTCACCAACCCTAGTGCGGCAAAGAACTGACTCCTTTTGTTTCCTCCTAAAGCGGGCAGAGAACTGACTCCTTTTGCTTCCTCCTGAAGCGGGCAGAGAACCCAGACTTTTTGCTGAAGTAGACCTCCCAAGAACCTCCCAAGAACGAAGGACGAAGACTGAAGAAGATTACTTGGAACCTTGCTTGGAGTAACCCTTGTGAACCCTCTCACAAACTCGCCCTCACAAGTTCCTCTCTCTCTCTCCCTCTCCCAAAGCTCTCTTAGGTCAAGACATCAGCACTCAAGGTCTCATACATGAGAAAAACTGGATCCTTTAAATAGAATTTCAAGAACTATCATTATCGTCCAGGATGATATGGATATCATCCTGGCCGATCAGTACAAATCATGGACTATCTTACCGAACATCGCCTTGAATGGGGGTCTGGACGATTCAAAATTAGCCTGATCATCCAGGACGATATCATGATCATCCTGGACGATTAGTTCAAATCATAGGTAAATCATCTAGATTATCACCCAGAATATGATCTGGCCAATGTTGATCCTTCAGAAGCAATAGGTTTTTGAACTGATCGTCCCGGACGATATTGAGATCATCCCGGACGATGTGATCATATCAATCATCCTTAATTGCTTTCCTTAATTGTCTGATCAATTTAGGCATAATTGTATCAAATCATCCAGGATTATGCACAATCATCCTGGCCGATATCCAAAAATAAAGAATTCCAAAATAGATTATGTCGGTGAATTCTTTCTGTTTTGAGCATATCGTCCTGGCCGATATCCTAATGATGGCTACCTTGACTAGGAGTCCCGATTAGGGTTTCTTTTTTAAACCCGATCATCCAAGATGATATAAGTATCGTCTAGGACGATGTGAGTAAAAATAGTAATTCTAAATCAGATAGAAAAAAGTACTCAAGTGTGTGTGTGTAGGGTTACTTAGCATCCGAACACTTCAATGGTTACAATTGACTCAAGAAAGGGAAAAAGAAAATTACAGACTAACTCAGACCTAGTCTACCCAAACATGATTCCGTCCGATCTTCTGGCCCTTAAATATCAGTAAAAAAGGCAGTCGTAGAGAAACAAGAGTGTTTGCTAATCATCAAAACATAATTAATGAAAACAGATTTGGAACAAAAAGGAGCATAAGCTAATCAGATGGTAATTATTCCAAAAATTAACAGTATCATTCTTTGGAATTAAAATAATAGATGTAGAAGTGAAATATTTGGGGTAAGGATTCCCTAAGAAGAAATCCTTAACAATATTAATGAGACCTTCCTTAATAATAGAACAACATGTTTTAAAAAACATCATGATAAAACTGTCTAGGCTAGCGATAGAATCGTCATTCATACTATTAAGATTTAAAAAAATCTCCTCCTTATTAGATATTTTAGTCAAGAAGTTGTTCTCCTCCTTAGAGATGAGAGAAGGAATGAAGGAAAAATATATGTTAAAATTGTGAGAGAAATCTTTGTTACAAATTTGATGAAAATAATCAATACTAGAGGCATAAATTAGCTCAAGAGAATCAATAGAAACACCATTAGGGGTAGTAATCTTGTGAATGTGGTTAACAACTTTCAAATGGTTAGCAATATTGTGAAAAAAATTTGTACTTCTATCCCCCTCAAAAAATAATTTAGTACAAGCCTTCTATCTCCAATAAACTCTCTTTTTCTTGAAGTTTAAACAAAGAAGCTTTAGCTTCATTAAGTAACACAAGATTCTCTGAGGAAGGATCATTCACGTAATGGATAACAATAATGTTAACCAAATACTCAGCATTAGAAATATTAAAAAAAAAAATTCACTTATTCTACAAATTCAAATTTTGTTAGTACCATTTAAGTTTAAACCAAAATCTAGCCATGCCTCCAACATTATCACAAGGAAACAAGGGGGAATGCAAATTACTATTGACAAGAGAGGTAAAAGCATAATCTAAAATCTACATTTTTTAAAATTTTAAAGGCAAAGGACTATTGCTACTAAAATGCAATATATTTAAAAGTAAAGGAGAATGATTAGATAAAGTCCTACTTAAATGATCAATATAAATCGATTGAAAAGTTGTTATCCAAAAATCTTTAAAGAGAATATGATCTAGTGTTTGCCACATAGTGGCTTTATTACAAGTAAAAGTGTTCTGGAAAAAGCCAATATCATGCAGATTATAATTGTAAATCATATCATTAAAATCATCCATTACCTAAAAATTAGGCAGTTTCCCACCAACTCTTTCATTAACATTAGAAATGGTATTGAAATCACCACCAATCATCCAAGGAGCAGAGATCATGGAGAAAAAAATCACAAACCTATTTCCAAAGTGTTTTCCTTCTAGTTTTAGAATAAGAAGCATAAATAAAAGAAGCATGAGATGAAAATTTAAAAAGTATTAATAGAAGTATGCATAATTTTGAGGATAATTAGCTATAATGTCAAGACACTCAAACCTTTTCCAAAAAAGCCAAATCTTATTGGAGCATTTACCAAAAGCTATATAAAATCCTAAACTAGACCACACATAATCAATGAAAGAAGATTAAATTAAAGGCTCAACAATAACCAAAGGCTGAATATTGTGGATCCTACATATGATTCACACCCTATCCTAGGACAAAGAAGCATCCACCCCCTGATATTCCAAATGAGAGACTTAACCATTAGAATTGGCAAAACAATTAGAAGATTTCATTACCCTAGATGAACTTCACCCACCAATTTTGTTGTTCTTATTTTTCTTTTTGGAAGCTTTAACATAATGCTATATAAAATTCTTATCGAGATCCATTATCTCTTTAGACTTAGTTGAAAACAAATATTGGTTATCCAAGAAAGACTCATTTTAATGATCAGAAATATCTCTTTCCTTATTTTCAAAATATTTCCCATTTTGCAATTCTAAACTCATCATAATATTTTAATTTAAAGTACACTAAATCTACGCTAAAATAGGTAGAGTATCAGTTACAACACCAACAACCCTAGTTATATCGCTAATAATTTTTTGATCAAAAGATTCAGGCTCACCATAAGTGTTATCCTCACCATTTATACCAATTAAATCATGCCCAGGTGATCCAAGAGTGGGGTTGTTTTCCTAAGTTACATTGAGACAAATCGGGGGGACAATTTCATTATTAAAAATATTACCATAAATAGATTTATCATAACCACCATATTCTAAATTCTCATCAACAGCCTTTTCCTTAATATTATTCACACCGTGCATTTCCTTAAGCAAATCTTCTTTCTCCTCTTCAACAGAGTTACCTTCTATAACAATATTAGAACCTTTATTAATGTTATTAACTTTAGAATGGAGCACAAAGAAATCATTGGTTGAATGTATATAGATCTTGTAATGATTATAAAAATTAGGAACATTTTAAAATGCCACTTTTTGAGGATAACCAGCATTTTCAGAACCAAGCAATATCTCTTTAGAATGCTTCTTGGTATGTCTAATTCCACCAATATCCTTGCTATAGAAGGCCTCGATCATGAGGTAGTAGTTTGAACGGGCTAGAATGGCCGACAAAAATGGAGATGAAGGCATGAAGAACATGAGAATTAAAAAATGTAAATGTAAGTTGGCGAATGAAATCCAAATCAGGACAATATGAGATTTTTACTTAACATAAAAAAATGGAGACCATTTGAGGACTCTCATTTGACAATTATTGATGTAATAAGATCTCCAATTTTCCAAAGTTTCTAGGTTAACTTAAGGTTCTTATTAGGGTTGAAAATAAGGTTGGGGTTTTTCATGACTAAATGAATTTGATTTACAAGAAACATTTCACATGGATAACAAATGACTCAAGGAGGCTTTCATAAAAAGTTCAAACTATTTAACATTATTGACTATTTTTATTTATTTATATACCTTATTTTTTACTACTATATAAGTTGTGATATATAATTAGAATCTTTAGTAATATTCTTCTTCTTTAGATCTTTGATTTAATATAAACTCAATGTAGTTAAGTTTATTTTATATTTGCATATTTAATTATGAGTTATTTTCTTTTATATATTTAATAATGTGTTTTTACATTCATATTTAATTATGAGTTTTTTTAGTTAAAACCCACATTAGGGCCTTGTGGACCTCTAAAAGGACACCGCCACAACTATAGAGTGCAAGGGGTATACGACCGCACCACCCCGAGGGATATAAATAATTGCAGGCCTCCATGCTCCATATAAATGTGCCAACAGAAGGGCAGATTAGATCATATATATGACCAACCGTTGAGGATAGCGGCTCTTGCCAGTGCACTCTGATGGGTTGTAATATATATGACCTAATCATAATAACGAGTTTCCCCCATTCGATACATCAACTCGAGTGGGGTTTATTAGATGGTGAAGCTCCATTTCCCATGGGTGCAAGCCCCCATAGTTAATTACATCTCGAGCCTAGGGCCCACGAATACTCTTGATTAAGGATCCCATATTATTCTTCCCGGATAAGGGGATTGGTATACAAAAGGGAGACTAGAAAGTCCCTACTCAAAATTAAAGAAATTATCTAAGTGGCTTAATCAATATGCAGGGTTCATACCAACATTTGAAGGAACTAAAGCACTGAAAAAGTGGAGAAAAGAAATTAATCATTCAAAGAATATAGAGAGGAATGATAGAAGTGGTATCATCTATGTGATGCAGATAAATAGGATTTATAGTCTCTGAATAGAAGGGACCTACCCACTATTTAGGCATACAATGAGACACCCAATAGACTAGCCTCAAATCCTATATCTAAGATGGGTTTAGATTTATACCCAACACCAACACCTGTGTCCTAACGAATACACCTGAGCTTATACCTTTCCTTAAAAGGGATGCCATCTAGCCACCTAAGCACTTCAAATCCATAATATCCGATCTTTATGAAATATGGGTATGTAATTTAGTATTTTTGAAGTTGGGCCGACGTCTAAAGAGTTTCTTAATTGGCCCTGAACTTATGTAGGGTATATGCTCCTAGAGCTAACGCGATTAAATTTTTAATTAGTTAGTTTTTAATGAAATACATGCTAGTTGAGAAGGCTAAATCATGTATGTATAAGATTTTAAAAGTAAACTTATATAAAAAATTATTTTTAGAAAAGAATGGGCCACCCCAGGTCCGGCAGTTCATCATCATAGGTTAGATTATCCAGACTCTACCCCTAGGTGGGGAGGTGTTTTATTATAAGAAGAAAGAAAAATGCAATAGTATGCATGTGACCCCAAATGATTACGATAATTTCTTAACTATTAGGTTTCTATGCTATTTAAACCTTAAAAAATTAATTTTTTAGTTACGAGTAGAAAAATAATTTTATCCTAAAGAACCTAGCGAAAATCAGGACAAACATATGCAAGAAAGAAACCTAAGTAAACCGTGTAAGTTTTATTATACAAACATAATAAACACATCAATAAAAATAGACCAAAAAAAGTAAAGTCCAAAGTCTGTGGCAAGTGCCATATAAGTATAACCTAGGGTCTATAGAAACGTAATGGTGGCTAGGCTCTGTTACAAATCTGATTTCAAGGAATAGAATTTTGATTATAGCAAACACTTCTTTTTCTCTACGATTGCCTTGTCCACTAACTTTTTAGGTCCATAAGATCAAAACTGTAATTTAAACCAGCTCAAAATTGGGTAGACTAAGTCTGAGTCAGTTTGTATTCTTTTCCTTTTCTTGTTTCAATTATAAACAAAGTGGTTCCTAATGCTAAGTGACCTTGCACACACAATTGGGAGAAATTTTCTTGCTATTTTTAGAGTTTAATATTTTTGGTCACATCATCCAGAATGTTCCATAAATCATCCTAGATTATCAAATAAAAATAGAAACCATAATTAAGGAATCCTGGTTAAGATAGTCATCATTAAGCGCATCATCCTAGATGATATTTATATCGTCTGGAATGTTAGGCTCAAATAAGAAAGAACCAACCGCTAGATCTATTTATGTATTATTTATTTTTGGACATCATCAAGGATATCATCCTGGATGATGCAATACAATTATTCCTAAATTAATCTAGTAATTAAGGAAAGTAATTAAGATTGATTGAACATTCATATCATCCTGGATGATCGCAGGATCGTTCGGGATAATCTGTTAAATAAAACCTTAATTCTTTCAAGATAATGTTTAATCGGCCTGGTTCATTCAGTTCTATTCTCTGGATGATATTCAACTAATTAAACTAATCGTACAAGATAATTTACTATCATCCTGGATGATATGAACAAATTTCCTTTTGATTGTCCCAAATTATCCTGACTGATTGAGCTGAATTTTCCTGGATGATAATGTTAATTTAGTACATTTAAGAGCCATTTTAGAGCTCTTCTATTTCAGTTTTGTCAAGGCACTTGCAAAGTGTCTTTGGTAGCCATTGTATCTTCGTTCTTCTGGAGGAAACTTGAAGAGAGATCTTTAAAGGGTGGAGTTTGAGAGAGGGGAAGATCCTTGGATGGGGTTTCAAAGGAGTGTGTACGGGGGTTTCACATGGTTTCTCTGGAAACTAGCACCTTAGTACCATCGGATTGGTCATCTTATGGGAAGTTTTAGGAAGAAGAATATCTCTTTGGTGTCAAAGGATCCAGCTACTCCACCGCACTAGGGAAGGTGGAATTGATTCTATAAGGGCTTCTCTGCCTAATTGTGAGGGCTAAAGGACAGACACTGAGTTTAGTGAAATACTTGAAGGGTGCCTTCGAGGAGTGGACGTAGGTCAAGGTTTGACCGAACAACTATAAATCTAGTGTATTCTTTCCTTTATTATTTTCATACTTTAATTTTATTGTGATTAACTGCTTGGGTGAAATCTCTAATTGATCTTTTTATTATTGATTCAATTCATTTTCACTGCAAGATATAAAATTTTTTTTCTTTTATTTAAAGAAGATTTAAATATCAATTCACCCTCCCTCTTGGTTAGCCTCAAGACTACTTAAAAAGGGATTAATATCCCTAACGAGCTTTCAAGTGATATTAGAGCATAATTTATAAAAATGAGTTTTTAAAAACTTTTGAATTTTGATCCATGGATAATTTTTGTAATTGTAATATTACGGAAGGATATTCAATCACCCGACCACCTTTATTTGAAAATATTACTTTTGAGTTTTGGAAAATTTGCTTGTCTACTTTCTTGCAATTAATTGATTACTGAATGTAGCAAATGATTTTAACTGGTTTTTTTGTACCCTCACATGTTAAAGATGTAATTAAAATTGATATTCCTTTTTATGAATGGAGTAGGGAAGAACAAATCAATGCTCAATTGAATGCTAAATAAGTAAACTATTTTTTCTATTATTTAAATTCTGAAGATTGTATGTTTATATCCATGTGCACTACTGGAAAGGAAAATTGGGATAAATTATACAGTATATACGAAGGCACTAGTGAAATCATGAAATCTAGGTTGAATACTTTAATGCATGATTATGAACTATTTTATATGAAAACTTATGAGACAATCTTAAATATATATACTAGGTTCATTCAAATTGTGATATCATCATTATATGCTTTAGGAATAGAATTTTCAAACTTTGAAAAAGTCAATAAAATTATATATTGTCTAATTTATAAGTTTGATGCCAAAGTTTTTGTTATTTGTGAATCAAAAATTTTAATGAATATTCTATTAATAATTTGATTGGCTCACTCATTGCCTACAATGAAAGTTTGGGCAAAAGATTTTTGGAGCAGGTGAGATGATAGTGTTAAACGCTGAAAACATGGAGAAAAGTGGCTTAGCTGGAGAAGAAAGTGATGACTTATCAAGCAAATTAAAAAGCTCACCAAAGCATAAGCATCAACGAATGTGGAATAAAGGTAAAAATGGTAAGAATGTTAAATTTTTTTTTAACATTTTTTTCTTTGGATGTAGGAAGTTTATACATATGAATAGTTAGTGTCCTTATTTAAGAACTCTTCCTGCAAAAAAAGGGTAAAGCTAATAAAATTGTAAAAAGCGCAAAAAATGAAAAGAAAAAATCTATTGGGTAGACCTTACTTCTGAATCATCGAACTAAGAGAAAGATGATGTTTAAACGCTTATTTGTGTATTTATTTGTTTGTGTATGCATGTTTTTATTTGTTATGTTTTTGTTTATTTTATGTGTTTTCTTTTCGTTTAGTTTTTCGTCATTTTTTTTAGTTAAAATTTTAAATTAGATTTTATTATTTTTTGAGAAGTTTTCTGTGATCAACACACAAATATCACCTTTTTTTTCATATATACTTTAGAAAATCAAATCTTTTTTAAAGATCATTTTTCTAAAAATGAAAAATTTACCTCCTATTTTTCTTGAACTCTTATATAAGTTGTGGTTGACTTTCTAAAAATAGTCAAAGGAAGGAAACTCATGATTTTGTCTCTCAATCTCTTTTCTTAAAGTGGTTATTTTACTTTTGATTCAAAATTTTTATCATATTATAAATTGGATTTTAAAACTAAACTTTTAATCTCCCTACATTTTGTCTATCGCATAGGAATCTTTTGCATGTTGTTAAATCTACCTCATAATTTTCTTAATCAAGTAGTTTATTTTTGTCAATAGAATAGGTTTTCTTTAGTTTTTAAAAATTTCAGAAAGGTAGCATATTTAATTAAAAAAAAATTTGTTAATGATGTCATATAAAAAAAGTGGCTAATGATGTCAAATCAAAAGATGTACAATGATGACAAATTGAGAAAGATACACAAAGTGTATCAAAAAATAAAAGATGTACAAAATGCACCAAATAATTAATAAGAAACATAAAATGATCCCATAAACAGTAAGTTTACCTTTCTTGAATTTTATAAATCGTAAGAAAACTCTTTTCTTTACTTATATTTTTGATGCTTGAGCTTGAAAATCAAGATTTTTAATTCACCAATTTTTGCATTAATCTTCTATTAGATATATTTCATGAAAAGAGTTTTGAAAAGATTTCTATTTATTTTTCTAATTTGTTCATTGATTTAGATATTGTATTAAAAAGTTTTTGAGCGTTTAAAAGAACTAGAGCTTTGATTAATAATTTTTGAATTTCTAACTTTTCTGTGGTATGCATTGTCAATACATTCCTTACTAAGTTTTTGAATAAAATTAAGAGATAACTTTCCCATTTCTAAAAAATTTGATTCTTCAATTTGATTCTTCTAAAAACATCTACTTCAATAGATAAGGGATCGTTTGATATTTTGTTAGTTGGTTTTTAACTATTTTAGTTTTCTGTGCTCATCTTCTTTTTGATAATATCAAAGGGAGAGAACGTACTGTTGCTTTTTTATTTGTTTTAGTTATTTGTTTTATTTTACTAATTTTATATTAGAATAAAAATTAAAAAAGGAAAGTTTTATTTTCCCCAATTTTTAAATTCTTTATTCTAGCGAGGGAGAGATTAGGAGAAATTGTTTTCAATTTTGCAAATTCAATCAATAATATTTGCCATCATAAAAAAGGGGGAGATTGTTGCAAATCTAATTTCAAGGAATAGAATTTTAAAGATACAAACATTTCTTTTTCTCTACGACTGCCTTGCTTACTGACTTTTCAGGTCAATAAGATTAAAATTGTAATTTGAACTAGCTCAAGATTGGGTAGACTAGGTCTGAGCCAGTTTGTAATCTTTTTCTTTTCTTGAGTTAATTGTAATCAAAGTGGTTCCTAATGCTAAGTATCCTCGCACACTTACTTGGGAGAAATTTTTTGACTATTTTTAAAATTTACTATTTTTTGTCACAACATCCACGATGATCCATAAATTGTTCTAGATGATCAGTTAAAAATGAAAACTATAATTAGGGCATCCTAGTTAAGGCAACCATCATCAAGCGCATCACCCTGGATGATATTTGTATCAGCCGGGATGATAGGCTCAAATCAAAAATAATCAGCCGCTAGATTTATTTAAGTATTATTTATTTTTGGACATTGTCCATGACATTGTCCTGGATGATGCAACATAATTATGCCTAAATTAATCATGTAATTATGAAAAGTAATTGAGGTTGATTTAACATTCATATCATCTTGGATGATCACAGGATCGTCAAGGATGATCTATTAAACAAAATCTTAATTCTTCTTGTATGATGTTTAATTGGCCTGATTCATTCAGGGCAATTCTCAAGATGATATTTGCCTAATTTAACTAATCGTGCAGGATGATTTATTATCATCCTAGATGATAGGAACAAATTTCCTTCTAATTGACCCAAATCATCATAGATGATTGAACTAAATTTGTACTGATCGTACAGGACGATCTCTAGAACGTCCTGGACGATAATGTCAGTTTGGTGAATTTAAGAGCATTTTTGGAGCTCTTTTATTTAAGCTTTGTCAAGGTACTTACAAAGTGTTTTTGTCAGCCATTCTAGCTTCATTCTTCTAGAGGAAACTTGAAGAGAGAACTTTAAAGGGAGAGAGGAAAGCGTTGAGTTTGAGAGAGGGAGAAGATCCTTAGAGGGCATTTCAAGGGAGTGTGGAGGGGGTTTCACATGGTTGCTCTAGCAAGCTCGCACCATAGTACCATCGGATTGAAAGGTCATCTTGAGGAAAGTTTTGGGATGAAGAAGATCTCCTTGGTGTCAGAGGACTTGGCTACTTCGTCGCACTAGGGAATGTGGAAGTGATTCTACAATGGCTTCTCCGCCTAGTTATGGGGGCTAAAGGAGAGACACCGAGTTTAGTGAAATACTTAGAGGGTGCCTCCAAGGAGTGGACGTAGGCAAGGTTTTGATAGAACCACTATAAATTTGGTGTGTTCTTTTCTTTATTATTTCTTCACTTTAATTCTATTGTGATTAATTGCTTGAGTGAAATCATTGATTGATCTTTTTATTATTGATTCAATTCATTTTCACTGTAAGATATAAAAATATTTCTCTTTTATTTAAGAAAGATTTAAATATCAAATTACCCTCCCTCTTGGTTAGCCTCGGGACTAGTTCAAAAGGGCTTAACATCCCTAACAAACTTTCAGGCTCTACCGACAACAACCTGGATTCTAATCCTACAAAATGACACAACTCTTAAAAGCTAGGAATTTCATCTTCAAGTCTCCATCTTCAAGTGCATCATCTTTCTTCGGAACATCTCCCTTCGGATCGTCTCCTTCGGGCTCTGCCTGGTTCTTCCTCCAGAAGGGTACCCAAATGACTAAAAAATTACCCAAGAGGGGCCTTTCTTATTCTCTTTGGGTACCTTATTTTTTAAATGCTGGACTTTTAAAGTTTTTTATGACTCAATATTTATTACAAATTATATTACATTTGAAAAAGAAAATCTGGACTCAAACTCCAACATGGTTATCCTAATAAAAATCACAAGCATTTATAATATCCCAAGCAGTTAAATATTTATACATTAAAAAAAATAAATATGCTTGGCCATGCTCTTTTAATTTAAGGAGGGAGCTTTAACAATTTCTAGAGCATCTACATAAAATATCATTAATATTAAATATTTAATGATGATTGCCCCCTTATTTTAGCGCAGCATGAGCTTGGCCACCTATATAAGACTGGATTAGTATAAAAGCACCCCTTATTCTAATGTACAATCAATTATAGAGAGAAAGTATGATAATAAAATTTACATTACAATAATAATAACACTGTAAAGCAAAATAAGTCAATCAGTATACATGTCACACTCAATCACATCTCATCATAGAAATATAAAGTAGAAAAAATAAACATCAGCCCTAATCTGAGAGCTAAAAGTTGTGCCCTATAAAACCTATGTGTGTGTAATAGGCTTGTGTGTCTTTGGGTAAGTCCTATGCAGGTTAATTAGTTCAAGTTGCCTAAGGTTAGAGTTTATTGAAGGCCATAAAAGGAATTTTGAATTAAAGTTTAAATATTAGTGAATTAGGATCCATTTTAGTTCATTTTATTTTTTTGATCCATTTTTATGCTTAGGATAGTGATATTTGAAGTTTAAATTATATTAGTCAATTATGGAAAGTCCTGGATCCTCCTAGGTGCTTGGTTAAGGGAGTCAAAAAAGTCACTATAGAAAATAAGCTATGTTTGAGAGTTTTAGTATTTTATTTAACTATTATGCCTTACAAGGAGTAGTTATGCTTTGAGTTTGATGCATTTAGAGTTTTCTAGGCAAAGTTATGAATTTTAGAAGTTTGAGGTAATAAAGGAATTATCGAAATTGTTTAATTAAGGAGGATTTTATGGTTTTAATCCAAATTTGCTCCAAACTGATTGGAATAACCCCCAAAGGCCAAGAAAAACCTAAAGAAATGTTTCCAAGTATTTGAGAAAAATTTAGATTTTTTTTAATAATTTTTAATTATTTAATAAGGGAATAAAGATAATTTTAATTAACGTTAAAATAAAATCCAATTAAGTTGCCCTAATTATCTAAGGTTAAGGACTATATTCTATAGAGTTTGACCTATCATGGGGTATTTTTTGAATTAAAATAGATTTATTAAAATTGTTTTGAAGTTATCGGGGCCTGATTAATGGGTAAATTAGGGTTTATTATTTAAGGGATCTAAAGGCTCTTAAAAATTCCTAGAAATTTTTGGGAGGTTTAAAATGCAACTAAGTTGAAATGTTTAAAGTTTCATGTCAATCAAGGATCTATTCTAGCTCCTAAAATTTTTATAAGTTTGCTAGACAAATCCTTAATTGTTGTCCTTAGGGTGTCGCTACGTTATAGGTTTAAATAAAGTGTTTTGAGACTAACCCTTGAGGTAACATGCAATGAATGTATAAAAATAGTAAACACATCGACTCAAAGATCTAGGAGGGCATAGGCTAAGTGCTCGTGTGTCCTACACATATAAAAGTCGATAAAGAAAAGGAAGCATGCTTATTAGTGAGATTAGTGAATGATTGGATCTCAATCACCCACTAATCCACCTCTCCCATGAATTTCATTCATGAACATAGCCTATGTTTAAAATTTCAAAGAATGAATCCTCCTAAAATTAAAGAATTTAAAATAGGTATAGTTTCAAAAGTAATTTTGAAGTATATATATACACAATATCAAAATTGGGTAATTCAAAATAATTCGATGCAAATAAGGTGGGAGATCTGGTCACCCAAGTAAGGCCTAAAAGGGATTTAAAATATTTTTTTGTAATTTCAAAATAATTAAGACAATAATTATTCAAATAATAATCAAATAATCAACTAATTAAATAATATAAAAAATATGCTAGAAAAAGAAAAATTTATTTCTTAATATAATTTAAAAAAAAATATAATTTTCAGAAAAGAATAAGGTATTGTACTTGAAAATCCGATTTAAAATAAAATAGATACAAATTTTCAAAATTTAAAGGTATTTAAAGAGGTAATTTAACAATAATTTAAAATAATTAATAATTAAAGGAAATTATTAATTAAATTAAGGTAAATATGAAAGTGTTTCTGATATCTTAAAGTAATTTTAGAATAATAATCATCAAATTACTTATGGGACATTTTGAAATTAAACTTAATTATCGATTAATGAAATATTCAAAAAATATGTAATTATTTAACTAACTAAAAATTACTTAAAATAATTATTTAATTTAAATTTAGATAATAATAGTAATAAAAGTTTTTGATTTAAAATAAAGATAATATGATTATATACATATTAATGAAAGAAAATAATCATTAATAACATAAGTTATCCTTTAAATATTAATACTTTAATACATATATAATAATTTGAAATATTCAAATATCTAATTGCCGGATTGAGAAAGAAGATGAAGAAATGAAGATTTAAGGAACAGTATATCCCATTTCAAAAATTACTTGCGTCATTCTTAGGATTAGAATCCGGGTTTGTTGTCAGTGGTGCCCGGCCACTTTACTTTTCTGTAAATTCTGGGTGTAATATGGACATTGGACATTGGATATTATATTTTGGATTTATTAAATTTGTTTTTTTACATTGTTTGTGCAGTAGCTTTTTTTAGGGCCATTGCATGTCGTGTTTTGTTTTAGCCTTGATTCAAATCGGAGAGATTTTTTTTGTAAGGGTACGCTTAAAACTCTTCTACTTGTAACTCTAATAAAAATAATTTAGGCTCACATAGTAACTCTAACGATCTAAGAAGTAAGCTCGGGACTGCCGAGAATCAGCATAAGCATATTATTACTCTCTCTTCCTTGTTAGGCACCTCCCCGCCTGCGGGTTCTGGCAGGCCACTTGACCTATGAGGGTGCAGTTCTGTCAAGGGAAAGTTGTGCAATCTCTAGGGAAAAACCTATTTTCTAAGCCTGATTTTAAAACTGCTTCATATTCATTTTATACATTCGAGTCAATTAGCATGCATTGTATTAGATACAAATTAAAAAGAGTCTAAAATATTAATTGCATTTATAGACATTTTTCATCCTACATAAGTTGAAGGGCCAATTAGGATTTGTCTTAGATGTCGGCCCTTAATTTCTTAAAACTTAAACAACATCCCTACCTATCTTTCATAAGAGACTAGATACATGGTTTTAAAGCGCTAAGGTGGTTAGCTGGCTCCCCAATCCAGGCCGGGGTAAGTCCAGATTTGCACTTCATTAGTTAGGTTTGGGTCACTATTTTATAGTACCCAAATTAGATGTAGATTCTGAGGCAGATTCTTTTTAGATCTTAAGTCCTCGCCCTTCAGAAATATAATCCCAAATTTCTAATAAAATGTCAATTTAAACATAATATTTCTCTCTTAAAATATAAAGCCCAACATTGGATAGACTGAGGTTGCCTCTGAGCCTCTCAGAATTCGGCACCTCCTATTTTTCCTCCTTTGACTCGCTAATAAATGTTCAATATTAAGCTGTCTCCTTGAAAATTCATACTTCTTTTTCTTTTTCTTTTACTTTGTAATCAGAAGGGTATGAAATCACTGCTTTAATCGAGAGTTTTCTTAGGAGTTTCTCTCCTAGGATGTAATTAACTATAGGGGCTTGCCTCTATAGGGATTTGAGAACCCCAGAGTAAAATAAACCTTGTTTTATTCGTATAAAACAAGGGAAGAATCTTTGGGAATGTAGACATTTTTAAAAAAAATCTCATTTCTAATTTTGAATAAACTAGTAAAATGTTATTATTATCTTTTCAGATAATATAATATTATACTTGTTATATTCAACTTTAGAAATGATGAATTTTATAAAACTCATTCTCGCTTTTAGATATCTTGAAGAATATTATGTTCGTCTTTTAAGATGATATAATATTCTTCTTGCCATATATAAATAAAAGAATGAATAAACTTTTTCAAAAGCGTATTTCTATCTTTAAACATATTCTATAGATTTCATGTTCATCTTTTGAGATGATATGTTATTCTTTAAACTATGTTTAATTATAGAAATATCAATTTTCAAAATCCTATTCTGATATTTAATCCATTGTAGAATATTGTGTCGGCCTCTCGAGACTTTACTTTATTATCAATGCAGTATTCGATTACAAAATAGGATAAAATCAAAATCTGCGTGGTGACAAAATTTTTCCCACCAGTGACGACATGGCATAGCTGGATTGGCTCCACAAAATTGCGATTGTGCCTCCCAATCATGGGTAATGATTTGCACCACCACCAATCATGGTACAATGATTACGGTGGCGGCGGGACCCACGCGGTTTCCATAATCCTCATTAGCGCCTCTCGCCGATCGTTGGATCTCGTGCGGTATGCGATTAATGGTCGGGATCGACCCGCACGGAGTCTCGATCCAACAGACAGCCTCCCTGATCGGATGACCATGCGGTAAAGCAAAATCTTGACTATTGATTGTAGGATCAATGGTATAGATCGCCAATAATGAGATCTCAAGGTGATCTGAAACACTAAAGGATAATTCACCTCTTTTGATCCATTGGACAAACCAAATTTGATGAAATTTTAAACACATGCTGTATGAATCAAGAGCATACATGGGGAAGTAAGTTTGCATTTTGAAAAGCACTTTAAGAAAAGTTATTTAGATCTAAGTGTTGTGACCTAAGTCTAGGGATTTTGAGAGATCTAACATTGGATCATCACAATCTTGGTACGAATAAGTTCCTAGTTGAAGTTGTGTTCAAACAAACCACGAATTAAATGATATTTTCCTAGGAAGGGAAATCGCCTCTGTTCATGGGAGATCTCACCATCGGCGAGGTATTGCCGTCGGGTTTGACTTGGGGAAGGTGGGGGAAGATTGTGGGAGCTCTCACCCCAAAGCTCTCGGGCTAGGATAGCTTAGAGAGAGAGAATTTAAAAAAGACCATACAAAGAACCCTAATTTCCCCATTTATAGGTCTAAGCCTTAAATGAACGGCCTAGATATTCTAGGGTGAATTAGGAGGGAAATCAAGTTGATTTGGCTGGGCCTTGGACCAAGGGAGATATAGAGGGGTTTTATTTGCATTGAATATGTTTAAATTGACCTAAATAAGTCAATTTTGACCAAGGAAGAATTGGGTTGACCAAGTTAAGGGTTTAATTGGTCAACCTAGTTAATTAAATCCATGGAGTTAAGGGATTGAGCGAAGGATGAGCATGGATTGTATTTGAATTTATTTTGGTCCAATAGGGCCTAATGGGTCAACTAGGTTAGCCTAAGGCCTGTGTTTGGGCTCCACATATTGGGTTTGAACCAATGAAAATAATGGAGATGGTCTTGGGGCCTGGCTTGGTAAGTTTGACCAAGTCAAATCCTTTGACCAGGCTTTGGGGAAATTATAGGTCAACAAATGCACCCCCAACAAGAGTGGTAAACAAACTAGTGAACTGCTCATGTTGGCATGGACCGAATGTGACAAATAAAGTAGAGTAAAGAGAACCAGTGAAAGATAAGCATAATGTGCAAAAGTGGGGAGATCCTATCATGGCTATACCCTATAGCGAGGGTAGAGTAGAGGAAAGCACCAAAGTAAAGCAGTAAAGTAATCCTTCCCAAGCCTTACCCTATAGAAATGGGTAGAGCCGAGGGGAAAGAAAAAGAATAAAGTAAGCAAGTAAAAGATCACCGAATAGTGATCCAAAAGTGAGATCCTCTCCTAGCTTTACCCTATATCAAGGGCAGATCTAAAGAAAGTATCAAAGCAAAGTAGTAAAGTAAACCAACTATCCGCCTGATCTTTTCAAAATAATAATATATAAGGTAAAAAGGGGTGGTGAGGAATGCCTTCCAGGGGCACTATCGGGCTCTCTCAACTAGGTAAATTGATGTCCACTCGACGCATATACATGCAGTAGAACAAAAGGAAAAAGGTCACCTCTTACGGTATATATGCTTACGGTAGGGACTCTATTTGGCGCATATGACAAAAGCAGTACAAAGCAAGAACACTAAATATAATCACCCAATGCATATGACTGCAATGATATGAAGAGGGAAAGAGTGGTAAGGAATGCCTCCTAGGGACTATATCGGGCTCTCTCAACCAGAAAACCTGATATCCACTTGGCGTATATGCCTGCAGTAGGACAAAAGGAAAAAGGTAACCTCTGCCTGGTGAATGTGCCTGCGGCAGGGTCTCTACTTGGCATATATGCCAAAAGTAGTACAAAGTAAGAACACTCAACACAATAACCCGGTGCATATATCTGCAATGATGTGAAGAGGAAAAAGTGGTGAGGAATGCCTCCTTGGTACTCTATCGGGCTCTCTAAACCAGAAAACCTAATGTCCACCAGGCGCATATGCCTAAAGTAGGAGAAAAGGAAAAGAGGTAACCTCTTCCTGGTGTATGTGCCTGCAGCAAGGTCTCTACTTGGCATATATTCTAAAAGTAGTACAAAGTTAGACCACTCAACACAATCAGCCAGTGTATATGCTTGTAATGATGTGAAGAGTAAAGAGTGGTGAGGAATGCCTCCCAAGGACTCTATTGGACTCTCTTAACTAGAAAACCTGATGTCCACCCAGTGCATATGCCTGTAGTTAGACAAAAGGAAAAAGGTCACCTCTTCTTGGTGTATGTGCATGTGGTAGGGTCTCTATTTAGTATATATGCCAAATGTAGCACAAAGTAAGAACACTCAACATAATCACCCGATGTATATACCTGTAATAATATGAAGAGGAAAGAGTGGTGAGGAATGCTTCCTAGAGACTCTATTGGGCTCTCTCTATCGGGTAATTCTCTATATTTGCCTTGCCATTTCAGCTTAGCAAATATAGATGGGCTCAATGTCCACTTGATCATTTCAATCAAGTAAATAAAGTCAAGGTGGTGGAGTGTACCTTCCAGGGGCTCAGTTGGGCACCCCCAACTAGGTAATTATTTAGATCTGCCTCACCATTTCAGCTTGGAAAATATAGATGGGCTCAATACTCCCTTGATCATTCCAACCAAGTGAATAAATAGTCAGGGTCTGAAGTCTTCTTGATCATAATAGGGCATCAGAGAAGAAAAAGTTGACGAGTAATGCCTCCTATGGACTCTGTCGAGCTCTTTCTTATGATAGAGGACAAAATGTCATAGCCACTGGTATCAAAATGCTTGCAGAATTTCTTAAGGAACTTTATCAAAAGATTTAAAATAATATAAAGAGGGGCATATGAATTGCTTTGATAACCCAGTCCACATTTGTCACATGAACAAAACTGTGGAGAACATTCATAACAAAATTAATATAAGAATGGAATTTATATTTGGATAATTGATCAACATTTTCACCCTCGACTATTATGGGTCTGTATTGACCCATTATCACATCTCAAAATTGGTTTAAATTATTATTTTAATATCTCAGACCATACTTGGTGGTACCAAGTGAAACTGAGTAAGATCAACTATCGTATCATAATAAATATGATAAAATAATTTATATTGGGATGTTGGATCGACATCATAACAACTAACTAATATAGGTGGGCATATACCCATTATCACATTTCAAAGAAAGTTTAAATTATTGGCTTTGATATCCCAGACCACTCTAGGGGGTGCCAAGTGAAATTGGGTAAGAATAATTATTATATCATGACTGGTAGAAGAAAGAGAATTCAATACGGACATCGAATCAACATCACCACACCTGATTAACCTAGGTAGGTATGGACCTAGTATCACCTAATATAAATAAGTTAAATTATTAGTTTTGGTATCCCAGACCATGTTTCAGTTGACAAGCAAAACTAGGGGAGAACAACTTTCGTATCATGATTGATTATAGAAAGGAATTCAAATAGGGATATTAGATCAACATCACTATACTTGACTAACACAAGTGAGCATGGCCCTAATATCACCTCTCAAAGTAAGTTTAAATTATTTGTTTTGATATCATAGACCACATTCGGGTGTGGCAAGTGAAACTGGGTAGCACAGATATCATACCAAGATTAGTAGGAAAAATGAATTTATATAGGGACATTGGATCAACATTGCTACACTTGACTAATATAGGTGGGCATGAACCCAATATCTCATTCCAAAAATGTTTGAATTATTAGTTTTGATAGCCCAGACCACACTTAGGGGTGCCAAGTGAGATTGGGTAGAATAACTATCAAATCATGACTGATAGAAGAAAGAAATTTAAATAGGGACATTGGATCAACATCACCACACCTGATTAACGCAAGTGGGAATGGACCCAATATCACCTATAGAAAAATGGATTTGAATTATTAGTTTTGATATCCCAGACAACACTCAGAGGTGCCAAGTGAAACTGGGGAAAGAACAACTATCGAATCATGACTGATAGAAGAGGAATTCATATAGGGACAGTGGATCAGCATCACCACACCTGACTAATACATGTGGGCAAGGACCCAATATCACCTATAGAAAAATGAATTTGAATTATTAGTTTTGATATCCTAGATCACACTCGAGGGTGCCAAGTAAAACTTGGTAAACTACTATCATGTTATAACTGCTAGGAGAAAGAATATCATATAGGGATATTGGGTCAACATCACCACACCTGACTAACGAAAGTGGGAATAGACCCAATATCACCTCTCAAAAATAGGGTTGAATTATTAGTTTTGGTATCCCGGACTGTGCTTGGGGTGAAAAGTGAAATTGGAGAAAGAATAAATATCGTATCATGATCAATATAAGAAAAAAATTTATATATGGACATTGGATCAACATCGCCTCACCTGACTAAGCTAGGTGGGCATAGACCTCATATCATCTAGAGAAAATGGATATTAAATTAGGGACATTGGATCAACATAACCACACCAAACTAATGTAGGTGGGCATGGATCTAATATCACCTAGAGAAAATAGATTTTAAATTAGGTAGATTGGATCAACATCACCACACCTGATTAACCTAGGTGGGTATGGACCCAGTATCATCTATTAGAAATGGGTTTAAATTGTTATTCTTATGCACTGGCACTAATGTGATTGATGCCCAAAAAAATCATCATAAATATCCCTACTATATAACAATGTATCCCCTTTAAGGATAGCTTTAAACTCTTCATAGAGAAGATCATGTGGTAGAGGACAAATCATCGTGGCCATACAGAGTACTAAAAAGTAATAAGGATCCTTTTAAGGGATATAAATATATAGGGATATTATATGTGGGGCAGAGAGGCTCTCTAGTCTGTAGTAAATAACCAACACTAGTGGAAAGAGTGCCATAAGGTCTTTGACAAGAATCCTTGACTATCATTCCACACATTTGATGAGGAATAGGTTACTTGCAAATACTCTAACATCAAAAGTCTCCTTCCTTATCTAAGCTACTATTAATAACTAATCCACCCTTAGGTATCAAGTACCTATAAAAGATAGGAAGGTGTCAGGGGTCTGCTCGGTGGTCTCAGAATGAGAGAGCCGATCAAACACAAAAACTCAATGAGAAGAAGGGAAATTGATAAGGTATGGAATGGTCTAGAATGCCAGAAAGAAAGCGACCATAGCTAGGGGAAACCCTAGCTATGAAGGGAACCTGACTAAGAAAGGGACCCTATCTAAGAGTAGCACGAACCTAATATAAGGAGTGTCAATCAAATAATATACACAAGAAATAATAATATAAGATCCAATGATGGAGAGAGAATGGGTCCCATCATGGTCGCCAGAAATATAAAGACCTCTGAAAGGACATCGTTGTAACTATAGAGTGCAGGGGGTATATGACTGCACTACCTCGAGGGATAAAAATGATCGTAGGACACCATGTTCCTCATAAATAGGATAATGGATAAGTAGATTAGATCGTCCATACGTTCAACCATTGAGGATATCAGATTTCGCCAGCGCACCCTCATGGGTAGTAATATATATGACCTGGTCGTAAAAATGGGTTTCCCCAACATGATATATTAGCTCAAGTGGGGTTTATTTGATGGTAGAGCTCCTTTTCCCATGGGAGTAAGCTCTCATGGTTATTTATATCTTGAGCGTAGGGCCCAAGAATACTCTCGATTAAGGATATCATGTTATTCTTCCCTAACAAGGGGATTGGCACACAAAAGGGAGACTAGGAAGTTCCTACTCAAAATGATAGAAATGGTCTAAGTGGCTTAATCAATATGAGGGACTAAGGCACTGAGAAAGTGGAGAAAAGAAATCAATCATTCAAAGTTTATAGAGAGGAAGTGTAGAAGCGGTGTCATCCTTGTGATGTAGATAACCAGGATTTATAGTCCCTGAAGAGAAGAAACTTACCTACTATTTAGACATACTACAAGACACCTAGTGTAGTATCCTTAAATCCTTGATCTAAGGTGGGTTAAGTGTTATACCCAACACCAACACCCGTGTCCTAATTGATGTATATGGGATTATACCCTGCATAAAAAGGGATGCCATCTATTACCTTAAGCGCTTGAAATCCATGTTATCTTGTCTTTATAATGGATGGGTAGGAAATTTAGTATTTTTGAAGTAGGGCTGATATGTTGAGAGTTTCTTAATTGGACCTAGACTTATATATGATGAATGCTCCTGTAGCTAATATAATTAAATTTTTAATTAGTTGGTTTCTAATGCAATGCATGCTAGTTAAAATGGCTAAATCATCTATGTATAAGATTTTAAAAATAGGCTTATATAAAAACATAATTTTTAGAAAAGACTGGACCTCCCCAAGTCTGGCACTTCATCCTCATTGGCCAGATTATCCAGACTATACCCGTAGGTGGGGAGGTATCTTATTAGAAGGAGAAAGAAGAATGCAATATTACCCATGTGACCCCAGACGATTCTGTTAGTTCCCTAGCTCATTAGGTTTTTATGTTATTTAAACCTTAAAATATTAATTTTTTGTTATAAGTAGAAAAATAATTTTATCATAAAGAGCCTAACAAAAATTAGGCCACACATATGAAATAAAGAAACCTAGGAAAAATATGCAAGTTTTAATGTGAAAATATAATAAACACATCAATAAAAATAGACAAAAATGGTAAAGTACAAAAACCAGGGCAAGTGCCACATAAGTACAACCGGTATGCAGAAAAGTAGTGGTGGCTAAGCTCCACTGATAACAACCTGGATTCTAATCCTACTAAATAGCACAAGTCTTAAATGTCAAGAATTTTTTCTTCAAGTCTTCGTGTTCGAGTGGATTATCCATTTCTGAATCATCTCCCTTTGGATCATCTCCTTCAGGCTTTGTCTGGTTTGTTCTCTAGAAGGGTACCCAAATGACTTAAAAATTCCCTGGGAAGGGGCCTTTCTTATTCTCTTTAGGTACCTTAGTTTAGAAATGCCAGACTTTTAGAGACTTTACAACTCAATACTTATTACAAATTACATTATATTTGAAAAAGAAAATTTACACTCAAAATCCTACATGGTCATCCTAATAAAAATCACAAACAATTATAATATCCCAAAAAGTTTAATATTGTGTATTAAAAAAATAAACTTGCTTGGCCACGCTCTTTTAATTTAAGGAGGGGGCATTAGAAATTTTTGGAGCATCTGCATAATACATCGTTAGTATTAAATCTTTAATGAAGATTGCCCCCTTATTTTAACGCTGCATGGGCATGGCCATCTGCATAAGATTGGATTAGTATAAAAATAACCCTAGCCCATAGGTAGTCTAACTCATAATCAATCACAAAGAGAAAGTACGATAATAAAATAAATTTCACAATAATAATAATACTGGAAAGCTAAATAAGTCAATCTATAAACGTGTCACACACAATCACATCTCACCATAGAAATATAAGGAAGAAAAAGTAAACACTAGCCCTAATCCTAGAGGTAAAAGAGGTGCCTTATCAAACCTATGTGTATGTAATAGTCTTGTGTGGCTTTGGGTAAGTCCTATGAAGGGTAATTAGTTCAAGTTGCCTAAGGTTAGAGTTTGTTGAAGGCCATAAAAGGAAATTTTAATTAAAGTTTAAATATTAGGGAATTAGGATCCATTTTAGTTCATTTTAGTTTTTTGATCCATTTTAATGCTTAGGGTAGTGATATTTGAAGTTCAAAATATATTAGTCTATTTTGGAAAGTCACAGGTCCACCTAGGTGTTAGGCTGAGGGGGTCCAAAAGGTCACTATAAGAAATAGGCTAGGTTTGGAGGTTCTAGGATTTTAGTTAAATATTAGACCTTATAAAGAGTAGTTATGCTTTGATTTTGATACATTTAGAGTTTTTTAGGCAAAGTTATGAATTTTAGAAGTTTGGGGCAATTAAGAAATTATCAAAATTATTTAATTAAGGGGGATTTTATGGTTTTAATCAAAATCAGATGCAAACTAATTGGAATCACCCCAAAGGTCAATAAAAACCTAAAGAAGTGTCTCCAAATATTTAAGGAAAATTTGAAATTTTTGATAATATTTTATTATTTAATAAGGCAAAAATGTAGTTTTAATTAAGATTGAATTAAGGGTTAGATTAAAGTTCAATTAAGGGGCCATAATTATTTAGGGTTAAGTATTGGATTCTATAAAGTTTAAGCAATCATGGGGAATTTTCAGAGTTAAAATGGATTTATTAGAATTGTTTTAAGTTATCAGGGCTTAATTAACGGGTAAATTAGGTTTAGTTATTTAAAGGATCTAATGGCTCCTAAAAATTCCTAGAAAATTCTAGGAGATCTAGAATGCAACTAAGTTTAAATGTTGAAAGTTTCATGTCAATCAAGGATTTATCCTAGCTCCTAGATTTTTCTAAGTTTGCTATACATATCCTTAATTATTGTACTTAGGGTGTCTCTACGTTATATATTTAAATCAAGTGTTTTGAAACTAACCCTTGATGTAACATGCAAGGAATGTATAAAAATAATAAACACATCAACCCTAAGATCTAGGAGGGCATAGGCTAAGTGCTTGCGTGTCCTACACATATAAAAGATGATAAAAGAAAAGGAAGCATGTTTATCAATGAGGTTAGTGAATGATTTGATCTCAATCACCCATTAATCCACCTCCCCCATGAATTTCATTCATGAATATAGCCTATGTTTAAAACTTTAAACAGTGGAACCTCCAAAAATTAAATAATTTAAAATAGGTATAGTTTCAAAAGTAATTTAAAGTCTATATATATACCCTAAAATATATAAATATACGATATCAAAATAGGGTTATTCAAAATAATTCAATGCAAATAAGGTGGGAGATGCACTGGTCACCCAAGCAAGGCCTAAAAGGGATTTAAAAATTTGTTTTGTATTTTTAAAATAATTAAGATAATAATTTTTCAAATAATAATCAACTAATTAAATAATACATAAAATATGCTAGAAAAAGTAAAATTAATTCCTGAAAATACTTTTAAAACAAATTCATAATTTTCTAAAAAGAAGAAGGTACTATACTTGAAAATCTGATTTAAAATGAAATAGATAAAAATTTTCAAAATTTAAAGGTATTTGAGGAGGCAATTTAACAATAATTTAAAATAATTAATAATTAAAGGAAATTATTAATTAAATTAAGGTAAATATGAAAGAGTTTCTGATTTCTTAAAGTAATTTTAAAATAATAATCATCTAATTACTTATTGGACATTTTGAAATTAGACTTAATTATTAATTAATAAAATATCCAAAAAAATTTTCTGCAAAATTTTTCGTTCAGACGAAAGCAAATTATCGTCCGAGGCGATTAGTTCACTGGAAAATTTTCGTACAGACGAAAATAAATATCGTACAGGACGATCAGTTCTCTGCAAAATTTTTCGTTCAGACGAAAACAAATTATCGTCCGAGGCGATTAGTTCTCTGGAAAATTTTCGTCCAGACGAAATAAATAATCGTCCAGGACGATCGGTTATCTGGAAAATTTTCGTCCAGACGATCACATTTTCGTTCAAACGATAAACCGACTTAGAACAGTTTTCAGCAGTTTCTAGAACCGACCTTGTAATAACCGTTCGTACTGGACGAACTTAGTTCGTACAGGACGATCATCTGTACGAAGTCAGTTCGTACACATATACAAATTGGGTCGTTTCAGATCGTTTAAGTAAAATCGTCCAGGACGATCCAGAATCGTACCGGACGATCCACTGCGTACAGAATTGAAAATTTGCAGTTTTTGGGCGGTTTCACTTGTCTTTTATATAAATAGTCCAAATTAGACTGCCACCCAATCTTTTTGTCATTTGATCTTCGTGCCTCTTGGGAGAATAGCTAAGGAGAGAGTGGAAGAGAGCATTCAAAGGAGGATTCCTACCACTGGAGCGAGAAGGCTTCACTTGGATTGCTAAGGTAAGAGTCTCTACTTGTGAAATTGGATTTCTTCACTCTTTTTCTTTCTTCCTTCTAGATTCTTGTGAGAAGATCTGTCAAGGAGATCCGGTTCTCTGCCGACACTTGGAGAGTGTGAACAGCCGAAGGGTTCTCTGCCCACACTTGGAGAGTGTGAACAGCCGAAGGGTTCTCTGCCCACACTTGGAGAGTGTGAACAGCCGAAGGGTTCTCTGCCTACACTTGGAGAGTGTGAAAGGACGAAGGTTCTCTGCCTACACTTGGAGGGTGTGAAAGGACGAAGGTTCTCTGCCTACACTTGGAGGGTGTGAAAGGACGACGGTTCTCTGCCAACACTGGGTTTTGTGTAAAAGGACGGACGGTTCTCTACCGCACCGGGGAGTGGTGAAAAGAGTGTGTTGTAAGGGCTTCTCCGCCTTGCTGTGGGTGCAAAAGGAGAGTCACTATTGGTATTAGTGCAATACTCAGAGGGTGCCTCTGAGGAGTGGATGTAGGTCTGGTTATAGACCGAACCACTATAAATCTGGTGTCATTTACTTTATAGCTTTTACGTTTCCGCACTTTAAATTTCAGTTTAAACAACTCTGTGGTTGAAAATCATTTTTCTACTAACTTTAAAAAAAAATTTTATTTCGGTTCAACTTTATTATTAAGAGGGTTTAAAATTTTAAAAACTACCAATTCACCCCCCTCTTGGTAGCCTTGGGACATTTACTTAGGCTTAACAACCTAATTACTGGACTCAACAGATATCAACCTGGATGATCAAGTTATTTTTTTATCATCTAGACATCTATTCATGGTGATATTCTGGATAATATTCGTCATTTTGTGCTAATTGTCACAAACGATCATGAGATCGTCCTGGACAATACATCAAATTTTTCATCATCTAGACGTCTATCCAGAGTAATGTGCTGGATGATATTCAATGGATTGATAATCATATAGGATGATATACTTTCATCTTGGATGATATGAATAAATTACCTTTTGATCGTCCCAAATTTCCCTAGCTGATTGAGCTAAATTTGTATTGATTATACATGATGATATTCAGATCATCCTGGTTGATAATGTTAGTTTGTTGCAATTAAGAGCTATTCCAAAGCTCTTCTATTTAAGATCTCTTATTTTACCCAAGAGAGTATCCTTTGGTATTGTCTTGACCTGAGAGGGCCTAGAGGAGAGAGAGAGAGGATCTTGTGAGGGGGACTTTATGAGAGGTTTCACAAAGGTTGTTCCAGGCAAGGATCATAGTCATCTTCTCAGAACATCATTCCTAGTTCCTTGGAGGTTAAAGAGAGCTCTACTTCAGCACTAAATCAGGGTTCTCTGCCTGCTTCAAGAGGAAGTGAAATGAGTCAGGTTCTCTGCCTCACCGATGTCAGTAAAAAGGAGATTTTATAAAGGATTCTCCGCCTTGCTGTTGAAGCAAAATGAGAGTTATATAGTTTAGTGCAATACTCAGAGGAGAGGCTTCAGGGAGTGGATGTAGGTCAAGTGGATGTAGAAGAGTGACCCAGAAAGACCTTGTTAGAGGTATCCCCAAGCTTAAGTTCACTAATGACCACCATTGTAATGCCTGCCAGCTAGGGAAGCAAGTCCAATCATCTTTCCATTCCATTGAGGACATTAACACCTCTAAACCTTTAAAGTCTTTCCATGGATTTGTTTGGACCCATTAGCACTGCCAACTTAATGTGGAAAGTCTATGGTCTTGTGGTTGTTGATGAGTACTGAAGGTGCACTTGGATTAAATTTCTATCACATAAGAATGAGTCTTTTGATGAGTTTAGATTCTTCATCACTTGGATTAAAAAAAAAAACTAGGTTGTGAGATTTTGACCATCCATAGTGACCATGGTGGAGAGTTTGAAAATGAGAGATTTGGAGACTTTTATGAGGATAAGGGGATTAGTCAAAACTTCTTAGCTCCTAGGACCCCTCAGCTAAATGAGGTAACTGAAAGGAGGAAGTGGACCTTAGTTGAAGCTACTAGAGTAATGCTTGCTAAGTACTCACTTCCAAAATACTTTTGGACTGAAGCAATAAACACAACTTGTTATGTGTTGAATAAGGTGAATGTTAGAGCCAAACTTAATAAAATATCATATGAGATCCTTAAGGGTAGGACACCCAACCTTTCCCACCTCCATGTCTTTGGCTGTAAGGTTTTCTTTCTTAATAATGAGAAGTCACACTTAGGAAAATTTGACCCAAAATCTGATGAAGGGGTATTCTTAGGATATTTAAGTGTGGGAAAATCCTTTAGGGTGTTTAATAAGAGGACATTTGTGGTGGAGTAGACTACTCATATAGTGTTTGATAAATCTGATCCTAAGAAGTCTAGAGTTGAGGATGAAGATGATGTTGGAGAGAATACCCAAGGAGTTGAAAATTTGGAGAAGAGGGTAGATCCCCAAAACACTGAAGGAGTAGGTGAGATAACCCATGGAGTATAAAAAAAAAATCTGGAGGAAAGGGTTGAACCTACAAACACCTTGCCTAGTGATTGGATATATTCTTTGAGTCATACTAAAGAACTGATTTTAGGAGAACCTTATCAAAGTGTTAGGACTACGCATGGACTTAGGAAGAAAGTAAACCACTCTGCCTTTATCTCAGTGACTGAACCCACCAACATAAATCAAGCCCTGTCTAATAAATTTTGGATCTTAGCCATGCAAGAGGAATTAAACCAATTTGTTAGGAATGATGTTTGGGAGCTTGTATAAAGACCAAAGAGACAAAGTATAGTTGGAACCAAATGGGTCTTTAAGAATAAGATGAAAGATTCTAGTGTGGTGGTTTGGAATAAGGTGAGATTGGTGGCTAAGGGGTACAATCAAATAGAAGGGATTAATTTTGAGGAGACCTTTGCAACTGTAGCTAGATTGGAAGCTATTAGAGTTGTATTAGCCTTTGCCTATTATAAGGGGTTTAAGCTTTTCCAAATGGATATTAAGAGTGCCTTTTTGAAATAGGATAATGAAAGAGGATATGTTTGTACAGCAGCCCCCAAGTTTTGAGAGTTCTCAATTTTTAAATCAAGTTTTCAAATTAAAAAAAGGCTTTATATTGATTAAAATAGGCACCTAGAGCTTGGTATGAGAGGCTTAGCACATTCTTACTTGAGAGGGAGTTTTTAAGGGGAGCATAGACACCACCCTTTTTCTAAGAAAAGTAGGAGATGAATTTCTCAATTTTTAGATCTATGTCGATGATATACTTTTTGGATCTTCTGATAAAAGGCTATGTGATAATTTTTCTAAAATAATGAGTAAGAAATTTGAGATGAGTATATGGGATATTATCATACTTTTTAGGGTTTAGAATAAGATAATTGGATGATGGAACCTTTCTAAATTAATCAAAGTACATAAAAGACATCTTGAAGAAATATAAAATGGATAAAGCCAAGCAAATTAATACTCTTATGACCTCCAGTGTTCAATTGGATAAGGACCAAATGAAAAATCTGCTGATCAAAAGAAGTATAGAGGGATGATTGGATCTTAACTTTACCTGATTGCTAGCTAACTTAATATAATGTTTAGTGTTTATCTCTGTGCTAGATTTCAAGATGATCCTAAAGAATCCCACCTGACTCTATTTAATAGAATTATTAGATCTTTTAGGGATCCAAAACTTAAGAATTTGGTATCTTAGGTACAACACTTCTTTTGAGATTATTGTATATTCTGATTCTGATTATTCAGTATTTATGGTGGATAGAAAGAGCACTTCTTGGACTTGCCAATTAATAGGACAGTCTTTAGTCTCCTAGTCCAGTAGAAAGCAAAACACTATTGTACTTTCCACTACTGAACTTGAGTACATTGCTTTAGGGAGTTATGTGGCCCAAGTCCTTTGTTTGAAGCAGCAAATTCTGGATTTAGGATTAGCTGTAGGAATAATTTTGATCATTTGTGACAACACTACTGCCATCTACATTTTTAAGAATCATATCCAACATTCAAGTACCAAGCACATTGATATAAGGAATCACTTTATTAAAGACAATGTGACCAAAATAGACATTGCGTTATACCATGTGGCAACTGAGAATCAACTAGCTGACATCTTTATTAAACCACTAGCCTTTGACACATTAAGCACTTTAAGGACCAGACTGGGTGTGATTGGCATAAATGTATGAACTTGATCCTAACTGATTTCTAAATTCTATCTGATGTTTGTTGTTTTCTTTATTTATTTTTTGTTATACTTTTCATATGATTCACTTCTGTTGTTTTATTTTCCTTCGTATATTTTATGTTTCTTTTAATCACTATAGAGTTGATATCTTATGCCTTATTTTTGTTTTCAAAAATTTGTAGTCAATGTTTGACATCCCTAAATCATTTAAAGGGAGAAATATCGTTGATTGTTTTCCTTCCTCTAACTTATTTTAGTGGTGTAATTTTCTTTTCTAAAAAAAAAGTCTATCTCAAATTAACAATTAGCCTTTGCGATTGAGATCTTTTCGATCTTGCTATAGTAATCTATCTTATATATAATATTCAAAATCTTTATATTACCTTCCGATTTTTCATAATCTTGTCATTATATTTATTATAAGATTTTGATTATATTTTGTGGTTTTTTTTTTTTATATTAGAGAGAGATTTTTTCTCTAATATCCAGAAAATATTCTCATAACTGAGAGTATTTAAGAATTTTGAAAAATGGATCTAGCTTGCAAAAAAATAAAAAATAAAAAGTGGCCAATGATGTCAAATCAAAAGATGCGTGATGATGCTAAATTGAGAAAGATACACAAAGTGTATCAAAAATTAAAAGATGTGCAAAGTGTGACAAATTAATTGACATGAGGCATAAAATGAGCCCACCAAAAGCAAGCCTTCTTCTCTTTCAAACTTTTAAAAATTAGAAGAATTCATGTGTCACTTGATATTTTTTAAAGGCTTGATTTCAGAATTAATGATCATGACTAATTACTTTGATATATTATTCTATAAAATATTTTTCTGGAATCAAGTTTTGAATGGAACTTTTTTTCTTATCCAATTAGTTTTTCTGATTTAGATCTTTGTTTTTAAAAGACAGTTTGCCCTAGGAGAAGTTCGAGCTTGGGCTACAGGATTAGTTATTCTACTATTTTTTAGATTTTGATGATGTTAACTCAATGATTCTTACAAATTTTTAATTCAATCACATGAAAATTTATCATATTAAGACTTTATAAAAAAACCCCTTCATTTTCTAGTTCATTTTGATTTTTTATATGACTAATTTTTTTTTATCTTTTATAGTTAATTATCATGCTTTTAGGCCTTCTCTGATCATCTACATCCATCCTCTGAGTTTAAACTTTCTGTCACATCATCCTGGATGGTATTTATATCATCCTAAATGATCTATTCAATTCACTCTTAAAATTCCATCTAATGGCTGATTTGAATTTTCATCTTCAGATCATCCTGGATGATGCATTATCATCTTAGATGATTTGATCGTCTTCTGCTTCAATTATTTGTGATCTTCCTGGATAAACCTCCTCATCCTGGATGATCTTCACTTTTTTTTGCTTAATTATTGGTGATCGTCCAAGATGTTCCACCTGTTCATCCTATATGATCCATGTGGTATGTTCATTTCATAACTTAATTAGGCCGGTATGATTAATTATTGTAGATCATCCTAGATGATCCACCTATTTGTCCTGGATGATCTGCTTTTTTAACGGTCATTCGGAATGACTCCTCGTTATGATCGCCTATGTCTTATCATCTAGGACAATATTTGATTGTCCTGGATGGCTATACTGCCTTTTTGACCAATCATCCTGGACACAATTATTTCTCTTGATCATCCTAGATGATCCTATGATCATCCTGGATCATCCTACGATCATCCTGGATAATCTATCTAATTCTTTAAAAACTGAGGCATTCAAACATTTTTTTCAAACACAATATTCCTTGAATCTTCTTTGCTCTTACTTCATCTCCATTTTCTTTGATCATGGCTGGTGGAAAAAGATCTCGTATGCCTTCTGAAAGCTTCTCAAGGGCCAATCTTGACCCTCATTTCACTGAAGTGATTGAATAAGTTACTAATCAGTGATATAAGATGTCCAGGATCACTTTATCCCAAACTATCAACCCTCACTTCCTTTCTGATTCCTATTATTGACTTATTTTCTCACACTTCTCTCACTTTTATCCTTACTCTTACCGTCCCATTCAATTCAAAGTTAATGTTTGAATTCTTTGCTAACATTTGCATTAATTCCTCCTTCACTGCTCTTCAGTCTTATATGAATAGATGTCCTGTCAAAATCACATATCAAGACTATCAAGAGCTCTTATAATTATCCACCACTAGAGATAAGCTTCACATCTTGTTTCAATATCCCGACTATGACAGGGTTCATGCCAATAACTTTCTGAGGAACACCAATGCCTCCTATCATGTTGGAGAGTCTAGCAGCTTACTCAAAGATGTTAGGATAATCCAATATGTCCTTCATACTTTGATTCTTCCGAAAGCTAGTGATCGCATTCATATCACTCCACTCCTTTCGATCACCACTTTCTACATCATGATCCATCATGGATTTAATTCCTATGATCTAATTTTTTGATACATTGAGTACCTGACGAGCACTAGAGATCCAAGACATAGAAGGAAGCCCAATCTTTCCTTAGGACACATCATTGCATATGTCATGGAATCCAAATATAACCTCCAATATCCTGCCCCACCACACTTTCAGCCTGCCTTCTACTCAAACAACTCCTTTCATATTCTTCATAGTACTCATCTCCACCCAAGGTATGAGGAAGCTGAGGGAGCTGAGGAGGAGGCAGCTCCTGCACCTGTTGCTGCATCTTCTCCGCTCCATTAACACTCTTAATTGGATCAGCTGATGGAGCAATTTGACCAGTGGGAGACACGGTTTGAGTCCTATATTTCTGCATTAGAGCAGCAGCATGCGGAGGACATTGCTCAATTTAACTCTTACGTGGCTCACCAACAGCGACAGCATAACTAGGACATGGCTTAGTTTAAAGAGCTATTTGCCACTATTTCTAATTTCTTTCAGTCACCACTACAACCACCACCTCCTTCGGATGATCAGGATCCATCCTTCTTTTAGTTTTTTGTTTCGTGATATTATTTTTTCCTTGGCATAGTTTATTTCTATTTGGTAGTTTCTATTTTGTTTCTTTTCTCTTTCCCTCCTTTTTGTGATGTCAAAAGTGAAAGTAGTTGTACTGTTTTATGTTGTATTGTGTTCGTTCTTTTATGATTAATTAGGTTTACTGTGTTTATCCTTTAGTAAATTTTGAACTTTTATTTCATACTATTTTTATTAAATTGCTTTAATTATTTGCCATCATAAAAAAGGGAGAGATTATTACGTATCTAATTTTTGGGAATATCATTTTGATGATAACAAACATTCATATTTTTTATGACTACCTTGCCTACTAATATTTAAGGTCCATAAGATCAAATTTCAAATCGAACTATCTCAAGATTTGGTAGATTAGGACTGAGTCAGTTTGTAATGTATGTCAAGTGTCTTTTACCCTTTCTTAAGACAATTGTAAATGATATAAATCATGATGCTAAGTAACCGTACACACACACGTTGGGGAAAAATTTTTTCTATTTAGAGTTTTATATTTTCATTCACATCATCCAGGACTATCCAAAAATTGACTTGGACGATCAGTTAAAAATAGAAATCCTAATTAGGGTATCCTTGTTAAGGCAGTCACAATTAAGCGAATCGTCGGAAGATATTAGTATCTTCTGGGATGATAGGCTCAAATAAAAAAGAATGAGCAGCCATATTTTTTTAAGCTTCTTTTTTTTTGGACATCATCCAAGGTATTATCCTAGATGATGAAATAAAATTATGCCTAAATTAATCTGGTAATTAAGGAAGATGATGCAGCAAAATTATGCCTAAATTTATCTGGTAATTAAGGTAAGTAATTAAGGTTAGATTACTCAACCATATCATCCTAGATGATCGCAAGATCGTCCAAGACGATTAGTTAATAAACCTTCATTTTTCCTGGATGATGTATAAATGGCCTGGTTCCATTCAGAGCGATGCTATAGACAATATGCACTGAATTTAACTAATTGTCTGGGATGATATGGATATCAGCCTAGATGATCAAGTTATTTTTCCATCATCCAAATATCCATTCAAGGTGATGTTTTGGATAATTTTCGTCATTTTGTGTTAATCATCTAGGATGATACAACAAAATTTTTCATCATCCAGACATCAATCCAGGGTGATGTGCTGGATGATATTTGATGGATTGAATTAAACATATAGGATGATATACTATCATCCTAGATGATATAAACAAACTACCTTCTGATGGTCCCAAATCATCCTGGCTGATTTAGCTAAATTTGTATTGATTGTATAGGATGATATTCAGATCATCCTGGACAATAATGTTAGTTTATTATAATTAAGAGCTATTTCACAGCTCTTCTATTTAAGGCCTCCTATATTACCAAAGAGAACATCCTTTACTTCTTTCTTGACCTGGGAGAGCCTAGAAGAGAGGGAGAAAAAGGGAGAGAGAGAGAGGATCTTGTGAGGGGGAGTTTATGAGAAGTTTCATAAAGGTTGCTCCAAGTAAGGATTTGAGTCATCTTTTCCAGTCATCATCCCTATTCCATGGAGGTTCTACAGAGGTCTACTTCAGCAATCAATCGATGTTCTCTGCCTACTTTAGGAGGAAGCAAAAGTAGTCAGGTTGTCTGCCTCATCGATGTCAGGGGAAAGGAGATTTGTAAAGGCTTCTCTGTCTTACTGTGGGAGCAAAAGGAGAATCACAAAGTTTATTACAATACCATGAGGAGAGGGTCCGGGGAGTGGACATAGGTCAAGTTGAATGAACCACTATAAATTTCTGTGTTCTTTATTACTGCTTTTCTTCATTTAATTTTTGAACTTTTTCTTTTCTTTGTGATGAATTTTGGTTTGGTTTGAGTTTGTATTTTCATTGAAAAACTTTTTAAAATACCAATTCACCCCCTCCCCCCTCTTAGTTAGCCTTGGACTAGTTCATAAGGGTTTAACATCGCTAACAAACTTTTAAGTGGTATCAAAGCATTCAAATCTTTTTTCTTTCATAATCTTCCTTGAATCTTCTATGCTCTTAGTTCCTCTTAATTTTCCTTGATCATGGCTGGTGGAAAAAGATCTCGTATGCCTTCTAGAAGCTCCTTGAGGGCCAATCTTGACGCTCATTTCACTGAAGCGATCGATCAAGTTGCCTATCAGCGATAAAAGAAGGCAGGGATCACTTTATTCTCAACTATCAACCCTCACATCCTTTCCTATCCTATTCTTGACTTATTTGGTCACACTTCTCTCACTTGTATCCTTTCTCTTATCGTCATATTCAATTTGGAGTTACTTTTTGAATTCTTTGCTAGCCTTCACATCAATTCCTCCATCATTGCTCTCCAGTCTTATGTGAATATACATCCTGTCGAAATCACATATCAAGACTATCAAGAGCTCCGGTAGTTATCCACCACTCGAGACATGATGCACATCTTATCTCAAGATCTTGACTACGACTAGGCTCCAGCCAATCATGTTGGAGAGTCTAGCAGCTTACTCAAAGATGCTAAGATAATCCAACATGTCCTTCATACTTCAATTCTTTTGAAAGCTGGTGATCACATTCATATCACTCCACTCCTTTTGATCACCACTTTCTACATCATGGCCCATCATGAATTTAATGCATATGATCTAATTTTTTGACACATTAAGCACCTAACAAGCATTAGAGATCCAGGACATAGGAGGAAGCCAAATTTTTCCTTAGGACACATCATTGTATATGTCTTGGAATCAAAATATAACCTATAATATCCTGTCCCACCAAACTTTCAGCCTGCCTTCTACTCAAATAACTCCTTCCATATTCTTCACAGTACTCGTGTCCACCTGGGGCACGAGGAAGTTGAGCGAGCTGAGGAGGAGGCAGCTTCTGCACCTGTTCCTACACCTTCTCCGCTCCACCAGCACTCTCAGCTGGATTAGTTGGTGGAGAGATTCAACTAGTGGGAGACACGGTTCAAGTTCTATAGTGCTACACATGAGCAGCATCATGCGGAGTATATAACTCAGTTTGATTCTTATGTGGCTCACCAGCAGTGACAGTTGACCAGTACATAGCTTAGTTTGGAGAGATGTTTTCCACTATTTTTAGTATCTTTTAGCCACCACCAATACCACCACCTTCTTCGGATGATCGGGAGTCATCCTTCTTTAGTTTGTTTTCATGATATTATTTTTTGTTGATGTAGTTTACTTCTGTTTGGTAGTTTCTATTTTATTTCTTTTCTCTTTCCCTCCTGCTTTTTTTGATGTCAAAAGGGGGAGTAGTTGTAATGTTATGTTGTACTGTGTTCATTCTTTTATGATTGATTAGTTGTACCATGCTTATCCTTTAGTAAATTTTGAACTTCTTGTTGCACACTATTTCTATTGAAGTGCTTTAAATGTTTTCCATCATTAAAAAGGGGAAGATTGTTGCAAATTTGATTTCAAGAAATAGAATTTTGAAGATAGCAAATATTCTTATTTTTCTATGACTATCTTGCTTACTAATATTTCAGGTCCATAAGAAGAAATTGCAAATTGAACCATCTTAAGATTAGGTAGATTAGGACTGAGTCAATTTGTAATGAATGTCAAGTGTCTTTTATCCTTTCTTGAGTTAATTGTAAATGATGTGGATCCTAATACTAAGTAACCTTGCACACACACACGTGGGGGAAAATTTTTGTCTGTTTGATTAGAGTTTTCTTTTTTTGATCACATCATTCGGGATGATCCAAAAATCATCCTTGACGATCTGTTAAAAGTAGAATCCCTAATTAGGGCATCCTGGTTAAGGCATCCACAATTAAGAGAATCATCCTAGACGATATTAGCATCATCTAGGATGATAGGCTCAAATTATAAAGAATCAACCAACATATCTATTAAGGCATCTTTTATTTTTGGACATCATCCAAGGCGTTGTCCTAGATTATGTAGCAAAATTATGCCAAAATTAATCTAGTAATTAAGGAAAACAATTAAGGTTTAATTGCTCGATTATATCATCCTACACGATCCTTTAACAAACTTTAGTTCTTCCTAGATGATGATGTACAATCAACCTGGTTCCATTCAAGGCGATGCTTTGGACTATATGTACTGAATTGAACTAAACATCTGGGATGATAGGGATATCGGCTTGTATGATCAAGTTATTTTTCCATCATCCAGAAATCCATTCAGAGTGATATTCTGGATGATATTCGTCGTTCTGTGCTAATTATTCCGAATGATCGTGAGATCATCCTAGAAGATACAACAAATTTTTCATCATCCAGACATCCATCCGGGCGATGTGCTGGATGATATTTGATGGATTGAACTAATCATACATGATGATATACTATCATCCTGAATGATATGAACAAACTACCTTCTAATCGTTCCAAATCACCCTGGCTCATTGAGTTAAATTAGTACTGATCAAACAGGATGATATTCAGATCGTCCTGGATGATAATGTTGGTTTGTTACAATTATGAGCTATTCCTTAGCTCTTCTATATAAGACCTCTTATTTTACCCAAGAGAACATGCTTTACTGCTATCTTGACCTAAGAGAGCCTAGAAGAGAGGGAGAGAATGGGAGAAAGAGATAGGATCATATGAGGGGGAGCTTGTGAGAGGTTTCAAAAATATTTCTCCAAGCAAGGATCTAATTCATCTTCTCTAATCGATGTTCCTGGTTCCTCGGAGGTTTGAGAAAGGTCTACTTCAGTAATAGATCGATGTTCTCTACCTGCTTTAGGAGGAAGCAAAAGGGGTCGGGTTCACTGCCTCAACGGTGTCACTGGAAAGGAGGTATGTAAAGGCTTCTCTGCATTACTGTGGGAGAAAAAGGAGAGTCATTGAGTTTAGTGCAATACCTAGAGGAGAGGCTCCAGGGAGTGGACATAGGTCAAGTTGGCCGAACCATTATAAATTTCTGTATTCTTTATTACTACTTTTTATGCATTTAATTTCCACACTTTGATTTTTCTTTGTGGTGAATTTTGGTTTGGTTTGAGTTTTTGTTTTGATTGAGAAACTTATTAAAATTCCAATTCACCCCCCTCTTGGTTAGCTTTGGTCTAGTTCATAATGGCATAACATCCCTAACACACTTTCTGAAGTAAGTTTGTATTTTGAAAAACACTATATGAAAAGTTATTTAGATCTAAGTGCTGTGACCTAGGTCTAGGGATTTTGAGAGATCTAACTGTTGGATCTGCATGATCTTGGTACAGTTGAGCTTATGGACTGTCGAGGAATATGTTCCTAGTTGAAGTCATATTCAAACAAACCACGAATCAAATAAATTTTACCTAGGAAGGGAAATAGCCTCGGTTTACTGGAGATCTCACTGGCAGCAAGATATTGTCGTTAGGTTTGACTTGGGGAAGGTGGGGGAAGATTGTGGGAGGTCACACCCCAAAGTTCTCTGGCTAGGATTGCTTAGAGGGAGAGAATTAAAAAAAAGTCCATACAAGAACCCTAATTTCCTTATTTATATCTCTAAGCCTTAAATAAATGGCCTTGATCTATTCTAGGGTGAATTAGGAGGGAGATCAAGTTGATTTGGTTGGGCCTTAGACCAAGGGAGCTATAGTGGGGTTTTAATTACATTGAATAGGTTTAAATTGACCTAAATAATTCAATTTTTACTAAGGAAGACTTAGTTTGACCAAGTCAAGGGTTGACTTTGTCAACATAATCAATTAAATGTGTGGAGTTAAGGGATTGAACTAAGGATAAGCTTGGATTGGATTTGAATTTAATTTGAGCCAATATGGCTTAATGGGTCAACCAAGTTGACTCAAAGCCTGGGTATGGGCTCGACAGATTGAGTTTGACCCAATGAATATAATGGAGATGGTCCTTGGGCTTAGCTTGGTTAGTTCCTTTGACTAGGCTCTGGGGAAAAACTAGGACAAGAGGCCAATGCGTTAATGCAAAATAAAATTATAAACGTTTAAAGGGGATTAAAAGCTTATTAATGATCTGAAGAGCAATATCACAAACAAAATAAAATCTAGAGCAAAAAATCCTCATTAAGTACAAGTAAATAAAAAATCTTAGAAAAACTAGGGCGGCTTGAAGCTAATACCCACATGTAGGAGATCCACTATAAATGTTCAGCCTAAGTTTCCATCCGAAAACTCAAGGTAGCAAAACAAACCAGAATTGTACACATCCTTGATTAAAGCTTGAAGCACACTTTGTACATGTTGGTAAACTTACAAAATTTGTTATAGTAAAAATAATTCATAAAAAAAAAAAACAAACTTGTGAAGCATTCTTGGAAACTTGCAAAACAAACCAAAAGTATAGATCAAAGTCAAAATAGAAAACCTAATGGAATAATTTGAAAACCAATAGTTGTGATGTCTTAAAGTAACAACCCAAAAATATTTCCCAAGGACAATAGCAAAGCGAATTAAAACCATACAAAAAAGGCCAAGCAACATAGCCAGAATACAAACCCAATAAAAACCCTCAATAAATACTAAAAAAAAACCCCATCCACATGGTAGAACCCCACCAATATCATCAACAACCCCATAACCTAACAAGCCAAAAGCATTGCTGACACAATCCAACAAGATAACCAACTATAAAAACACCAAAAATCGAAGAGAAACACCCTAACCCAGAAGGCAAACTTCCATCCCCAGTAATGATAACCAATAAAGAGATATATGATATGTTACATAACTCCTCAGAAATTCAATGAACTAAGACAAAGTTCTAAAACCTTCCCATCATATTGAAGAAAAAAAGTGGATGAAAATATGATTATTCGAACAAGAAATAACAAGAAAAGCCAATATAATACCCAAGTCCATAATAGAGCATAAGTAATCAAAAAGGGTTCCCAACAAAGCCCATAGTCATTCTTTAAAATATAGTTTAAACCTTAAAGAGTATAGCACCTTAGTCATGTATCAATTATAGCTTAAGTATAATAAACAAGTTGGTTAATAATAAAAAAATTAGATTGAAATAGGTTAGGTAAAGCCAGATCATATGTATTATATCTAAAAAGAAACTAAGAAATATACCCAAATGTCACTTGAAACTAATTCAAAACCAACCCAACCACTAGAGATATACACAACAGATAGAGAAAGGATTAGACCATACAAGGAGGCTAGAGGGTAAAAAAACCCAATTCAAAATGAGAGCATAGCAATGCACCAAAAAATCTTCATAAAAAGAAAGATAAGAAAGCTTGCAATTAGCAAAAAAAAAACTAAGAGAAACAAAATATTTAGTCCAGTATAGAACCAAGAACAAACAACCAACTTCTTGAAGAAAAGATGGACAAAGATGGTAAAAAAAACATCACCATTGATAATCCAAGTTGAAAACAAAGCCAACTATTTCCATATTCACAATACGAACCTCCCCACTTAAAACTAGTAAAGGATGAGATGAGCATCAATCAAGTATATTATCAATATCCAATAAGTTGCAATCATTGCTAAGTTTAGCCCAACAATTATAGCCTGAAGCAATGAGAGAAGAGAAAAAGCAAGTAAATAACCAAGACTTTAACATGATGAGCTGAAAAACTAGCATTAATTTTACTTATGAGTTTTTAAATTTTATAGTTCAAATTAGGATTTTCAATATGCAATTAGGGTTTTAGTTTTGAGTATCCAAATTGACTCATATTTTGAATTTTCAAATTTCATCAGTTGAATTAAGGTTCTCTTAAAGAATCAATTTAGGGTTTGTGATATGACCCTTCAAATAAGATCAAATCTTCTTGAAATTCAAACCATAGGTCATTTCAAAATTGAAGGCCAATATCTAAAACATTGAAATTTGTAGTAAATTTTGATTTTTATTGATTTATTGAAATGCTTTTAAGATTTCTTTTTTTTTAAATAAGAAAATGTGTTTAATTGTTTTATTATTGGTTGAAAATATTTTTCATATGTTCTTTTGTGTGTTTAGGTTTGTTAAATTAGTTTTGTATTTTAATTAATTTTATTAGCATTAACAAATTATTCAAATACCTTATGTCTATAGGTTAAAAAAAGTTCTCTATAATTAAGGTTTGCAATATTCCCAACCAAATGAGTTCAAAATCACTTGGAATTAAATCCAACAATTTATAATGACCTCAAGATTGATCTATAAAATTTTATCATTGCTACTTGAATTTAATTTCTTATCATTTTTTTTAGTTTACTAACCCAAGGTGTTCAATGATTTACTAAGGGTTCTAAAAAAGATGTTCTCATTTTAATTGAATTTACTTATGTTCCCAATGATTAGTGGTGTTTACATTTTAAAATTTATAGCATTTAGCCCTATGGATTCATTTTGGCGAATTTCCAAAATTCTATAAAGTCTAACAACTTTCATGAACTTTCAAGTGGTATTAGAGTTCTTTCAAGTGGTATATTAGAGCAAGATTCTTTAATTAAGTTTTAGAAATTTTTTTAAAAAAGATCAATGGTTAAATTTGGAAATCATAATACTGTGGAAGGATTTTCAATCATGCAATCAAATTTATTTGAAAATATTTCTTTTGATTTTTGGAAAATGTGCATATCTACTTTCTTGCAATAAATTGATTATGGATTGTGGCATATTATTCAAATTAGTTTTTCTATACCATCATGTATTGTAGATGGAGTTAAAATTGATATTCCTTTTACTAAAAGGAGTATAATAAAACAAATCAATGCTCAATTAAATGCTAATTGCTTAAATTTTTTTATGTACTTTAAATTCTAAAGATTACATGAGAATCTTTACATGTACTACTATGAAGGAAAAGAGTAAAATTAAGACAATTGTTATAAGGGAAAATAATTAAAAGAAAACAAATCTCCTAGTTATACTTAGCTTTTGAATCATCAAACCTATAGCAAGATGATGAGGTATAAAGTTTTGCTTGTGTATTTATTTGTTTATAGTTAATGCATGCAAGTATGTTTTTAGTTCGTTGTGGATGTGTTTATTTTCTATGTTTTTCTTTGTGCTTAAATTTTCTAGAATGTTATTTATGTTTGTGATTTCTTATTTTATTTTCCATGTTTTTTGTGCAGTCTCTCTGATCAACACACAAATCATATTTGTTTATATATATGCATAAGAAAATCAAATCACTTCTCTCTAATTACAATTTTTCATCAAATGAAAAATTACCTCATTTTACTTAAAATTTTTGGTAAGTGATGATGACTTCTCTAAATAGTTAAAGGAAGAGAAATTAATGACTATCCCGCTTCCTCTAACACCTTTAGTGGTGAAACTTCTTTTAAAATTAAAATTCATTTTAAATTAAAAATTGGAGCTAAAAATAGAGACATGCTTCATCTTCCTACTTTTGATTATCTCATATGAATAGTTTTGCAAGTTAATAATCTACTTCAAATTTTCTTAATCAAGTTTATTCTTTCTATCATATGGATTGGGTTTTTCTTTGTGGTTTAAACTTATTTATATAAGAGAGTGAGTTATTTTTTTCTTATATTTGGAAGATAATCTCACAATAGAGATGTCTCTGTTTGTAAAGACTTAGAAAGGAAGCAAGTTGGCAAAAAATGAAAAGAGGCACAAAATGAGCCTAAGAAAAGGATGCATAATGTCTGCCAAATAATTACAAGATTCACAAAGTGTATCAAAAATTAAAAGATGTATAAAGTGTGTCAAAAATTTATAAAGATGCACAAAATGAGTCCATAATGAGTTAGGTCTTCTTTCTTTCAAATCTTTAAATTTTAGAAAATTCTTTGTGCCAATTTATATATTCAACACTTCAGTTTGAAAACCACGATTCCTTTTCATTATTTTTGCTTTAATATTATATTAGATATATTTCATACGAGAAGATTAAGAAGGTAAAAATTCCTTCTCTAAATTATTTTAGGAATTAGATTTTCATTTAAAAGATTTTAACCTATAAGAAACATGGGTTAGGATGAATAGACCATAAATATTTAACATTTCTAGTTTTAAGCATTGTCAATGCATTTCTTACTAAGATTTTATATAAAATCAAGAGGTAGCATTCTAATTTTGAGAAAAATTGCTAAAATTAATTAATTCTTCTTAATGGTTTTTTTTGTGTTTCTCTCTTTTTTTATATATATAATGTTAAAGGGGGGTGGGGACTTGTTGTATTTCTGTTTAAGTTTCATATGTTAATTTTATATTTGCATTAGTTTATCTGTTATGTAATCACTAAATTTTTTTTTGTATTTAAGTTGCATATATTCATCTTGTATTTGTAATAGTTTATCTGTTATGTAATTACTAAATTTTTTTGTTTCTAATGAAAAAGAAACTTTTTTTGCTTTCCCTTATTTTTAATATATTTATCTTAGTGAGGAAGAGATTATGAGAAAATATTTTTTTTAAATTTACGGATTCAACCAAAAATATTTGTCGTCATAAAAAAGGGGGAGATTATTACAACTCGAACTCATGAGTTTATATTTTTTATAATATTAAACATTGTGGCACACATCCTTATGTCTACTTATATTTATAATGTATATTTATTTATGTGTGTACTAATATTTCAGGAACACCATGTACCATCCAACAAAGATTCAAGGCTCACGTTTAGGTAGAATAGGTTATGCTATAAAATGTAGTAATATTCATTTATGTATTTTTTTATTTCTTGAGTCTACTCCTGTAGGGGTATATGCTAGCTTGGTGACCATAAATATACACACTTAGGCAGAGTGAGATTGAGTCAAAACCTGAAGTTCAAATTTTTAACTCATTATACTATATGATTTATATGGTACTGTATGATCAACTCATCTAAATAATCATACTTAATAATTTAGATAGTCTAAGATGATCATTTATGATAATGAAAAATAGCAGCAAGATTTTAAGATTCAAATTTTGTTCTAATCATACATAATGATATACATCGCACTGGATGATCTATGACAATCATGCCTAAGTTGATCCTATGATTAGGGGACTAATAATATTTAGATTACTCAATCAGAACATATAGGATGATATATGTTAATCATACTGGATGATCTTTAATATTTCATGGAATGATCCCTCATCATCCAAGACTAAAACCATAATATTCTTCTAATCTTAAGGAGATCATACTGGATGTCCCTAGGAATGTGCTGGATGATATATAAATTGTTGTTCATTATCACATATCATATTGGATGATCAATATAGTATCTTGAACTAATCATCTCAGATGGTTGTAGAATTGTACTAGAATGTTTGTATAAATACTTGAACTTATAATACAAGGTAATACAGATCATACTTACTGAAAGGGTTATTTTGTACTAATTGTATAGGACTATCTCAGGATCGTACTGGACAAACTTTAATAATAGAATTAAGTTTTTAGGGTTTTTTAAAGCCCTCTATTTAAGCTTTCTCCAAAGATATTGTAAGTGTCCTTGGCATGCATTGAGCCTCCATTCTTCTAAAAAAAATGTGAATAAGGAGGTTTGGAAAGGAGAGAGGAAAGGGTAAAGTTTGAGAGGGAAAAGATCCTTGTGGGGATCAAGGGAGGTGGAGCGGGTTCCACATAAGTTATATGACAAACTTGTATCTTATTACCATCAGATTAAAGGTTTTTCTTAAGGGAAGATTTGGGAAAAAGATCTCTTTGGTATCAAAGGACCTCGTTACTCCACTGTATCAGGGAAGGTGAAAGTGATTAAAGGTTCTTTGTCTCATAAAGAGTGTGAAAAAGAGTCTAGGTTCTCTACCAAACTAGGAGGGTGAAAATGAATCAAGGTTCTCTGCCTATGAAAGTTGTACGGTGCTCTACCATACTGGGTTAGTGATCTGCCTAGCTATGGGGGCTAAAGGAGAGTCACTAAAGATTTTAGTCCAATACCAATAGAAGGAGTCTCTGGGGAGTAGACATAGGTCAGGATGACCTAACCAGTATAAATCTTTGGTGTGTTTATTCTTGATTTTATTTTTTTGCACTTTACTTTTTGTACTTATTTGTGTTAATTGTATGGTTGAAAATCTCTGATTTTTTTATTATTATGAATTTACTTTGCTTTCGCATCGAGAGATAAAACTAACAATTTTCTTATGTTGAAAAATCTTTAAAAGGGGAATTTTTTCCTTGTATTTAAAGAATTTTTTAAATCACTAATTCACTTAATGGTGCTAAAACCCCCACCTATACCAAATGGTGTTAATATTTTATAATGCCCCTAAATTTAGAAGAAAATTATGATGAGTAAAGTATAATAATGTTAATCTTATAGCAAAGATTATTTTCAAATTGGACTTATAATGAATCATAAAAAAAAATTATTTCATTCAAAAACATCTCTATAGAGCCTACTAGGTTTAACATCTTATGCAAAGGTATGCAAAAATTTTATTTTAGAAGTTGTAATAATTTCAATATTCCTTCATCAATATTATATATCACTGTAGATATTAAAAATATATATTACCATTGTATGCATTAAATTAAGATGAGAGATATTAAAAATATCTATATGTAATTCAAAGCACAAGAGTCTATATTACTACTTGCTTTGTGATTACATCATTAGCTCAAAACTCAAAGATTTAGTTAGACATTAATAAAACAAAAAGCAAACTCATGTTCATTTAATTTATATAAGAAAAAAATACTAGAGAATTAATAAGATAAATGTCACCCTCCAAAATCAATTGATATTATCCATTCTCATTCTTCTTCCAATAATAGACTTGCATACACAATTAAGGCTAAGATCTTTAAATGAAAGAATCTTCCACTTTCCTTATGTCCCTTAAACTTTTCTCTAATGGTGAACTTAAGGAAGACACTCAAAAGTATAAAACTCCACTAAAACATAAAGATCTCCTTTGATAAATGAATTAAAAAACTATTTATTCAAGTGCAAAAATGGTTTAATATGCCACGATGCTTGATAAGATTGTGTTGTAGTGGTATAAAATGAACTAGTGCCTAAATACAGTAATGCTTACACTGTTACGATGCTGGGATGACCTCATATGGTTAATAGTTAAACTTTCACATCTTTTGGCTGAGTTGGTACTGCTCCTTAACAACTGCTCCATCATAGTGCTATAAGAGCTAAGCATTGGGGCACTAAAAAGTATAATATGGCATTAGAGTGTTGAAATACTTGATGCTCCAACACTCTTTTCTTGAGAATCTAGTGCTACAGTGATAATTTCCAGAGCTACGACACTACCAGACACTATAGCATTGACCTTGGCTCCACTGTAACGCTAATTTTTTCCATACTTGCATGAGAGGCTATCATAGTAATGTGTGGATTAGGTACTGGGGTGATGTAGATAATAATACTACATTGTTATATCAGTACTTACAAATGAGCTCATTCAACACTTAATAAATTTCTACTTTATCATGAATATTTCTCGCATAAACATAACTGAAGTAATATATTTTAAATAAATTTTAACATAATAAAAAACACACGATTTAAACTTCTCTAAACTTAAACTCTAGTTTATCTTCAAATAATGATGATATTATTTATTACCTAACTAAATAGCTGAAGTAAAACTTGATAATTTAATATTACTAAAATATAATATAATATACATCATAGTATAGAAATAATTTAGAATGAACAAAGTTATAATATTAATTTTAAAGGTTATAATAATTACCCAATTAGTCACCCTTACTATTTATTGTATTGAATATATCCATTATGAGTGTGTCTATGATTTAACTCTAATTTCAGAAATGAATAATATATTATTTAAGAATTAGTTGTGTTTGTTATTAAACTGAAAAATCATTAGTGCACAACTAGGTCACTGACTTTATCCTATTTTTTATTCAAGTATTAAGATGCTTTTAGACTTAAGCTTCATGAGATATTATTTTTTGAATTTACCCATCTTTTTTCATTTCATATTTTCTCTTATGATTATTCCACATGTTTCACCTTTTTCATACTTGTGGAGTATATATTTAATGAATTTGAATATCAATTTTGCTTTTAACTTACCATAATCCTAATTTCATTTAATATAAGGATTTGATTAGATCACTAATTCCATATTTAAGTTTACTATGATTTACCTAATTTAAGCTACCTACCTCTTTTCCCTAAATTGAATTACTCATCCTTTAATTTAGTTGTCAATGTATTAGTGTATAGTTTCTAAATTCAAAATAGATCAATAAGTTACGTGATATACATACATAGCTCTCTCTCTCTCTCTCTCTCTCACTCTCTCTCTCTCTCTCTCTCTCTCTCACTCTCTCTCTCTCTCTGTCTCTCTCTCTCTCTCTCTCTCTCTCTCTATCTCTCTCTCTTATGCATGCCAGCAATAACCAATAAAAGAAAAAAATGACTCACTTTACTTAGTGTCAAAATCCTCATCCTCCTCCATATCATCATAATCTGGCCGGGTCAAAACAAATGAATAATATTCTGGAGAATTAGGGAAATGTAGTTCGTATAAATTCACCACAAAGAAACTCTTCTTAAACATCCCCACAAATGCCTCATTAAATTAATTTGTATAATTATAATGTTTTTAATTCTTACATACTAGAGTAGTGTGCTAGCCATTTCAAGCTGTCCTCTTAGATTGTAGTCACCCCCACCATTTGCTCTCCAATTTTGTCACCTACTCAACATATGATTTAGGAGTTCTAGAACTCCTATAATTATTGTTGTTGGGCTTACTACTCAAACAAGGCTCCCTAGGACCACCATGTATTTTATGTTCACTACATAGATATAACATTATACTATCCCAAAGGATAGAATATGGCAATTTGGAATCATGAGCTTATGATTTTGCTGATAATAAATATTATTGTTCATCTCTTTATTTCTCTTAGGACTCGTATTACATATTAGTTATTGTGTGTGTACTAACATTTCAGATACATCATGTAGTGTGCAATAAAGATAGAGGGCTTAAGACTGGGTAGAGTATGATGATATTTATAAGAGTATAATATTTATTTCTTTATTTTCATATTTTATAAGTAAAAGTCAAATAAGGGTCTTTGCTAACATTCGATCTGTGCATATACACATAGGGTATTGAGAAAATGAATTTCAGATTTCCTAAAATTCATATTGCATGATCCATATCACATCATAAACAAGTTATTGAGAAAAGCAATTAAAATGGCTATTTGATTAATTAATATTATATTATATAAACTAGATCATATAGGACAAACGGTTTAAAGTAGAAACCCTATATGCCAATCAAATTTAAGTAAGCATTTTTAATTTTTATTTTTTTATATGATCATAGGGTATGAATTAATTCATACTATATGATATTTAAATTATTACCTAAACTAATCCCCTTGTTTATTCAATTCAATTAAGCTTGAATTAATATGACATAACATATTATATGAGTTTGATTGTACAAGATAATTCTAGCGAGGAAATTTTATCGTCATAAGGTTCATTCTGGATGAACCTTGATTTAATTACTAATCATAGAATACAATACAAATCATACTAGATGATTAGTAGAGATAATGTTCTGTTGTCCCATCGATCATCCTATACGATCTTGAGAATAATGTACTAATCATATAATATGATCTAAGTATTGAAATATAAAATCAATACACAAGGTTTTGAACCTATCATATCGGGACTCTATTCTTTGTTCCGAATGAAATGGGATTTAAAGTTAATTATATTATATTATCTATGATCATGCTATACTAATTTTTTTATGGGAACCCATGGAGGGGATTATGCTTTAATTATAGGAAAAAAGTACAAAGTCCTTTTAGGGGCCTTATGCTCACTACAACTCAAAAGAGCTACAAAATTAAAATAAAAAAAACTTATGATCGTACTATAATAATAGAATTAACGAACTTAAAATTAGTGTTTTTGGAATCCTTTGTATTTAAGTATATCTTAAAGTGATCATTAAATTCCTTTGCCATTTTTTTGAGGAAGAGCTTCTATGAGAAGTGTTTCAGAAGAGAGAGAGAGATGTGAGGTTTTGAGAGAGAAGATTCTTGTGGGACAATAGAGTATGTGGAGGGGTTTCTACACATAGTTGCTTGGTGATCTTGCACATTCTTCGGCCATGGTCAGTGTCCTTAGTTTAGGGAAACTCTAGGAAGTGTCTCTATATCGGAAGGATTTAGTTATTCTACTACACTGGGAGGGTGAGAGGTATTCAGCTACTCCACTGCACCTAGGAGGTGGAAGTGATTTGTATTGGCTTCTTTACCTTACTATGGGGGTAAAAGTAGAGCCACCAGTGTTTTACAATACTCACAGTAGAGGAATACATGGAGTGAAAGTATGTCAAGGTTGATTGAACTACTATAAAAAATTTTGTGTGTTTGTTCTAGTGATTTTCTTTTCTTTTTTTCATTTTTATTTCTAGCTCATACTTATTACAAATCTTTGATCTGTGTGTTCTTTATTTTTTAAAAATTGAAAATTATGTTTTTGCTCAAATAGAAAAACAAAAGAATGCTAAGAAGTAAAAACCTAAAAAAAAATCTTCTTTGCAATTATAGCTTAAAGTGAAAGAAACAATGTTTATACTAATATTATTAAATTATTCATTAAAAGAAAATTTATTTCAAAAGGATAACTGTCTAAATTGAATTTTGTGTTGTTATTAGAGTAGGTCTCATTATTATTGTTTAAAAAACATAGAGAAAAAGATCCATGGCACGCCTCAAAAATAAAAAAAAAATGTAGAGGGTTATTCAATAACCTATCCACCTTTATTTTATCATATCCCCTTTAAATTTTGAAAACTTTATATATCAACATTTTTAAAATCAATGACTTTCGCATGTGAAATATGATATACGTAGGTTATTTTGCACCATTTAAATTTGTGAAGGGAATCCAAGTTGAAATACCATTTAGTGAATGTAGGAACGAGGATAAAAATCTTGCACAACTAAATGATAAATGCTTAAAATATTTTATTTGTGAACCTAAATTAGAAGAGTACTATAGGAGAGTCTCTACATGTACTACTGGCATGGAAATCTAGGATATATTATGTATTAATTATGAGGGTATAAATAAAGTCAAATAATATCTGTTAAATATTTTGTTGCATAATTATGAACTATTTTCTATGAAACCTAGCGAGATTGTCACTAACATGTATATTGAATTTACTCAAATAGTGATATCCATACATGCTTTAGGTAGAGAACAATCACTTGCCTTCCTGGTAGTTTTGATGCAAAACTTACTGCTATATGCCAATCAAAAGATTTAAATATTTTTTCATTTGATAACTTGCTTGGCTCACTAATTGCATATACACAAATTGTATCCTAAAGAATGTAGGATGCATGAGAGAAAAGAAAGGAGATTACTGTGGAACTAATGGATTATGATTTAAGCAGCGATAACTTAGCTTTAGATGTCAATAGTGATATATCCGTTATGATGAGCCAGTTTAAAAGTTTGTTGAAGAGAAATAAAAGCTTTATTTTGAAATGGAAAAAGGTAAATGAAATAGATTTAACAAATGCTTATCTGAAGTAAATTTTTTTAAAGGTAGGAAGCTAGGACACTTAATATTCGATTGCCCTAATCCAAAAACTTACCCTACCAAGGAGAAGAGTGAAAAAAAGATAAATTTCAAAAAAGGAAAGAGAAAGACATCGATGGCTTTCTTGGAAAACCCAGCTTCATACTCCTTAAAACGCAAACTTGAGGAGGAGGAAACAAATTTTTGTTCAATGGCTGATAACTGTATTCTTAACTCCCACCTGGAAGAGGTATTTGAACTTATCTACAGTGAGTTGTTGGCTATTTCTACAAAAATGCATGAGTCATAAAGGAAATTAAAGAAATTTCATGCTAATTTAAATTTGAAATATTCTGAATTTTAAACGGAGCATAATAATCTTATAATTGATCATATTTCATTAGATAAAGAGCATGCTTCGTTACTTGATGAATATGCCAAGCTAAACAAGAATTATCTTGAATTAAGTAAATCTCATAAACCCATGAAAATCAAGCATGTTGAGATATTATTTGCATTTAAAGACTTAGAAACACTTGCAACCAAGTTAGACCATGGTGAGCATGCATTGAAACATGAAGTTGACATATATGAAAAGGCAAATTAGTTTTTGAAAGAGAAAATTCATGCAATAAAACAATAAACCAATGCATGCACTAGCATAATGGTATATTCTTAAAATATAATAAGCATCATATATCCCTATAAAGAAGCATTACCACTCACATAGATTTGTGAATCCATTTCCAGGTGTTAAATGCTATTCTTGTGGCATGGTAGGACATATAACCCGCACTTTAACTGTACATCATAGAACACATCTTGTGTATAGGCCAAAATGATTTGTATCATAACATGGTAAGTATTTATCTCATTAAAAATTGCATAAAATGGAACCCAAGCTCACTTGGGTTTCCAAAAATAACCTTTGATTGATATTATAGAGATACACTCATAAAAATCCTAGTAAGACTAAGTGGTACCTAAATATTAGATGCTCATGAAATATGACTAGATGTTTAAAGAAATTCATCACCCAGGAAGCCAGGGCATGAGGCAAGGTAACATTGGTAGATAACACCACCAGAAAGTGGAGGGTTCGGGTATTAAAACACCAAAAATTTTATTATTAAATTTTTTTACTAGTCGATGTTTTAAAACATAACTTGGTTAGTATTAGTTATCTCTCCAAATGGCTTTGATATAAGGTTTCTATCTACAAAATACATAATTAGTTTCAATGGAAAATTTATCTTAGTAGGAAAGAGAGTGAATAACATTTAAATTATTGTCTAGACTTGTATAGATAATTCAAATTCTATTTTTTTAAAATTGCTATTGATGAATCCTAGTTATATCATAAGTGACTATGTTATGCAAACAAGAAAACCATTGGAAAAATAACTTAAAAAGACCTAGTTAATGGCATACCCAACTTAAATTTCTCTAAGGATTACCAATGTGATGTCTGCCAATTAGGAAAATAAATTAAATCATCTTCTTATTGTATTAAGGATATCACCACCACTAAATTACTAGAAATCTTACATATGAACTTGTTTTATCCTGTTAGTATAGCCATCTTAGGTGGAAAAAATCTTTGGGTATGTGAATGTGATGATTATTCTATATTCACCTAGGTTAGATTCTTATTTAATAAAATTAAATCATTTTAGAAATTTTGGATGTTCTCCACTTGGATTCAAAGAAAATTATGATGTGAGATAACTACTATCTACTATGATCATGATGGAGAATTTTTGAATTATATGTTTGAATCCTTCTACAAGGAGTTAGGAATTGAACATAACTTTTATACTCCCAAGACTTCTCAACAAAATGGGATAGCTAAAAGAAAAAATAGAATAATAATTGAAGTTACTAGGGCTATGCTAGCTGAATACAATCTCCCTATATATTTTTGGGTAGAAGTAGTGAATATTGCTTATTATGCTGAAATAGAGTAAATGTTAGATCAACCTTCAATAAGACATACTAAGAGCTACTTAAGGAAAGGACACAAGATCTTTCACATCTTAATTCCTTTAGTTATAAATACATTATCCTTATAAATAAAAATGCTTATCAAAGAATATTTAATCCTAAGTTTGATGAAAGAGTCTTTTTAGGTTATTCCTCTATTAGTTAAACTTATAAAATCTTTAATAAGAGAACCTTAGTTGTAAAGGAGTCCACCCATATTGTATTTGATGAATATGATAAATCTGGAGATCCTAGGTTATAAGAACAAGAAGTTAAGGTTACCCAAGGCATAAATTCTATTGACCTAGGAGATAGAGAATAACCATAAAATTCATTGCCTTTAGAATGGATATACTCATATGGCCATCCTAGGGAGCTCATCGTAAGAGATTCATCCAAAAGAGTTAGAATTAGGCATGGGCTTAGTAAGAAAGTTAGTCAATCTAAATTAATCTCTATGGTTGATCCACAAATATCTATCAAGCCTTATATGATAAATTATATATCCTAGCTATACAAGAAGAGTTACAACGATTTATTAGGAATGATGTACGGGAGTAGGTTAGTAGTCCTAATAACTAGAGTGTAGTAGGTTTAAAGTTGGTATCAATTATAAGATGAATAATTTTGGAGTAGTAGTTAGAAAAAAGTCCATATTAGTAGCTAATGGATACAATCAAATTGAAGGCATAAATTTTGAGGACATCTTTGCCCCTTTAGCTTGACTAGAGGCCATTAGAGTACTATTAGCCTTTGCATATTTTATAGGATTCAAATGTATCAAATATATATAAAGAGTGGTTTCTTAAATGAGATTATCAACGAAGATGTTTATGTAGAACGACCCCATGGATTTAAAAATTAAACCTTGCTTAATCACGTATATAAATTAAGAAAGGTTTTAGTTGGTTTAAAGCAAGAACCTAGGGTATAGTATAAAAGTATTAGTACATATCTCCTAGTTTGGTCTATTAGTAAGGATAGTCTAGATACCACCCTATTCCTAAAGAAAGTAAGAGATGAGTTACTGATTATTCAAATATATATGGATAATATGTTATTTAGATTAACAAATGAACATCTTTGTAATGATTTTTTTAGAAACCGTAAGTAGAGAGTTTGAGTTGAGTATAATGGGTGAGCTTACAAATTACATGGATTTAGTGATTAGGAAAGGCATGATGGTACATTTCTTTGTCAAAGTAATTATATCAAGAAAATTTTAAAGAAATATGGGATGGAAGGTGCTTAAGACATTCATACACCCATGAGCTCTACCATTCAATTAGAAAAGGATGCAAATGGAAAATTAATAGATTAGAAAAAGTATAGGGGGTTAATAGGATCACTTATATATTTGACTTCTAACAAACCGAAATAATGTTTAGGGTTTATTTATATGCTAGATTCTAAGTCGATCCAAAAGAATCCCATATGACAACTTTTAAAAGAATCCTGGGATACCTTCTAAGTACACAAAACTTAGGTATCTGGTATCCTAGATATAGATCTTCATTTGAAATCATAAGATGTTTAGACTCAAACTTTATATAGTGTAGAATAGATAAAATTACACTTCTAGAACTTGTCAATTCATTGAGAAATCATTTATTTCTTGGTTTAGTATAAAAAAAAAACTCAGTAGCCTTATCCATCGCTAAGTGAGAATATTTAATTATAGGAAGTTGTGTTTCTAGAGTGTTATGGACAAAGCATTAAATCCTTGACCTTAGACTCTTTGTAGACATTATACTAATATGTAGTAACAACATTAGTTCCATCTGCATATCCAAAAATCAAGTTCAATATTCATGCACTAAATTTATGAACATCTGACATTATTTCATTAAAGATCACATAACCAAGGATGACATAGAACTACATCATATGATAATATAGAATCAACTGGTAGACATTTTCATCAAACCCCTAAATTATGAAACCTTTAGCATAGTGAGCATTACACTGTGCCATTGACATTAATTCTTGATTCAAGGAAGAAGTGAAGTCAACATCATGTATAATTATGTGTTTTATGTGTTTCCATATTTTTATAATTATTTATTTATTTTTGTATTTTGTATCTTTGTTTGATAATACTTATCAATAAAGCTTCCTTAATCATCACACACAAAAGCAATAAATATATTAAAAAATATTATTTACATCAAACGGTTCCAACCTAATTCATAATGCATGATCTGCACACTTTTGTGCGTCCTCACTGCTCATGAAATTAATAGTCTATATTTGACTAATAATTGATGATTGTACTGTAAAAGCACCTATTCATACTGTACAAACCACGTGTTAAAAACCATTATACAAATTTAATCAGTCGGTATGAAATGCAAAATGTTTGCTTACTGTACGAACACCTTTTCATACTATTCAAACTTTTAGTCAAAGGTCTTACAAGATGGCTCCTCAAGATGAATACCTTTTGTGAAGATCATCTAGTATAATCCTAATCTTACTGTATGATTTGACCACTTTATTTGACAGATTATCCATACATTTTAAATTCCTCTTATCATCCATTATGATCCTCAATCATACTATATAATTTGTTAAAAATCTAGAAAAGAAAGTGAGTTATAAGGAATTAAACACACTACTTTGATCTTTTGAAAGTACGAGATGAACCAAGAGGAGTGTGAATTGGAAATTTTTATAATAAAGAAATAATCCTAAACAGGAATTCTATTTTTTTTTTTAACTTTTAAATAAAAACTTAACTTGACGTGGAACCGACTAATTAGAACATGATTGCAACAATAGGTAGTGAAATTTTAAAATACAAAACAAAGATCTTGAATATAATCTTCATCAAGAAGTTATAGCAAATGTAAGATACAAAATATAAGTAAAGTGTAGTAAATAGAAAAATCACACCAAAAGATTTATAGTAGTTCGATCACTTGACCTACATGCACTCCGTGGAGTCCTCCACTATGGAATTACACTACTCAAAAGCAATTCCCTTTTTTCCCCTACAGCAAGGTGGAGAAGCCTTTACAAAACCTCACTTTCACCTTCCCTGATGTGGTGGAGTACCAAATGCAATGTCACCCTCCCGATGATGGCAACAAACCATCTCATTTTTGTTCCTCCTAGAAAGTCTGAGTACCTTAGAGGATATAGACCTTGAATGATCTACTCCTTAGAAAGCTTCCCACAAGATCTTTTTGGGCCATAGGAGGATCAAGAGTGTAGCAGGCTTGGAGAAACCATGTGATCCCCTCACAATCCTTCATCACAAACTCACCTTTTCCTTCCTCTCACAAAGCCAAAATCTCATCAAGTAGCTCTCTCTCAAGAAGTCCCCCTTCTTCTCACATTCTTCTCTTATATGTTCTCTCAAAAGATGAAAGTTTCATATATAAATCAATCTCCAAGAAACCCTAAATTTTTCAATTTAGTTGTTTATGTTCATAGAGTATGATCCATGATCGTACAGTACGATCAGTTCAAAATAGCCTTTGTACGGGTACGAAGGAGTAAGAACAGGCAATTTTTCTGAGCAATTTCATACAATATGATATAAATATCATCCAATATGATATGTTATATTCCTTCTGTTAGAACAAGATGAACATTGGTATGACGAAAAATTGAATTTGTTCATCATCTGGTACGGTCCACTTCATACAGTATAAACAGATAAAAGCTTTAGGTCATCTGGTATGATACTTACATCATCTAGAATGATTAGCTCCAAAATTAAGTGATTGTATGATAAGATTTTCATGACGATAAAAAATAGTCTCGATTCATTATACGGTACAAACCATATAATATAGTATGATCACCAATTAGCATTTAATACTTGATTTAATTGACTAATCACTGGAGTTAATTTAAGTAAGTATTTAAATATTCGTGCTGTACGATTTGATCGTACAGTATGATCAGTTAAAAATTTATGATTTAAGATCTTACTTAAATTAATATGGTGGCTATGATTTCAAATAAAAAACACATTGTACAATATGATAATGATCGTATAGTATGATAAGTTCACAGATAGTCACTAAGCCACAACAGATCATACAGTATAATCTAAATTCATATAGTATGATATAAATTCATACAGTATGATCTACAGAGAAAAAAAGTTTTCCTATGAAAGAAAAATCTGCCCCTATATGTGTGCATGGTTGCTCAATTTCCATACACTTTGTGGCCATACTCAAGAAATGAAAAAAAATAGAAAATAAATGAAAATCACAGAGTTACTGACTTCACATTCTACTCTATCTATCCTTAAGTCTTCTTTTTTTCTTGAGTAATATGTGATCTCTTTGAAATGTTAGTACTCACAGACATAAGAAAAATTCAAAATATTCAATGAATAAAGAGATAGTTTAATCGGCATTATTTTTTTCCTCAAAATCTCAGGCAAGGGGTCATGGACTACAACAATCTCTCCCTTTTTGATGATGTCAAATAATATTGTCGATAAGAAAATTAGCATAATTTTTTGTGTTGTTTTTTTTAAAGTAAACATAAAAGTATGAATAGAAACATGTATTCAATTGTAATTAAAAAAATTTGAAAAACAAGACATCTAAATAAAGCATACTAACTAAAGTACACAACAAACTTCTCTCTTTTTTGACATCACCAAAAAGAGGAGTAACAAACAATACTTAGAAAACATAAGAGTGTGACAAGTCAATAAGTAGGATCCTGATCATGTGGTGGTGGAGGTGGTTGAAAGTAGTGTTGGATGGATGCAAACTATTGATCAATTGAAGAAAATCTTTCCCCAAATCATCGTATGTCCTTTTATTATTGGTATTATTCTTGGATGTGAGCATCAAGGCAGCCTTGGAGTTGGTTGAATCATTCAATTAAATTATCGTGAGGATAAGCAGGTGCATGTCCTCATTGTGGTGCATGTCATCTTAGTAGAGTAGGTTCTCCTGTAAGAGAAGCCTCCCCTTCTTCATCAAAATATGGCTCATCTTGCACTTGCCCCTGATGAAACAAAATACGAAGAAGGCATCCATATAAAAAATATTTAGATTTTTGGGATCTCCTATAGGATGCTCTGATACCAATTGAAAGTACGAGATGCGCTAAGAGGGGGTGAATTAGAAATTTTTTTAACAAAGAAATAATACTAAATAGGAATTCTAATTTTTTTAATTTTTAACTTAAAAAAAAAAACTTAACTTGATGCGGGAGCGACTAATTAGAACATGATTGCAATAATAGGTAGTGAAATTTTAAGACACATAACAAAGATCTAGAATATAATCTTCACCAAGTATTTATAGGAAATTTAAGATGCAAAACATAAGTAAGTACAGTAAATGAAAAAATCACACCAGAAGATTTATAGTGGTTCAATCACTTGACCTACGTCCACTCCCTGGAGTCCTCCACTACGGGAATTTTACTGCTTAAAAGTAATTCACCTTTTGCCCCCATAGTAAGGTGGAGAAGCCTTTACAAAACCTCACTTTCACCTTTCCAGTGTGGCGAAGTACCAAACACTATGTCACCCTCCTGGTGCTGGTAGCAAACCTTCTCATTTTTCTCCCTTCTAGAGAAGGCAGAGTACCTTAGAGGACATGGACATTGAATGATCTCCCCCATATAAATCTTCCCACAAGATCTTCTTGGGCCATAGGAGGATCAAGCGTGTATCACTCTTGGAGCAACCGTGTGATCCCCTCACTCTCCTTCTCACTCACAAACTCACCTTCTCCTTCCTCTAAAAAACCCAAAATCTCACCAAATAGCTCTCTCCCAAGAAGTCCCTTTCATATCACATTCCTCTCTCATATGTTCTCTCAAAAGATAGAAGTTTCATATAAAAATCAGGATTCAAGAAACCTTAAATTTTTAATTTAGCTATTTTTTTTGTACATTATGATCCATAATCGTATAGTATGATTAGTTCAAAATAGCCTTCATCCTCGTATGAAGGAGTACAAACAGACAATTTTTCTAAGTAATATCATACAGTACGATTAAAACATTATCCATTATGACATGTTATATTCCTTATGTTCATAAAGGACGAATGCTGGGATGACCAAAACTCGTCTAGGTTCATCTTCTAGTATGATCCACTTCATACAGTATGATCAGTTAAAAGCTTTTAGTCATCTGATAAGATGCATAAATCATTTGGTATGATTAGTTTTAAATTCAAGAATCGTTTGGTATAATGTCTGAGATGATAAAAAATAGTCTCGGTTCATCATATGGTATAAACCATGTCATGCATTATGAACACAAATCAACATTTAATCCTTGATTTAATTGACTAATCATGGGGGTTAATTTAAGTAAGTATTTAAATATTCATAATGTATGATTTGATCGTACAGTAAGATCAGTTCAAAATTTATGATTTAAGAACTTACTTAAATTAATCTGGCAGCTAGGGTTTCAATTAAAAGAACATTATACAATATGATAATGATCATACATTATTATAAGTTCATATATTGTTGTTGAGCCACAGTAGATCAAAAAGTATAATCTAAATTCATACAGTGTGATCTACAGAGAAATATTTATAGGGTTACATACTTCACATTCTACTCTACCCAGCCTTGAGTCTTCTTGTTGTCTTGAGTAATTTATGATCTCGTTGAAGTGTTAGTATTCACAAAGAGAAGCAAAATTAAAAAATATTCAATGAATAAAGAGATAGTTCATTCGGTATTATTTGTCATCATCAAAATCTCAGGCTAGGGGTCATGGACTGTAACATCTTTCTCTTCACATAGCCTTCAAACTTCCATCCTTAGCATTCCAAATGACAAGTGGTAAGTTTGCCCATATAATAAATGGTAGTTCCTCTCGTCATCCTATTCATGACCTCTTTCAAACAATTGAGGATGAATATGCATAATAAATGTTTAACAAAGCCCACATCACCCCTTTCCATATACATAACTAATTAGTAATCAGCTATTGTTGCAACTTAGATTTCATAACTATGTTTTCATATCATGTGTGTTTTTTATGATTCCAAAATATTATTATAATTACTACTAGTTCTCCTAAGATATATTAGAAATATTGCTTTTGTTATTTGTGTGTACTGACATTTTAGTAAATTCATACTCCAGACTACTAAAGCTTTATGTCAGATTAGATTAGGGTTTACTATTTTTAAAGTCTATACTTTTTATACTTTTCATAAGTTGGACAAATTTTGATTGTATTTGGGTAACCGTGCACACACACACCAGGGGAGTGTAAAAATTTATAAATTTTTAGAACTAACTATACTGTACAATTTTGGATCTTATGTGATGATTTGGCTTTAGCGTTCCTCTAGAAAGTAGTTAATCAAACCATGCTAAGAAAATTTCTAACACTTTTTCATACTGTATAAAGTTTCCTTCATATAGATGACTTCTAGAGTACAAAATAGATACATACATGTCCATCCCCTTAAACTCCTATTTGTTTCTAAACTGTTCATTTTGTACGTACTTAGTTTCGTATATATGACATCCATAGTACAAAATGGTTGCATATCTTTTCGTCCATACGAATAGGTAATTTTTTTGAATTATTTGTATTATAAGATCATAAGATAATACAAATGACTTTTAGAGTATAAAATGGACTCATCCATTTTGTACCAAATGAAACATGGTTTAATTAAAACATATTATACTATATGATATAGATTTTATATAGTATGTTATTCAGAGTATGAAATTATTTTGTTCTAAATCATACTGGATGAATCTATTCAATTTTAAATTGATCATAGTATATATGTCAGTTCATATATAGGTCAATCAGAGTATGAAATCAGTTTGTATTGGATTGTATGAGCAAATTTTGAACTATTCATTCATACGATCGTTGATTATATTATATGATTATGGATGGTCAAATTTAAAATTTTAGTTTTCTGGAAGGTTTTTCATATCTTTCATATATAATGTCCTAAAAACTGACTGTGGATGAATCTTTCTGTGTTATCTTTGAGAACAAGTGTAATAGTGGTTTAGGAGAGTGTTTAAGAGTATGGAGAGAGATCTTATAAGTAGAATATGCGAAGGGTTCATAAGGTTTCCCAAAGATGAGGATCTCTTTGTAAGTCTTGACAAATCTCTTCCTTGCTTCTTTAAAGTTGATTAAGAGAAGAACTTTTGAGAAGTTTTGATTCTTTTATGACACCAAGAGGGTGTGAAAGGATGACTGTTCTCTACCAACATTTATATAGTGTGAAAGGATGATGATTCTCTACAAATACTTAGAGAGTGTGAAAGGATAATGGTTTTTTACTGATACTAGGAGAGTGTTAAAGGATGACGGTACTCTGCCACATCAGGGATTGGTGGAAGAAAGGTGTTTTCTAAAGTCTTCTCCACCCTGCTGTGAGAGCAAAAGAAGTGTCACTTTGATAATAGGGCAATACCTGAATAGGGAGTATTTAGGGAATGGACGTAGGTCTCAATGGACCGAACCAATATAAATTTTATGTATTTTATACTTTACTGCATTTTTTTTCTATAATTTTAATTTTTTGGGCGAAAAGTTTTTATTTTGTTAAAACATTTATTATGCTTAAAATTATAAAAATGGTTTTCTATAAAATTTCCAAGAGTTTTCTAAATGACCAATTCACCCCCCTCTTGATTAGCCTTGAGACAATACCTTTAGATCTAACAACTTATACAAACTTTCAAGTGGTATCAGAGCCTACTTTTGAAAATTAATGTTTAAACAACTTTTTGAAAATGATCATGGCTAATTTTAAAAACTGTAACATACCTAAAGGGTATTCGATCACTAGACCCCCATTATTTGATAGCATCCCTTTCGACTTTTGGAAAACACATATGCCTAGTTTTCTTTAATCGCTTGACTATTGCATGTGGATTTTAGTACAATAAGGATATACTAGGCCAACTAGACTTGCAGATCATTAGAATTAAAACATCTTTTACTGACTAGACAGTAAAACAAAAAGACTTAGCTCAGTTAAACGCTAAATGTTTGAACAATTTCTTTCTGCACTTAAATCTAAAGACTATATGCATGTCTCTACCTGTAAAAGTAGAATAAAAATTGGGATAGACTTTGTATCACATATAAAGGGACTAATAAAGTGAAACAATTTTGATTGAACAATTTTTTGTATGATTATGAACTATTTTGCCTAAAACTAAATGAATGAATAACTAACATGTATATACATTTCACTTAAATAATCACCTCATTGCATGCTCTAGGTAGGGAACTAATGAATGCTAAAAAGGTGAATAAGATACTTCATTGTTGGCCTACTATTTATGATACAAAGATCTCTACTATAATGGAATAAAAGATTTAAATGTTTATTCCATTGACAATCTTCTTGGGTGACTAATTGCTTATGAGCAAGAAGTGAGTTAAAGACAGATTGATGCAGGTGAGAAGAAAAAAGAGAACAATAAAGTATTAAAAGTGGATGACTCAAAGAGTTATAAGTCTCAATTTGAGGATGAAGATGATATTGCCTTGATGATAAGGAAATTTTGGATTTTTCTAAAAGGAATCAAGGGAGACGTCAATAGTGAAATAAAGGTAAGTTCCACAAAAATATAAAGGCTTCTAACGAAGATATTTACTATAAATATAGGAAGCTTAGACACATCAAATCTTAATGCTCGAATCTTAAAGCCAAACCTAGCAAGGCGAAGGTGGAGGATAAAAGAAATACAAGGAAGGGAAAGAGAAAATTACATGGAGCATTTTGCGTGGACTCAACTTTGGATTCCTCAAAAATATAAGTAGAGGAGAAAGTCACCAAGCTCTATTTGATGCCTGACAAGCTTGATCAGTCAGATTAAGAAGAGGTATGTGACTTAACTTATGAAGAGCTATTTGATGTTTCTGAAAAAATTCATATTGCATATAAAAAACTAAAAAAGATATATGCTAAGTTGAACTTAGATTTCCTAGAATTACAAAAAAGGCATGAAATCATTAGGAAAGATCAGGCACTGATATATATAGTCACATAAAATTATTGGATGAGTTTGATGAATTGAACAAAAAGCATAAACTATTTAAATTATCCCACACTGAACTTGAAAATGATTTTAAAACATTTATGGAAGAATTTGATAGTAGAGAGCATTATTTGAAAGTTCATAATGCTATGTTAGAAAGTGCAAACTCATTTTTGAAAGTTGAATTGAAAGAACTTGAGGAAAATAAGATTCCACCCTCACCTGAATAATTTTTCAATCTAGATAAGAAGCCTAAAATTTTAAAACCTAGGAAAAGATAATTTTACTAAAGTGGATTGATAAATCCTTTTTCTGGAGTTAAATTTTTTTTCTTGTGGAATGATATGCAATATATCTTACACTTGAACTATTCAGAGTAAATCATATATAGTGTAGAGACTAAAGATACATAAAACAAAACATATCAAACATACATCTAGAATAACTTTGCCAAGAGGAGAACCAAAACTAGTTTGGGTTCCCAAGACTAACATTGGATTATCTTATAGAAACGTTCTCACACAAAATCTCATGATAGAATTTGGTACCTAGATAGTGGATGTTCGAAGCATATGACCAGAGATACTACACAATTCATATTGTTGGATGCCAAGAATGGAGGAAACGTTACACTAGGAGATAATACCACTAGAAAAGAGGTTGGCATAAGTATGATTGGAAACTTGAATAATTTTTTCATTGAGAATGTTTTACTTGTAGAGGGCTTAAAGAATAATTTATTGAGTATTAGTAAATTGTGGGATAAGGGTTGTTGTGTAAAATTTCTTCCCACTAGCTACATAATAAGCCAAAAGGGAATTGATGTTTTGAATGGTATTAGGATAAGTAATGTTTACATGCTTGATTTCAATTTTATTAAATCTCTTAATTTTTTAATGTAAAAATAATTTTTGATGAATCATATTTATGGCATAGGAGACTTTGTCATGCTAGCACAAAAAATCTTAGAAAAATTATCCAAAAAGAACTTATTAGAGGAATACCAAAATTAGACTTTACTAAGCACCACCTATGTGATGCATGTAAATTAAGAAAATAGGTGAAGTCCTCCTTTTATTCTATTAAAGATCTTAGAATTAGCAAACCATTAGAATTTATTCACATGGATCTTTTTGGACTAGTTAGTACTATAAGTCTAGTAGGTAAAGTATTTGTATTTCTAATTATTGATGATTTTTCTAAATTCACTTGGGTTAAATTTTTATTTCATAAGAGTGAATCATTTGAGGAATTTAGAAGTTTTCAACTTGGATTGAGAGAAAACTTGGATGTGATATTTTATTAATTCAAAGTGATCATGAAGGTGAATTTGAAAATAAGAAATTTGAAGATTTTTGAAAAGATAAATGAATTGATCACAATTTTTCAGCACTTAGAATCCCTCTACAGAATGGGATAGTAGGAAGAAAGAACAAAACATAAATTAAAGCCGTAATAGTCATGTTGGCAGAATATTCACTTCCAAAATATTTTTGAGCTCAAGTGGTCCGTACATTTTGTTATAATTTTAATACAGTGAACATTAAATCCAAATTTAATAAGACACCCTATAAACTTCTTAAGGGGACAACACCAAATTTGTCACATTTGCATATTTTTAAATGTAAGGTGTTCATTCATAATAATGGGAAAACTCCTTTAGAAAAATTTGATTCAAAATCTAATGAAGAAATTATTTTGGGAGAACACCAAATTTCTCACATTGGTAAGAAATGATGTTTGGGAATTGATTGAATGGCAAAAAGATTAAAGTGTGGTTGGAACTAAGTGGATATTCAAAAATAAAATGAATTATTCAAGAGTTGTGGTCAGAAATAAGGCAACATTGGTGGCTAAGAGAAATAATCAAATAGAATGGATTTATTTTGAAGAGACTTGTACCCCTGCAACAAGACTTGAAGCAATTAAGGTTTTCTTAGAATTTGTCTATTTTAAAGGTTTTAAATTATATCAAATAGATGTCAAGAGTGAATTTTTGAATGGTGTGATACAAGATAATGTTGACATTAAGAAACCTTCAAGTTTTAAAAATTCTAAATTGTTAAGAGATTTGCTATTAGCATGTTTTACATTCTTGCAACTTACATAGTTTTGATGATTCTAAATATTATTGTTTAATGTGTAGTTATCTCCTAACACTTTTTGGAAGATTTGTTTTTGCTTTTGTGTTTGCTAACATTTCAGGAAAATTGAACTCCAAACTTTGAAGACTTCAAATCGAATTCAGCATACAATCCTTTGTAAATTGAAGCTTTAAATTGTTTTTTGAATTGAGAGGGAGTGATTGTAATTGAGTGAATAAACACACACACACACACTTAAAGAGATCTTACAAAATTTGTACTGATCGTACGGGACGAACCTAGTTCGTATGGGATGATTAGGTCAGTTATCTCCTCGTAGGAGCAATGGAACGAAGAGGAGGAATTGAAATTTTTCTAAGTCCTGATTGTCCATGATGAAATTATTTTCGTCCTAGGACAAGTTGGGCTCTATAAAAATTTCATTCAGACAAAATCTATAATCGTGCCTGGATGACTTGGGCTATGTAAAAATTTCGTCCAGATGAAATCCAAATTGTCCCAGGATGAATTCTTTAAAAGTGCTCAGATGGAACTTGAAAGTTCATTAGGGATGTTAAGCCCTATAGAACTGGCCCAAGCTAACTAAGAGAGAGATGAATTGGAAAAAAACTTTAAAACTCAAGATAAAACTCCAACCAAAATCACCACAAACAAAGTGTAAAAATTAAAATAAACGCAGAAACGATAATAAGAAAAGAATACGCTGGATTTATAGTAGTTCAGTCAAACCTTGACCTATGTCCACTCCTTGGAGGCACCGTCCAAGTATTGCACTAAAAAAAGTGTCTCTCATTTAGCCCCCACATCTAGGCGGAGAAGACCTCACAAAATCACTTCCACCTTCCCCGGTGCGGCGGAGTCGCCGGATCCTTTGACACCAAGGAGATCTTCTTCTTTGGTGAACATACCTTGAGACAAACCATGAATCTGATAGTACTAAGGTGCGAGTTCATCGGAGCAACCGTGTAGATCCCCCACCACTCTCCCTTGAGTTCCTCCCCCTCAGAGGATCTTCTCCCTCTCAAACTCCACCCTTTCCTCTCTCCCTTTCAAGCTCTCTCTTCAAGTTTTCCCCACAAGAACGAAGCTACAATGGCTGCCAAAGACACTTACAAAGTGTCATGTCATAGCTTAAATAGAAGAGCTAAAAATGAGCTAATTAATGAAAGTTGCCGACATTATTGTCCAGGACGATAGGTATATCATCCTGGCCGATCAGTGCAAATTCAGTTCATCAACCCGGGACGATTTGGGACGATCAGAAGAAAATTGGTTACATCTTCCTGGATGATATCACGATCGTTCAGGCCGATTAGTTTAAAACCAATTTCAATCATCCTGATCATCGCCCTGAATTCGAGCTATCCGATGTAGATCATCCAGGACATCGTCCCGGCCGATCAGGCGATTGTCTCGGCCGATGTGATCATATCAAACAACCATTAATGCTTTCCAAATATACCAGATCAATTTAGGCATAATTGAGTTAGAACGTCCTGGACGATATAAATATCATCCTGGCCGATTTCCTAAAACAAAGAATTCCTAAACTGATTATGGCGGTTGATTCTTTCTGAATTAAGACTATCGTCCTAGCCGATACATGTATCGTCCAGGCCGATATCAATGACAGCTGCCTTAATAAGGATGCCCTAATTAGGGTTTCTGATATTGGACATATCGTCCCGGCCGATATTACCAAAAATAAAAATCTTATAGGGAACAACAGGAAATCTTCCAAGTTACAAATCAACAGATCCCACACCAAATACAACAGACTCAAGAAAGGAAAAAGATTACATACTGATACAGACCTAGTCTACCCAATCTTGAGCTAGCTCCAAATTGCAGTCTAATCATGTGGACCTGAAACGTTAGCACAAAAGGCAATCGTAGAGAAATAAGGAATGTTTGTTATTATCAAAATCATAAACCATAGATCCGCAACAATCTCCCCCTTTTTTATGATGGCAAAACATTTCAATTTGAATTTTCAAAAAAAGGCAATTTCTCCTAATCTCCCCCTCACTAGAATAAATCCTTTTTAAAAAAATAGGGGAGATGAAAATATTTTTGTTGTTTTTAATTTTTTAAAAACAAGATACAAAACATGATAACAGTACAAAAATTCAATAATATGAGAGGGAACACAAAAGAACAATAGCAAATCACAACAATTTTTTTTTTAAACTAAGGCATGAAAATGATGTAGTATTCCATGTGATTAATTTAAAAACTTGTGGGTTAATGAGTTAACAATCTCAACCATCCATAGACGCATTTCTTGATACCAATTGTTGGTTTGGCGAAGGAAGTGGTTTTCCATGACCAATTAAAATCCAGATCAGTAATGATTATGTGTAGCTTATACCCAATGGTGGATAGTTGTAAAAGCTCCACACGATCCTGATATGTGATCTCGACCGGGCGTCGATTCACATAGGAGGCCAGGGCTGTGAAGGTAGAATTTATGCGAAGATTTGCATAAAATTCTAGGAGGAGTTTAGAAGAAAAATGGACAGCGAGAGTGAGTATGAAATAAAGAGAGGTGTGGGCAAAGAGATCCATTACCGGATATGAGAGATATGCAGGATTGATTGTTCGGGAGAGGGTAATGCCACACTCTTTGTAGCGATGGTAGGCAGCCTGATCCTCTGCCTCCCTGAATCGAGGGTCCAGGGTGGCCCTCGAGGAACTTCCAGATGTTTATCGAACTCGTTTCCCACCAACCATAGCAAAGGATTAGCAAGGAGACACAAGAGGAGAAGGGATGAAGTGGAAAACCATGGCTGGATCGACCATAATTTAAAGAAATGGCCATATCGTTTAGGCCGATTGCAGAATCGTCCGGGCTGATATTGCTTAATAATTGCGTACAGGCCAATTGGTTAAAAAGGCGGTCAGATCGTCCGGGCCGATCAGATATCGTCCAGGATGATTAGACACAGGCGATCGTCCTGAGGAGATAATCCGGATGACCGTTGAAAAAGCAGATCGTCCGGGTCGATTAGGTGTATCGTCCAGGATGATGCACAATAATTGATCGTATCGGCCGAAGTTAAAACATTTTAAATCTCTGCCACATGTATCGTCCAGGACGTACAGTGGATCGGCCAGGCCGATTGTCCAATAATGGATCGTCCGGGGCCGATTTTAAGAATTTAACCATGCTGACACTTGGATCATCCAGGACGATCCAGTGTATCGGCTAGGATGATGCACATAAAATGCATTGGCCAGACAAAATATTATATCGGCCAGGACTATCATCATGATTACAACAGAGTTTGATCAAATCGGCCAGGACGATACAGGTATCGGCCAGGACGATGTGACTAGAATTTGAAACCAAGGAAAAGATTGTGATGATCAAGGCCCTCAAAAATAAAACAAAATAAATGCAGACAAAAACACAGTAATAGAAAGCTAAAACACAAGGATAATAAAAAAATGAATATTTTTGAATTTTAATTTTTCTAATTTTTTTTATGGAGGCATCATATGAGAAGTTCTCAAACAATTAAACTTTAGAGTTTCACAAGATCAAGGAGTTTAGCCAATCCTAATCAGAGAAAGGTATAATATCCGATTCTATTAACCCTAGATCAGACATTCATTATGGTAAAACTTTTCTTTTGAAAAACAAAAATGCTTAACTCAGAATAAACCTTAAAAAAATAAGATTCAATCAAAACTTGTTTACAAAGAAAAAATCTCATAAATAATAAAACAATGTAATTTGTCTCAATCATGGAATATCAAATCAAGCTTTTGAATTCATCAAATAATCAATGAATTCTCTAAGTTTTAAAAGTTTTGAAAAGAGAGGATAGATTGCTTTTTAGTGGGCTCATTTTATGCCTCTTGAATCTTTGATTGGCGCTTTGAGCATCTTTTGATTTTTGATACACAATTATATATATATATTTTTATTTTTTTCAATTTGGCATCATTGGCCTCTTTTCCTTTTTAATTTTTACAAACTAAAAGCTCTTTAACAAAAACCCTTAAAAAGACCCTTAGTTGTGAGTATATCCTCCAAGTATTAGAGAATAGGAGCTCTCTCTCTAATATAGGGAAGAACAAGTCACAAAATAAAATCAAAGTCATGTGATGAAAGCAATGGCAAGGTTTTAAATAACTTGAAAGATATATAAGAACTTTGGATATTATGTATAAGATAGTTTGTTGTAGCAAGATAGGAAGAATCATAGTTTCAAAAATCATTGGCTAAAATGAGTTAGACTTTTGTTTAGAGAAGAAAATCATACCACTAAATAAGGACGAAAGGAGGGAAACCATCAATGGAGTTTCTCCCTTTAACCAATTTTAGAAAAGCTAAACACTATTTTCAAAACTCCAAAATCTAAAAGCTTGAAAAGATTCAACATATGAAAAACCAATCATAACAGGCAACGTAAAAACAAAAAAATCTAAAATAACAAAAAGCTAGCACACAATCAACAAAAAAACTTAAAACAACACTTAATAAAAAATGCATTTCAAGAATTTATTGAAGCAGCAAGTTTAAGCATTTTTGAGTTACGAGCCTCCATATGTCCAATCTCCCCCTTTTTGATGATGGCAAAACATTTCAATTTGAATTTTCAAAAAAAGGTAATTTCACCTAATCTCCCCCTCACTAGAATAAACCCTTTTTAAAAAAATAGGGGAGATGAAAATATTTTTATTGTTTTTAATTTTTTGAAAACAAGATACAAAACACGATAGCAGTACAAAAATTCAACAATACGTTCTCCCCTTTGACATTTTCAAAAAGAGAGT
>NW_021318775.1:4082777-4128341 GCF_001605985.2 Dendrobium catenatum
CTCATAAGGTTTCATGGAAAATAGTTCAAAATCATGCATTAACAAATTCAACTTGGATTGCTTGATTTCACTAGTGCCTTCGTATATGGTGTGCAATTTATCCCAAACTTGCTTACCGGTAGTGCACGTGGATACTAACATGAAATCATCTGAATTTAAGGAACATAAAAAATAATTTAAAGATTTTGCATTCAATTGAGCATTGATTTATTCTTCCTTACTCCATTGATTAAAAGGAATACCAATTTTAATTCCATCTAAAACACGTGATGGTGAAGAATAACCATTTAAAATCATATGCCACATATGTAAATCTATCGATTGCAAGAAAATAGACATGCAAGTTTTCCAAAAATAAAATGACATATTTTCAAATAAAGGAGGTCTGGTAATTGAAAAACCTTCCGCAATAGTACGATTAGCCATGGATCGAAATTCAAAAGCTTTTAAAAACTTATTTTTTGAAAACTACTCTGATACCACTTGAAAGTGCTTAGATGGCACTTGAAAATTTGTTAAGGATGTTAAGCCCTATTGAACTGGCCCAAGCAAACCAAGAGAGAGGTGAATTATAAAAAAGCTTTAAAACTCAAGATAAAACTCCAACCAAAATCACCACAAATAAAGTGCGGAAATTAAAATAAATGCGGAAGCGATAATAAGAAAAGAACACACCGGATTTATAGTGGTTCGGTCAAACCTTGACCTACGTCCACTCATTGGAGGTACCCTCCAAGTATTGCACTAAAACAAGTGTCTCTCCTTTGGCCCCCACAGCTAGGCGGAGAAGCCCTCACAAAATCACTTCCACCTTCCCCGGTGCGGCGGAGTTGCCGGGTCCTTTGACACCAAGGAGATCTTCTTCTTTGGTGAACTTACCTCGAGACAAGCCTTGAATCTGATGGTACTAAGATACGAGTTCGTCGGAGCAACCATGTGGATCCCCCACCACACTCCCTTGAGTTCCTCCCCCTCACAGGATCTTCTCCTACTCAAACTCCACCCTTTCCTCTCTCCCTTTCAAGCTCTCCCTTCAAGTTTCCCCCACAAGAACAAAAGCTATAATGGCTGCCAAAGACACTTACAAAGTGTCATGTCATAGCTTAAATAGAAGAGCTAAAAATGAACTCATTAACGCAAGTTGCCGACATTATCGTCCAGGACGATAGGTATATCGTCCTGGCCGATCAGTACAAATTCAGCTCATCAGCCCGGGATGATTTGGGACGATCAGAAGAAAATTGGTTACATCGTCCTTGCCGATATCACGATCATCCAGGTCGATTAGTTTAAAACCAATTTCAATCATCCTGATCATCGAGCTGAATTTGAGCTGTCCGATGTAGATCGTCCATGACATCGTCCCGGCCGATCAGGCGATCGTCTCAGCCTATGTGATCGTATCAATCAACCATTAATGCTTTCCAAAGATACCATATCAATTTAGGCATAATTGAGTTAGATCGTCCTGGACGATATAAATATCGTCCTGGCTGATTTCCTAAAACAAAGAATTCCTAAAATTATTATTATGGTTGATTCTTTCTGAATTAAGACTATCATCCTGGCCGATACATGTATCGTCCAGGCCGATATCAATAACGGATACCTTAATGGGGATGCCCTAATTAGGGTTTCTGATTTTGGACATATTGTCCAGGACGATATAAATATCGTCCCGGCCAATATTACCAAAAATAGAAATTTTATAGGGAACAACAGGAAATATTCCAAGTTACAAATCAACAGATCCCACACCAAATACAACAGACTCTAGAAAGGAAAAAGATTACAAACTGACACAGACCTAGTCTACCCAATCTTGAGCTGGTTCCAAATTGTAGTCTGATCATGTGGACCTGAAACGTTAGCACAAAAGGCAATCGTAGAGAAATAAGGAATGTTTGCTATCATCAAAATAATAAACCTTAGATCCGCAGCATTCTTCTCTGTAAAATTTGGTCCGGACAAAGTCCTGTTCGTCCCAGGATGATATGAACCGACTTACCACAGTTTGTTACATCCTGCAGTTATTAGGGAACCGACCTATGGTATAACTGATCGTACCGGATGAACCTAGTTCGTATGAGATAATGATCGTGTGCGAACATAAATTATACAAATATATATCATGACCATTTCCGAGACTTTAAGTAAAATCATACAGGATTATCCACGATCGTACGGGACGATTCATTTCATGTTAACTTGAAAATTTTGTAGTTTTGGACGGTTTTTCTTGTCTCTCCTACATATAGTCCAATTTAGACTGCCACCCAATCTTTTTGCCATTTTATCTTCGTGCCTATTGAAATAAGAGTCAAGGAGAGAGTGTGAGAGAGCATTCAAAGGAGGATTCCTACCACTGGAGCGTGAAGGCTTTGCTTGGTGTTCAAAGGTAAGAATCTCTACTTGTGATTTGGGATTACTTCAATCTTTTCTTTCTTCCTTCTAGAATTCTTGTGAGAAGATCTGTCAAGGAGATCTGGTTCTCTACCAACACTTGGAGAGTGTGAACAGACGCGTGTTCTCTGCCCACACTAGGAGAGCGTGAAAGGACGAAGGGTTCTCTGCCCACACTAGGAGAGTGTGAAAGGATGAAGGGTTCTCTGCCCACACTAGAAGAGTGTAAAAGGACGGACAGTTCTCTGCCAACACTGGGGATAAGTGTAAAAAGAAGACGGTTCTCTGCCAACACTGGGGATAAGTGTAAAAAGAAGACGGTTCTCTGTTGAACAGGGTAGTGGTGGAAAGAGTTTTTATAAAGGCTTCTCCGCCTTGCTGTGGGTGCTAAAGGAGAGTCACTAGTGGTATTAGTGCAATACTTGGAGAGTGCCTCCGGGGAGTGGATGTAGGTCTGGTTTTGACCGAACCACTATAAATCTGGTGTTCTTTACTTTTCCGCTTTTTATTTTGTTTATCATTTATAACTTGTGGTTGAAAAATCTTTTTTTTTTTTTTAAAATTTACTAACAATTAAGTTTTAATTTCCAAAGTTTAAAAAGAGGGTTCAAATTTTTTAATTACCACTGGGATATAAGCTTGGGTTTTACAACCTAATTCATTGTGAACGAATCTCAACAAGTGGTATCAGAGCCTTATTTTAAAATCATAAGTTTAGACTACTTTTTGATTCACGTAGATGGCTACATTTGGAAATAAAAACACATCTGAGGGTTACTCTATTACTAGATCTCGACTTTTTGACAATATACCTTTTGATTTTTGGAAAACACGCATGTTTACTTTCTAGTAGTCACTTGATTATCGTATGTGGATCGTACTCCATGAAGGATATATAAAACCAACTAGATTAGTTGATGGAGTTAGAGTTGAAACACATTTTGCAGACTGGATAGTAGAAGAACGTGACTTAGCACAACTAAATGCCAAATGCTTGAATAGTTTCTTTTGTGCTTTAAAATTGGAAGACTACAGCTGGTTTCCACTTGCAAAAGTGGAAAGGATATATGGGATAGACTTTGTATAACATATGAGGGGACTAATGAGGTTAAACAATCTAGACTCAATATCTTGTTGCATGATTATAAATTGTTTCGCATGAAACCTAATGAATCCATTTCTAACATGTACACAAGATTCACACAAATAGTCACCTCTTTGCATGCACTTGGTAGGGAACTAACGAATGCTGAAATGGTTAATAAGACTCTTCATTGTTTACCTACTACTTATGATGCTAAAATTACTGTAATTACAGAGTCTAAGGATTTAAACATTTATTCTATTGACAATCTTCTTGGGTTGCTTATTGCTTACGAGTAAGGAGTTAGCCAAAGAAAGATTGATACAGGTGAATCACGAAGGGAAAAGAACATAACATGAAATGTGGAAGAGTTTGAGAGTGAACACTCACACCCTGAGGATGAAGAAGACATCACATTGATGACTAGACAATTTAGAAGCTTTCTGAAGAGGAGGCAAAAGAAACGCCAGCAATGGAATAGAGGTAAATTCATAAGAAATACTAAGGTTTCAAGTGATGTTATTTGCTATGAGTGTAGGAAACCTGGATATATAAAGATGGATTGCCCTAAACTCAAAGCCAGTCCTAGCAAGGAGAAGGTAGAGGAGAAACCTAATGTAAAGAAGGGCAGAAAGAAGTTTCAAAAAGCTTTCTGGGCAGACTCAGCTTCAGATTCATCACAGACTAAAAAAGAAGAGGAAGTCACTAATCTGTGCTTAATGGCTGACAGTCTTGATCAGTCAGATCAAGAAGAGGTATGTGACTTAACTTATAATGAACTTTTTGAAGTTTCTGAACACATGCATGAATCATATAGGAAAATGAAGAAAATGCATGCTAGCCTTAGTTTAGAATTGAAAGAGCTTAAAAAGGAACATGAAATCCTTAGGAAAGTTTATGCTTTGATTGATAACAACCACATGAAATTACTTGATGAGTTTGATGACTTGAATAAAAATTATGAGAATTTAAATTCATCATATGCAGAACTCAAGAAAGATTTTAAGAATTCTAAGGATGAATTTGAGAGCAAACTTTATAGAACCAATTATACAAAATGAATTTTGGAAGATATGAATTCATTTTACAAATTAACGATAAAAGCTCTTGAGGATAACATGATACCTCCTTAACTTAAAGATTTTACTAATCCTATTATGTATCCTAAATTTATGCAATCCCTGAAAAGATAGACGAATGTTAGAAGACTTAGGAATCCATTTCCTAAGTAAAATGTAATATTTGTGGATTGTTTGGATATATAGCTCACACCTGTACTTTGAAGATTAAAACTAATTTTTTATGGAGACCTAAGATGCATAAACCTAGACATATCATACATGCATCTGTTTATAAGCTGCTAAAATGTGAACCCAAACTTGTTTGGGTTCCCAGGTCTAACATTTGATAATTTTATAGGATCGCTCTCACACAAGACCTCGTGAGAGTATATGGTACCTGGACAGTGGATGTTCAAATAACATGATAGGAGATACTGCTCAATTCATAATGGTGGAAGCAAGGAGAGGAGGCAAGGTTACACTTGGAGATAATACCACAAGGAAGGTGGTTGGATCAGGTATGATTGGAAATTTTAAAAAAAAATTTCATTGACAATATGTTATTGGTAAAAGGCTTAAAGAATAATTTGTTAAGTATAAGCCAGCTATATGATAAAGGTTATTGTGTAAAATTTTTTCCTACTACCTGTATATTAAGCCTAAATGATAAAGATTTTTTGAATGGTAAAAGGGCAAACAATGTTACCATGCTAGATTTAAACTGCATTAATTCTCCTACTACTTTTTGTTTGAAAACTGTATATGATGAGTCATGGCTATGGCATAAGAGACTTTATCATTCTAGCATGAAAAACCTTAGGAGGATTACCCAAAAGAACTTAGTGAGAGGTATACCAAAACTAAACTTTACTAAGGACCACCTTTGTGATGCATGTCAATTAGGAAAGCAGGTGAAGTCCTCTTTTCAGTCCAATAAGGATCTTAGAACTAGTAAACCATTGGAGATTTTGCATATGGATCTTTTTGGACCAGTTAAAACTGTGAGTCTAGAAGGGAAGATATACAGATTTGTGATTATGGATGATTACTCAAGATTCACATGGGTTAGATTTCTATTTCATAAGAGTGAATCATTTGAGGAATTTAGAAATTTTTTGACTTGGATTCAAAGGAAATTAGGGTGTGAAATTATTTATATTCAAAGTGATCATGGAGGAGAATTTGAGAATGAGATATTTAAAGAATTTTGTAAGGAGAAAGGAATTGATTACAACTTTTCTGTACCTAGAACCCTTCAGCAGAATGGAGTAGTCGAAAAGAAAAACATAACATTAATAGAAGCCGCCCGAGCAATGTTGGCAGAATATTCACTTCTTAAATATTTTTGGGATGAGGCGGTTAGCATTGCATGTTATATTCTTAATAGGGTGAATATGAGATCTAAGTTAAATAAAACACCTTATGAGTTGCTAAAAGGGAGAACACCTAATTTGTCTCATTTGCATATTTTTGGTTGCAAGGTGTTCATTCATAACAATGGAAACTCTACCTTAGGAAAATTTGATCCAAAATCAGATGAAGGAATTTTTGTTGGATACATAAGTGTCGGAAAATCTTATAGAGTATTCAATAAAAGAACTTTAGTAATTGAGGAGACCACACATGTTGTATTTGATGAATCTGGAAATATGGAAGAACCAAATATTGTAGAAGTTGAAATTGAGATTAACTCCCAAAAGATTGATAAATTGAACTTGGAAGAAAACTTGGAAGAAAATGTGGAAGAAAATTTGGAGATAGAAAATCCTTTGCCTAGAGATTTGAGATTTTTTAAAAACCACCCAAGGGAATTGATCATAGGTGAACCAAGTGAGGGTGTAAAGACTAGGCGTGGAATAAATAAGGAAGTCAATCAATCAGCCTTCATTTCAACTATTGAACCCACTAATATTGATCAAGCACTTTCTGATGAATTTTGGATTTTAGCCATGCAAGAAGAGTTGAATCAATTTATAAGAAATAAAGTTTGGGAATTAACTACAGGGCCAAAAGATAAAAGTGTAGTTGAAACTAAGTGGGTATTCAAAAATAAAATGAATGACTCAGGAGTGGTCATTAGAAATAAGGCTAGATTAGTAGCTAAGGGTAAAATCAGAATGAAGGGATTGATTTTGAGGAGACTTTTTCCCTGTAGCTAGACTTGAAGCAATTAGGGTTTTGCTAGCCTTTGTCTGTTTTAGAGGATTTAAATTGTATCAAGTGGATGTCAAAAGTGCCTTTTTAAATGGGGTAATTTAAGATGATGTGTTTGTAGAACAACCTCTAGGCTTTAAAAATTTTAAATACCCAAATCATATTTTCAAGTTGAAAAAGGCATTATATGGATTGAAACAGGCACCTAGGGATTGGTATGAGATGTTGAGCACCTTCCAACTTTAAAGACCTTTTGAAAAAGGAAGTGTGGATACAACTCTCTTTTTGAAAAAATATGGAAAGGATATACTCATTGTTCAAATTTATGTGGATGATATCATTTTTGGATCTTCAAATAAAAATCTTTGTGATGATTTTTCTAAAACAATAAGTAGTGAATTTGAGATGAGTCTAATGAGAGATTTAAGTTACTTTCTAGGTTTTAGCATTAAGCAAATTGAGGAAGGAACATTTCTAAGTCAATCAAAGTATATTAAGGACATCCTCAAAAAGTATGAAATGGACAATGCTAAACTTGTAAGTATACCAATGAGTTCCTAAGTTTAGTTAGATAAGGACCCTAAGGGAAAATCTGTTGAACAAAAGAAATTTAGAGGGATAATTGGATCTTTACTTTACTTGACTGCTGGCCAACCCGATATCATGTTTAGTGTATGCTTATGTGCTAGATTTCAATCAGATCTAAAAGAATCACATTTGACAGTAGTTAAAAGGATTTTAAGATATCTGTTAGGAACTCAGAACTTAAGAATTTGGTATCCTAAGTTTAGCTCTTCATTTGAAATAATTGGTTATTCAAATTCTGACTTTGCAGGATGTAGAGTGGATAGTAAAAGAACTTCTGGAACATGTCAATTCATTGGAAATTCTTTAGTCTCTTGGTCAAGTAAAAAACAAAATTCAGTAGCTCTATCTACTGCAGAAGCTGAATATATTACATTAGAAAGTTGTGTGGCACAAGTACTTCGGTTTAAATAACAATTGATTGATTTATGATTATCTATAGGCACTATTCCAATTTATTGTGATAACACTAGTGCTATTTGCATTTCTAAAAATCATATTCAACATTCAAGAACCAAACACATAGACATAAGGCATCATTTCATAAGGGATCATGTATCTAAGGGAGAAATTTAACTCATTCATGTTACAACTGAAAATCAACTTGCAGACATTTTTATAAAATCTTTAGCCTTTGATACTTTCAGTGCATTAAGAACAAGGCTTGGTGTGATTGATTTAAATGCTTAAATAAAAATGTTCTTGCAACATTGATGTATGTTTGATTATTAAATGTTTTTTTATATGTTTATTATTTTGTTTGTGTGATTTTTTTTCCTTTTAGAGCCTGTGTTTCATCGTTGTTTTTGGTATTTTCTTGTATTTTTTTTAATTTTAGTTTTGTTAGAGTGCAAAAATAAAAAGAATAAAAAATTTTTCATCATCGTCCGGGACGAAATATTTTTGTACGAGACGATTTGTGTAGGGTGACAAACTGTTAGATTTTGAACCGTTTGAGTGCAGTTTTTAGTGTACTTCGTCTGTACGATGGTAATGATCGTCCGGGATGATTTGTTTTTCAATCGATGGGATGAATGAATGAAGCTGTTGAATGGATAAGGTAATTTTTAATACGAACTTCGTATGTACGAACCTTTGGTTTGTCTGGACGAACACATGTCAGTTAGATGTAGGGAACGATTTCAACTGCCATTAAAATGATATAAGTTCTGATCAACTCGGGACGAACACGTGTTCGTCTGTACGATCAAACTTGTCAAAAGTTTGTATGAAAGGACGCTTCTTAAGCCGCGTTGATTACAAAAAACTGTTTCATTCTAATTGTATTGGATCACCTGTATGAAAAATTTTTGTACGAGAGGAACAAAAATTTCGTACGGGATGAATTATTTTCGTCTAGTTTGAACGAATCGTTTTTCAATAAATAAGCGGTCTTTTTAACTCAATTTTCACACGCTAAATATCACTTTCAACTCCTTTATTACTCTAGATCAAATGGCTAGTACAAGTAAGCGTCAAAAGGTCTTAGCGAAGAAGCCACATAGGAATTCATCCGAAAACTTTTTGTCCAAAGAAAATGTTGATTCTTTTCCTAGATTTGCTTCTGCCAAAATCATTCCATCCCAAATTTTAATTCAAGAAGATATTACCTTTCAGGTAATGTCTTTATTTATTTTGACTCAGTTTCACTTTATCCTTACTCTGGTCTACCTCTATAACAAAGAAACATTCCACTACTTTCTAGCCAATATGTCCTTCAATTCTGACCACTCTGTGATTTGCTCCTTTATTTTAAAACAAAAAGTTGAAATCAATAAATACGACTTAGGAGCTTCTCTAAATTTAAGGACTGAGGGAAGTAGAGCTCATTCTTTAATCACCAATGATACATATAAGTTGTATGAAATCAATAGGGTGATTAGAGGAAATGGTTTAACTGAGCATGTGGCTAGGGTATCCGGTTTTTTCTGTAATGCACACATCATCCAACACGTTCTTAGAACTTCAATCATTCCAAAAGATGGTGATAGAGTCAATATTACCCCACTTCATTCCATGGTGACCTTCTTAATCATGAGCAATAAACCTATAGATGAAGCCCAACTTATTCTTGACTATCTTTATGGGCTTTCTGAAATTGGCCATGCATAACAGAAAAGAAAGAGGAATATTGCTTCAGGACACTTAGTTTCCTATGTTCTACAAAATAAGTATAACTTGGTTCATCTTGATCAAGAATATGAAGAACCGCTCTATTACAATGACGGATCATTTAGAGCGATCTTCAAGGAGGAATTAGGAAAAGCACATGTCATCAGTGATACAGAAGAAGAGCCTGAATGTGCACCTGCTCCTGCAAATGAACCAAATTATCAGAATTTGGTTCAAAGATTTGATCAGCTAGAGACTCATTTTGATCAATACTTTGATCAAATTTAGACTCATCTTTAACAACAGGCTACTCAATATCAACATGGCATGGGTTATTTGAGGGGACAAATAAATGATATTAATACCAATGTACTTATGTTGAATACATACTTTAATCTCTTTGGTACTGCTCCTCCTCCTCCTCCAGATCAGGGACCGTCCGAGTGATTATTGCACTTGATGTTTTGTGTTTGTGTTGTTATTGTTTATGTGTTAGTTGTTGTTTGCTTTTAGTAGTTTGATGTATTTCTTCTTTATTTTAGTTGTTGTATTGATATCTTGATGAATACTAGTAATATTTAAAATGATATCAATATAAGTTCTTGTGTTTTGATTTGAATTTACTTTTGAAATGTTTGTTAGACTTTATGTAAATCATCAGATTTTTAATCTTAATCGTGCTATAACCTGAAGTGCAAGAAAAATTAAATTAATTAGAAAATCTAATCATTTTAATTTTAAGTTTTCTTATAACTTGATATTATTAGGATTTTCAATTTCATGTCTCTTCTTTAGACTGTATTATTATTAATATTATTATTACAATTGCGATGTTTTCTTATTTTATATTTCACTTATCAATCATTATTTATGCACTTAGAGAGATTTGATATTTTAGATTTTTTTTTTTGAAAGAATAAAATTACTCTTGCGATTTGTGTAAAAGTACAATAAAAAAAATCAAAAAAAATGTGCAAAGGTTCGCAATATGAAAAAGAGGCACAAAATAAGCCCAAAGTAAAAATGATGCACAAAAATGTGCCACAACTATGAAAAAGATGCGCAAAGCGCCACATGTGGTAGTTATTTCTTTCCAAACTCTTTTAATCTCTTAATTCAAATTGATCTTATGTTCATTTATAATTGATATTGAAATCTAAAATATATAATTTTTTATTCATTCTTATTGCAATGATATTCTGTATCTTAGTGTCTAAACTAACTCATGTCTTTGATAAATTCTTTTTATTATCTATGTTATATCACTTCTTAAATTATATGAATTTCTATGATTTGCCTAATGTTTTAATTTTATTTACATAACTTATTTCAATCCCTGTTAAGATTATATTATCAAATAATTTTCATATCTCTGCTTACATTTCAAGTTGTTTTTCTCTTCTTCTTCACTTTTTGATGTTGTCAAAAAGAGGGAGAAATTGTTTGTTGAATTGTGTCTTGTGTCTTGTGAGTCTTGTATCTTGTGTTAGTATTTATGTTTATTTTGTTTTTGTGATAATGTTGTTGTTTTGTTTTGCATAAAATTTTTGAAAAACAAAAATAATTTTTTAATCAATGCCTCCTTATATTCATGAATTCATAAATTTAAAGGAAGTTTAGGAGATCCTTAGAATTTGAAATCCTACAAACAATAATTGTTTTGTCATCATCAAAAAGGGGGAGATTATTAAGAGACCTGCTATTAGCATGTTTTACATTCTTGCAACTTATATAGTTTTGATGATTCCAAATATTATTATTTTATGTGTAGTTATCTTCTAACACTTTTTGGAAGATTTGTTTTTTCTCTTGTGTGTACTAAGATTTAAGGAAAATTGAACTCCAAACTGTGAAGACTTCAAATCGAATTCTGCATATAATCCTTTGCAAATTGAAGCTTTAAATTATTTTTTGAATTCAGAGGGAGTGATTGTAATTGATTGAATACAAACACACACACACACTTAAGGAGATCTTACAAAATTTGTATTGATCGTACGGGACAAACCTAGTTCATATGGGACGATCAGGTCAGCTATCTCCTCGTAGGAGCAATGGAACGAACAGAAGGTGATGAAATTGTTCTAAGTCCTGATTGTCCAGGATGAAATTATTTTTGTCCCAGGACGAGTTGGGCTTTATAAAAATTTCGTTCAGACGAAATCTATAATCGTGCTAGGACAACTTGGGCTCTATAAAATTTTGTCCAAATGAAATCCAAATCATCCCAGGATGAATTCTTCTCTATAAAAATTTCGTTTAAACGAAATTCATTATCGTGCCAGGACGAGTTGCTCTTTGTAAAAATTTCATCCGGATGAAGTCTTGTTCGTCCCAGGACGATGTAAACCGACTTACCACAGTTTATTATGTCCTACAGTTATTAGGGAACGGACCTATGGTATAAATAATCGTATCGGACAAACCTAGTTCGTACAGGATGATGATCATGTACGAACATAGTTCGTACCAATATATCTCAGGATCGCTTTCGATACCTTAAGTAAAATCGTCCAGGATGATCCACGATCGTACGAAATGATTCAATTCATTTTAACTTGAAAAATTTATAGTTTTGGATGGTTTTTCTTGTCTCTCCTATATATAGTCCAGTTTAGACTGCCACCCAATATTTTTGCCATTTGATCTTCGTGCCTATTGAAAGTAGAGTCAAGGAGAGAATGTGAGAGAGTATTCAAAGGAGGATTCCTACCACTGGAGCATGAAGGCTTCGCTTGGTGTTCAAAGGTAAGAATCTCTACTTGTGATTTGGGATTACTTCACTCTTTTCTTTCTTCCTTCTAGAATTCTTGTGAGAAGATCTGTCAAGGAGATCCGATTCTCTGCCAACTCTTGGAGAGTGTGAACAGACGCGGGTTCTCTGCCCACACTAGGAGAGTGTGAAAGGATGAAGGGTTCTCTGCCCATACTAGGAGAGTGTGAAAGGACGAAGGGTTCTCTACCCACACTAGGAGAGTGTAAAAGGACAGACGATTCACTGCCAACACTTGGGATAAGTGTAAAAGGAAGACAGTTCTCTGTCGCACCGGGTAGTGGTGGAAAGAGTTTTTATAAAGGCTTCTCCGCCTTGCTGTGGGTACTAAAGGAGAGTCACTAGTGGTATTAGTGCAATACTCGGAGGGTGCCTCCGGTGAGTGGATGTAGGTCTGGTTTTGACCAAACCACTATAAATCTGGTGTTCTTTACTTTTATGCTTTTTATTTTGTTTATCATTGAAAACTTGTGGTTGAAAAATCTTTTTCTAAAAAAAAAATTCACTAACAATTAAGTTTTAATTTCTAAAGTTTAAAAAGATGGTTCAAATTTTTTAATTACCAATTCACCCACCCCCACCCCACCCCCCTCTTGGTTAGCCACTAGGACATAAGCTTGAGTTTTACAACCTAATTCATTGTGAATAAATATCAACATAAATTCCCTAATCATGTGTTTAAATTAAAAAAGGTATTATATGGATTAAAATAGGCTCTGAGGGCTTGGTATTAGGGGTTAAGCACTTTCTTATTAGAGAGATCTTTTATGAAAGGAAGTGTGGACACCACTCTCTTTTTGAAGAAGATAAGAGATGATATACTCATTAATAAAATATATATTTATTACATCATATTTGGATCTACAAACTAAAATCTTTGTAATGATTTTTAAAAAATAATGATTAGTGAATTTGAGATGAGTTTAATTGGAAATTTGAGTTATTTTCTTAGTTTTTGTATAAAGAAAAATGAGGAAAGAACTTTTCTTAATCAATCAAAATATATTAAGGATGTTCTCAAGAAAATTAAAATGGATAATGCTAAACTAGTGATTACACATATGAGTTTCTTAGTTTAATTAGATAAGGAACCTAAGAGAAATCTATTTATCAAAAGAAATTTAGAGGTATAATTATATTATTATTTTACTTGACTACTAGCAGACCATATATAATATTTATTATTTGTTCGTGTAATAGATTTTAATCTGATCCAAAAGAATCACATTTAAAAGTAGTAAAAAGAATTATGAGATATCTTTTGGGAACTCAAAACTTAGAGATTTTTTATCCTATGTACAGCTCTTTAATTGAAATTATTGGATATTCTGATTTAGATTTTATAAGTTTTAGGGTTAATCAAAAAAGTATATATGGTAATTATCAATTCATAGGAAACACTTTATATTCTTGGTCAGTAGAAAGTATAATTCAGTAGCTATATCTGTAGCTGAAGCAGAATACATTGGCTTAGGTAGTTATGTTGTATAATTTCTTTGGTTGAAATAACGATTGATTAATTTAGGATTTTTAATTGGCACAATTTCAATTTTTTGATAATACTAGTGCCATATGCATTTTAAATAATCCTATCAATATTCTAGAACCAAGCATATAGATTTAAGATATCATTTCATTATAGATCATGTAGCTAAGTGAGAGATTGAATTGAATTACATTATTATAAAAAAAAAATAACTTTCAAATATTTTACAAAACAACTGGCCTTTGACACTTTTAGCTCCTTTAGAACTAGGTTAGGGGTGATTGATCTTAATGCTTAAATTGAAAATTCTGCAAACTTGACATGTTATAAATAGGTGTTTGTTTAGTTTCTTTTCGTTTATTTATTTTATTCATTTTTTATGTGTTTAGTTATGTGTTTTTTGTTTTTGTTTTTATTTTTACTGTGAAGCATGTCACTTGATGAAAAATGATTAGTTTTGAGACGATTTTCTTGTTATCATGACTTGTTTACTTAGTGTTATGTTCGTACTATATATATTTTTTTATACAGTATGAATTATGTAGCATGTGCATGGTAGGTTTCAAAGTTAATCAAATGAAACTTAGTTTTTCATAGGGTTCATAATGTATGATGATATCATCATACTGTATGATATGTACTATTTTATCTATATGCGTGGAGAAGGTTTACCAGTTAGAGTCAATTATTAATTATTGATTGTATGTATGATGATGTCATCATACTGTATGATATGTACTATTTTCAATTTCTGTAGAGGATGAGCCTAACCATATTTAAAATGATCTTTAATATTATGATCATCCTGAATAAACACCGGTATGTCTATATGATCATATGGTTAAAAAGCCTATACGAAAGTATGCCTCAAAAATGACATTTTATAAAAAGCCGTTCCATTTTTAGCCATTTCCATTTGTATGTATGAAATTATTTTCATCTCGTACAATTGTACGTATGATTTTAAAATTGTGCATACCATTTTAAAATTGTAAGTACGATTCAATTTTTGTACTGTATGATAAGTCATTTTCCTTTTAATAGAAGAGTCATTAAATTCATTTTCATTCACTTTCATATCCATTTTAAAACTCTCTAGAGCCCTCATCTTATGAATGTCAAGTTCTAGAAAACGACCCCATCTTTCTAAGGGTTCCTCTTGTAGAAATAGCTGGGATGACAACTTTTTATCTAAGGAGAATAAGGATGCCTACTTTAGGTATTCTACTACCAAAACCACCCCTTATAGACTTCTCATTTAGGGTGATCTTCACTTTTCTATCATTCCATTGTTTGCTTCGACTTAACTCTCTTTCATTCATACTCTTATTTATGCCTACCATAAAGAGACTTTCCAATACTTCTTGGCTAACATGAGATTTAATAATGTTGGAGCTCCCCCTCATTCCTTTGAATCATCAACAGTTATACTTGGACCTAACTAAAACTACTACCAAGAAATGGTTATGCACTTCGATCGATTGGAAACTGATTTTGATGAACACTTTGATCAAATTGAGAATCACTTTAACTAGCAGGATGCTCATTACAATGAAGATATGGGGTGGATCCGAGGATAGTTTGACTAGGTGAACATGAAGGTAGCTACAATATATAGTTCTTTTTCTAATATTAAATCCACCACCTCCTCCAGAAAGGCCCCCCTCAGATTTTTTGATGTACTTATATCCTGTTGTTGCTTATGAGTTTTTATATTTGTTGCTGTGATGTTTTGTTTTTTAGTTTAATGTTTTCATGAGTTGTGATGATGTTGTCTTGATGATGTGATGTGAGATGTTTTGTTGATATTATATGTTTTTAGATATATATTTGTATGTGCTCTTAATATTAATGGAATGTTGAAAGATTTTGTTCACTTGCATTGAATTATTTTTCTTGAAATGTTTATATTTTTAATGGACAAATCTTTTGAAGTTGATCATTGGAATGGATTCTCAATTATAATATACTATAAATTAATTTTCTTATAAAATTTAATCTTTCAAAAGTTTAAATTAAATTATTACTGAATGTAGACAAGCAGATCGTTTTCATATTTCTACTGATAAACATATCTAAACTATAATTCTTGCAAGATTGATGTTTTATTATTTTTTATTTTATTTTTCAATAGATATTTTTTTCTTATTAGTAGAATTTGAATTTAAATTACTGATTTTGGAAAGATAAAAAAAGTAAAAAAAAAAGGAAAATGCATAAAGCGTGCAAAAATAGAAAAGATGCGCAATAGTTGCAAAGTGAAAAGATGCATAAAATCAGCCCAAATTCAAAAGATGCACAAAGTGTGCCACCAATATATGAAAAGTTGCACAATGTCGTTAATTGAAATCATTTATAGTGTTATTTGCTTTATCATCCAATCTCTAATCTAAATATATCTAATTGTCAATAATATTTTATAATGAATTCGAAGTTAACTAATTTTCATTTCATCATTTTTGTAATAATCATCTTTATTTAGTTTGTCTAGTATGAAAATAAACTTGGTTGAGTTTTCTTATATTAGTTGTTCTTTGATTTAAAAATTTGAAATTTTTCTTTTTAGTATTATGAAATTAATATTGTATTTGCAATTGGTTTACAATCTTTTTCTTCTTCTACTCTTTTTATTTTTCTATAAAAACCTTTCATTTCAAGATGTACTTCCCTTTTTGTTGTTGTCAAAAGGGGGAGTCAGAATATTATTTGATGATTGATGTATGTGTATAATATGTGTATGTATACATTTATTGTTTGTGTTTTGTGAATGTGTATGTTTTGAATGTTTGAATGTTCATACGTGTTTGTGTTTTTGTTCAAGTTTGTATATTTGTTTGAGTTATTTTTTATTTTTAGGTTTGTTGTTTATTATCTTCATGGGAACCCCTTATTATTTAGTTGGTCATTCATTTAGGGGGACCTAAGGAGAAAAATTATTTTAAAAGTTAACTCAAATAATAATTATTTTCACCATCATAAAAAAGGGAGATATTGTTGCAACTTAGTTTTCATAACTAAGTTTTTATATAATGTGTGTTTTTTATGATTCCAAAATATTATTATATTGACTATAGTTTCTCTTAACATATAGTAGAAATATTGATTTTTTTGTTTGTGTGAACTAACATTTCAGAGAATTCATACTCCAAACTGGTAAAGAGTTTATGTCAGAATAGATAAGGGTTTACTATTTTTAAAGTTTGTACTTTTTTTACTTTTCTGGAGTCTAAGAGATAGAGTGATTATATTTGGGTAATTGTGCACACACACACTTGGATAGTATAAAAATTGGTAACTTTTTATAACTAAAATTGTTGTACTATTTTGGATTGTATGGGATGATTTGGCTTGAGCTTTCCACCAGAATGCAATTAATTGAACCATGCAAGAAAAATTTTCTAAGTCTTATTCATATTGTAAAAACTTACCTTTGTATAGACGACTTCCAGTGTATTAAATTGATATGTACATATTCATCCCAACGAACTCATAATTTTTATTGAACTATTTGTATTGTATGATTTTAGGTTCGATAGATGATGTCTAGAGTACAAAATGGTTGCGCATCTTTTTGTCCTTATGAATAAGTAAATTTTTTGAACTATTCGTGTTGTACGATCCTAGGATCATACAAATAACTTCCATAGTACGAAATGGACTCATCCATTTTTGTACCAAATGAAACATGGTTTGAGTAAAACATATTGTACTCTACGATATGGATTCATACAGTACATTATTCAAAGTATGAAATCATTTCATACTGAATTATATTGGATGAATCTGTTCAATTTTGAACTTATCGTACTATACAATGTTAGCTCATATATAGGTCAATTAGAGTACAAAATCAATTTGTACTGTATCTTACAAGAAAATTTTGAATTGTTTGTACATACGATTGTCGGTCATACTATATGATCAGGGATGGTCAAATTGAAAATTTTATTATTTTGGATGGTTTTCCATATCTTTCATATATGAGGTCCTAAAACAATGACTATGGAAGAATCCTTCTTCATGTTTTCTTTGAGAATAAGTGTCATAATGCTTTGGGAGAGTGTTTGAGAGTACGGAGAGAGATCTTATAAGTGGAATTTTTTAAGGTTTCACAAGGTTGCCCAAAGTTGAGGATCTCTTTATAAGTCTTTTCGAATATCTTCCTTACTTTTTTGAAATTGCTCGAGAGAAGATCTTTGGACAAGATCTGGTTCTATACCAACACCAAGAAGGTATGAATGGACGAAGATTCTCTACCAATACTTGGAGAGTGTGAATGGATGATGGTTCTCTACTGATACTTTGATAGTGTGAAAGGATGACAGTTCTCGGCTGATACTTAGAGAGTGTGAAAGGATGACAGTACTATGTCGCACCTAGGATTGGTGGAAGAGAGGTGTTTTTTTAAATGATCTTCACCTTGTTGTGAGAGAAAAAGGAGAGTCACTTTGGTAATAATGTAATACTTGAAGAGGGAGTCTTCAGGGAGTGGGCATAAGTCTAGTTGGACCAAACCACTATAAATTTTTAAGTTTTTTACTTTACTACATTTTTATTGTCTACAATTTTAATTTTGTGTTTGAAAAGTTTTTATTTTGTTAAAAATCTTATTGTACTTAAGTTTATAAAAAAAAAAAAAAAAATTTCCAAGAGTTTTTTAAATAACCAATTCACCCCCCTCTTCGTTAGCCTTGGGACGATTAATTTTTGTCTAACAACCTATAAAAACTTTTAACTATTAGGTAATGGAACTTTTTACATCCATTACTCTATAAATTCTATTAACCCTCACTTTTCCAATCAACTCTTAACTGCTCTTTAAATTCTTTGTAAGCCTGAGAGTGCAAGCAAATTTTTTCACCATGACTTCTTATGTCTATGGACATCCTATAGAAATAATCAAATAGGACCTTACTGACTATCTACATTTGTCCACTAAAGTTATTCAACCATAGAACATATCCTCTAGAAGATATTATGATTGGACCATTATCAATCTGACCCATAGGAATAGTCCTTTAAATCAACACCAGCCTCTCATCTAATCACTTAACAAAAAAGATCGAATCATCCAGGATGCTGTATATACATTTATTCTTCCTAAGGCTAAAGATAGAGTTAATATCACCTAATCCTAACTGTCGCTCCCTATTCAATCATGTTTGACACTACATTTAATTAAGCCCACATAAACATTTATTATTTTCTAAAACTTACATCCCTTCACCTATGATCAACCTAACTTGAGGAAAATGTCACATTATGACATCTAGTTTCCTATACCTTCAATCAAAAGTATCATCTTCTATATCCCGTGCTACTAGATATATTCCCAATCTTCTTCCCTAATGGTTCCATTCACTTCTCCTTTCATCGACACCATAGGGATGAGCCCAAGGAAGAGAATAAGTTTGAAGAGGTAGGGGAGAAGCACCTCCTCTGGCTCTAGTACCAACACTCCTAACAACACCAGTTTATTAGTTCCATGCCTACGACTTGATCATATAACAACTTGATCATATAGAATTGCAAACAACCACATAATTTTATGATACTACATAGTATTGGGCATGGATTCACCAACAGTATGAGCATTTCCATACATAGCATGAGCCGCATGAATAATAACATTAATAGATCTAGTAAATATATCTGCAAAACGACTTACTTCAAAAGTACTAGTAGATCCAGCAGCAACACAAGTAAATCGAACCTAGTTTAGTGGCCAATTTTCTACTCTTCACCATTATTTCCAGCCACCACCACCATCATCACCTGATCTAGGGTCATCTTACTTCTAATTTGTATGTTCTATTGTAGTTTCCTTTTTTTTTTCTTGCTCTAGTTTATACTTTATTTTTTGTTCAGATGAATCCCTTTTTTTCTGATGTCAAAAGGGGGAGTAGATATTTTACTGTAATTATTAATCTTTTACTTATTTCAGCTTATGTTTTCCATATTTATTTTCATCATGTTTATTTACTATTTTGCATTTTAAAATAAAAAAATTATAACAAAATAAATAAAAAATAAATAAAATAAAATATTATTTTCTCCTAATTTTAATATAATTTACTTAGTGAGGGAAAAATTAAGAGAAAATACAACAAATTTGAAAATTCAACCAAGAATGTTTTCTTTTATTTCTTCTGAAGAGGTGGTGAATCATCCAGTGGATGAGCATGTTATAAGAACCAACTTTTATTTCTTATGTTATTAATATTTATGTGAATAAATTTGAGGCTTTGAACAATCGTGGGGAGAATGCTTTGGAGTTTGATAAAACTTCAAAAAGATGGCCAGAATTTGATAAAATTATTTGTTTATCATTAGAGAAAGAGGAACCTTTGGTGAATTTGGGTATTAATGGTCAGAGGAGTAGTGAAGTTTTTGGGGTTGTTAATATTGGGAAGGAGGGAAGTGGTAGCAAAGAGGTGGAAAAATTGAAGTTTGCAAAAAAACTTAAATCTCTTGGGTCGGTAAAAATTCTACCTCGCATTAGGAATGCAATGTTGGAAATTAAGGAAAGGATGGGGGCTCATCCCCCTTGGTTGTTTAATGAGATCAATCGCCTTTTGGAATTGTAGAGGAGCCAAGAAAAAATAAGCCTCTCTCTACCTTAAGGTGTTTGTAAAAGATTTGGATGTGTTTTATGTGGGTTTGGTGAAGACTAAAATTTCTATTTTAGATAGAGTGGTTTTTAATAAAATGATGTGGCCAGATTGGGATTATTTTCTTCTACCGTTGTAGGCTATATGTGGAGGAATTATTATTTTGTGGAGATCATATTTGGCTTCTTTTTTGTGTTGAAGACTTCTAACTAAAGTGTTGTTGGTGATATGAATATTTTTAATAAAGAATTGTGGATGATTTCTATAGTCTATGGTAGTAAAAAGGTTCTTAATAGAAGGAATTTGTGGGATTGTCTTTAGGTTTTTTCTCATAGGGATGTCTCTTCTATGATAGGTGGTGACTTTAGCTGCATTTTCTCTCAAAAGGATAAAAGGGGTGGAAAGAAGTTTGTTTTTTCTCAAGGCCCTAATGAGATGAAGAGTTTTATGAATAGTAATGATTTGTAGGAGGTGGGGGATGGTTGGACCGAGGTTCACTTGGTGAAATAATAAAAGTGGAGGGGGGAGAATTTTGGAAAGGTTGGATAGGTGCTTATTTAATTTTATTACTATATGAAAAATCCAGTTGGCAGTTGTAAGGCATATTGCTAGAATGGCTTCAGACCATTATCCTATTATTTTGAAGATATTTTATTCTCCTATTAAGAGAAGAGGTATTCTAAAGTTTGAAGATGTTTGTACTTCTTTTCAGGCTTCATCTATTATTGTTTCTAGAGCATGGAATAAATCTTTTGTTGGAGATGAAATGCAAATTCTTAACAAGAAGTGTAAAAGAAATATAAAGGAACTTTTCTTTTGGAGAAAGGGTAAATTGAAGAATTTTTTGACTTCTAAATAATTCCTTAAGAAAGAGGTATTGCAACTTCAAGAGGAGGACGCTATGGTTTGTTGGCTAGATGAAGAAAAATTATGGCTCTTGAGATCTAAGGCTGGAGAATTGAAGGTGTACCTAGCTCGGTTGAATACTTGGTGGAGGCAAAGGGCTAAAGTGAGATCGATAGAAGAAGAGGACTCAAATTCAAATCTTTTTAATGCATTTGCTAATGTAAGAAGGAATGTAAATTGGATTAGTCATGTAAGAAATGTGGATGGCATCATGGTTGAAGATACAAATGAGGTGGAAGAGGGGTTTATCAAATATTTTTGAGGAAAGTGGAGGGATAAGAAGTGTTGTTTAAATAATTGGCCATCCCTTGGAAGGTATTAGATGACGGTGATAGGAGAAAGTTGGATGAAAATTTTTCTATTTAAGAAATCATGGAGGTGATTAATAATTTGAGAGGGAACAAGTCTCCAGGTTGTAATGGTATTACTTACTCTTTTCTTAAAGCATATTGGGATATTATTGGATATAAATTTTATCGAGAATAAATAAATTCTTTTTATCTCGTGAACTTTGTAATAAATGGAAGGAAACTAAGATAGTTTTGATTACTAAAGTCAAGGATCCTTTATTAACTTCGGGGTATCTTTCGATTAGTCTTTGCAAGGCTATCTACAAGATTGTGGCTAAATTTTCTTGAATAGGCCTTTATTGGTGATCCTTAAGATTATTTCAGAAGAACAGGTGGTGTTCAATAAAGGGAGATCAATTTTGGATCACATTCTCTGAGCTCACGATGTGTTCAACAAAATTTGATTTTCTAAATAAAAAATGGGGCTTCTGGTGATAAAGATTTATATAGAGCAAGCGTATGATAGTATTTGTTTGTCTACATTAAGGGAGGTATTTGTTTGTCTACATTAAGGAAGGTGTTGAGCTACTTGGGTTTTATGATCAAGTTTGCTAATTTTTTGATGGAAAATGTGGTTGAACCAAGGTTATCTATAATGATTAATGGTTGTAACTCTAAGTGGATTGATGGGAAAAATGGATTTTGAAAAGGATGCCCACTTTCTACATTATTATTTATTATGTGCTCACAATTATTTTCAAATGCTTTTTTTAATAAAGACATGAATATTGGTATTAATATATCATCAAATGCACTGAAAGTTTCTCACTTATTACATGTATATGATATTTTGATATTTTTATATGTTAAAATAAAAAATATCAAGATGATGAAGAAGATTCTCCTAGACTATTGTAAGAGGATGGGTCAAGTCATAAATTTAAATAAATCTTCTATATTGTGGAGTAAATCTATCAAAAAAAGGAAGTCTAAATAAATCTCAAAATTGTTGAGACTTAAGATGGTGGAGGAAATGGAGTATTTGGGGGTAAAAATTGCATTAAGAAGATTGAGGAAATCAGATTTTCAACATCTGATGGATAAATAATTAAAGAGATTAAATGTTTGGGGAATACATTTATTTCTCTTGTAGGGAGGATGATCTTGGTGAAAGCGGTTTTTTTTTTACTCTTCCATCATTTCTTACTCTTCCATCAATTCTATTAACATATACATTGATTCCTTTCAGTATTTTGAAGGAGTTCGATAAGCTATGCTCAAATTATATATGGGATAAACATGATGGTAACCATGGGCTTCATTTGGTGGCTTTGGATGCCTTATGTAACCCAAAGAAATTTGGTGGACGTGGTCTTTATTCGGTAGTGTGAAGGTTAGGTCCTTTGAGGGAAAAGTATGCTTGGAAACTTATAACAAATCAGATACTCTTCTTAATAAGAATTTTATGGCTAAGTATGGAGGCAATTAGTGGAATGGTGAAAAGAATAAAGTTGGCTTGGCTGCTTTAAGAATTATTATGGATGGATGGAGTTCTCTCAAAAATAATATTAGATGGAAAGTTTCATCAGGATCTTCAATTAATATATTGAATGAAGTGTGGATACTTGATAAAAGTATTGATAAATGGGCTACTTTTGTTACAAATATGGAAGAAGGAAACATTAATTTGAGTTTACTCATTGAGAATAGGGCATGGAACATCTCTCGGCTGAAGCAGTATTTTGGGAAGAATTGATGCACTTAATAAGCCAAGTAGAGATATGTCCCGAATTGGGTGAAGACTATGTGGAGCTGAATTTCAAAATGATGGGAAAGACAAATTTCAACTTTGATTATAGAGACTCAGGTAGATTATGATAGTGAATTGGATCATTTGTCATGGAAAAGTAAAATAAATCTTAATCTACAGGTTGAGCTCTTCTTATGGCACCTATTCTATAATGTTATTCTAATGGTAGATTTTCTTACGTATAGGAGATTAACAGATTGCAACATGTGTCCAAGAGGTTGTGGTGAAGTTGAAGATATTAAACATATAACAACTACTTGTCCTAAGTTGCTTCAAATAATCATATTTTTGAATTCATGGTGATTCCTTATTCCAGTATTTTGCTTATTTCAAGAATGCCTCATGGAATTGGAGAGGATTTCTATAAGGAATCCTTTTATTATTAAGATGTATTGTACATTATTTTAATTTTCTTGGAATAGCAAAAATAAAGTGAAACATGGGGGGGAACAAAAGGTAGTCTTGTTGTTATTTCTACTAGAGTCATCATTTTTGTGACAACTTCTTATAAGGATAAAATCACCTCAGAATACTGGGGTGTTAATCTATCTTCTAGACTATTTTCCAAGTTTTGGCAACCTCCTCCTTCCTAGTGGTTTAAAATTAACATTACTTTTTTGCTATGGAAATCTAATAAAGCTGGTGTTGGTGGAGTGGTTAGAGATTGTAGAAGGAGATTCTTGATGGCTTTTGGATTTGGCTAAGTTCATTGGGATATTGCACAGTTAGAATTGCTGGCTTTTAAATCTTTGAAGAAGGTTATGCAAATGTGGATGTATGAAGCAGAAGGCGTTATCATTTAAGGTGACAATTAGAATGTGATAAAGTTTCTTCATAAAGTTTATGACAAACCGAAAAAGCAGTTTGGTAGATGTGAAGCTGAAGATTTATTATTCTTTAAAGAGTTCAATAATATTTTATTTCATTCTGCTTGTTAAAGTTGTAATAAGTTAGCGGATTTTTGTGCAAACTTAGCTATTTCTTATGATTTCCTTTAGGATGTTTTTAGTGAGAATAATGTTCCTCCTTTTGTTTCTTTGTTAAAGGATGAATGTGATAGGTTGCCTTTGTTTGAGTAGTTTGTATCTAGGAGTTTTTCTCTTTAATGCAAGTTGCATTCTTATTAAAAAAAAAAAACTACGAATGTTTTCCATAAAAAAAAAGGAAGAGTTTCATACATTCTGGGATCCCTAGTTTGTAATTTTAATGGTAAAAAACCTCATTAACTATCTCATTATTTCCCTAGTACCAGTATTATATATTTTCTTTTATGTATACTAACACTTAGGTAATTCATACATCGTGCAATGAAAATTCTTGGCTAGAGACTAAGTAGAGTAGGATGATATTTGCAAGAGTTTGTAATTTTAATTTCATTATTTTTAAAATTTCTTGAGTCAAAGCCATGTAAGAGTGTATGCTAACTTACCGACCATGAACACACATAAGAGGAAGTTAAAAAATGAATTTTAGATTTTCTAAAGTTCATACTTTACGATCCACATCATAATGTACAATTAGTTATTCAAAATATTAATTAAAATAGCTAATTGGGTAATTTGTATTTATGAACTAATCAAACTATATGAACTATATCATACATGATTGTCAGTTTAAAATAGAAATCCTAACCCAAATAAAATTTAGGTAAGTATTTTAATTTTTAAATTTTGAACTGATTGTTTGATATGAACTAGTTTTTACTATACATTATTTAAAATATTACCTAAAGTAATTCCTATCATTTGTCAATTAAATAAAAGTTAATTAATATGACAGATCATATTAGACGATTGACATAGATGAAATTTGATTTTCCTAGGGATCATTATGAATGAATCTTTATTTATTAAACTAATCGTACAATATGATACAGATCGTACTATGTGATTAGCTGAGACAAAGTTTTGTCATCCCAATGGTTATCTAGTATAATCTTTAGAAGAATGTACTAATCATACTATATGATCCAAGTATAATACTATATGATTAATATAATAGATTATACTAGGACTCTGGTCTTTGTAGTTAATGAACTGGAAATTTAAACTAATTGTACAATAAAATCCATGATATGATATGTATTGGTTCTTTTAATGCAATTTCTGCATTTCTTTCAAAAAAAAAAAAGTATTGAATGAATAGAGTCGACCAACTTAAATTATTAGAGATTTTGTAATCCTTTCAATTTAAACATCTCTTAATGTGATTAATAAATTCCTTTGCCATTTTTTGTGGAAGATATTTTGTGAGAAGGGTTTGAAGAGAAAGAATTTTTTTGGAGAGAGAGAAGTGAGAGAAGATTCTTGTGGGATAAGAGAGTGTCTAAGAGAACTTTCTACACATGGTTGCTCAGTGATCTTACTCCTTCCTCCAATGTCAATGTCTTTGCTTGAGAAAAAACTTTGAGAAGTGTCTCTTCATTTGATAAATTCAACTACTCCGCAACACTTGGAAGGAGAAAGGGATTATGCTACTATGCCAGACCAAGAAGGTGGGTGTCATTTGTAAGGGATTCTCCAGTTTGTTGTGGAGGCAAAAAGAGAGTCACTAGTTTTAGTGCAATACTCGGAGTGGAGTATAGCAGGGATTGGATGTAGGTCAAGTTTGATCAAACTACTATAAAATTATGGTGTGTATGCTCTTCAGCTTATCTTTACATGTTTGCACCTTACTTTTTGTATATTTATGATCTATGAGTTTTTTGCAATTAAATATTATTTTTTTCTCAAAAAATAAACAAAATAAAAGTAAAAACCAAAAAATATTCTTCTTTGAAAGTATTACTTAAAGTCAAAACAAATTTTTTATTTAAATTTGTATTATCAAATTATTCATTAAATCAAAATCTTTTCAAGAGGATAATTTTTTAAAGGGGATTTTCAAATACCAATTCACCACCCCCCCCCCCCAATTCCCCCCCCCCCCCCCCCACCTCTTGGTGTGCATTTGTAGTTCAAGTCAGACTAAAAACCCAAATGTTTCACTTTTGACTTAAAAAGAGGAACTCAATTTATTTTTATAATCAAACACAGAATAAGGAATATTCAATTTACCCTAAGGATAAAAGAAATATTTAATTATCATTTGAATTATAGAACTAAATCAATATGTTTATTTTCATAATCAAATTCAGAGTAAGGAATATTCAATTCATCCTAAAGGATAAAAATAATATTCACTTATCAATTTGATTATGATAGTAAACTTATATTTAATTTTAGGTCTGTGTCCATAAATTCTTCCCCTATCTTAGAAAGGTTCTAAGGAAGTATTTATTTTAATTCTAATCTATAAATTTTTTGTAAGGGAAATCCCCTTAAGTTAGTTACTTCTTCGAGAGAATACTCGCGATTAAAGTTAAAGAGTAAAGTTTTCATATTCATATTGAATTATAGAAATGTTTTGTCTATAAAGATTTTAGTGTCTAGGATTTTGATTATGAATTTTTAATTTGGATGTGAAAGTTAGATTAAAACTTCATAATTTAGAATAATATAAGGGAAGGAATGTGTAGAAACTGAGGGATGTATATAATTTAAACTTAAACTTGTTTAGAGTGAGCAGCTAGCTAATAATCCTATGCACAAATAATCATTATATAAACACAAGATTAGATGACTCTTTCCTGGAAATCAATGATCTATAATTTAGACTATTTTATAATTCAAACTTTTTAATATGTACATGATTGCACAATGAAATTATTCATGAACAATAATGTATTAAAAAAACTTTTATTCATGGATAACTTTTCAAAGTACAACCTAGGGTTTGCTATAAAGTAAAGGTGGCCAGACTCCATCAATAATAAACCTACATTTGAATTTCTGTATAATGTAGATTTTTAATATATATTTTTTCTTGAAATATTCATTCTTCTGAATCTTCTATAGAATTTTAAAAGATAAAGATCTTCAAGAAAAAAGAAACATATCCTTTTAGAATCTATACATATATATAAATAATAATTTTCTAATATTTTACAACTCTTGGCACTGTATAATTTAATCTAGTTATACAAGTATCTAAAATATTTATTACCTAGATACATTCTTCTATTGCAGGAATATAAAATTAGTTTATATATAAAAGAAATATGCATATGTAATCTAGTGTGAGCGTACAAAAAATTAACATGGCCTAGAGTGTACTCTAATGTAGATGAAAATAAGTGTAAACATGACATCAAAAGTATAGAAAGTAAAAACTCTAAATATGAGTACCCTTTAAGTAAAGCACTCAACAAAAATACCAAACAAAACAAACAATCTAGCCTAAGATAAAGCTAGTTGTCTTAGCAAACTATCTTTATTATGCTACGTGACTTGGATAGATCCTTTGTTTTATTTGTTTGAAATTGTCTACATTTGAATTTATTTTCTTAAGATCATTAAAGGCTGCTTTGAATTCAAAAGTTTAGTCTTTTTAAATTTTAGAGTTTTATTCAGGCTTTTTTAAATATTGAAGTTATTTACATTTATATTTTAAAGCACATAATGCTTAATGACTTCCTTGTCCAAAAAGTCATTAATTAGTAAGTCCTAGGCTCATATTTATGATGTTGCCAATCCTCCAAAAATTTTGGTAGATAGGTTGCATAGAGTCCTTGCATTTTAATTAAGTACTTAAGCTTTCTATTCCTATACAACATTTTTTTCCTAAAAGAAGTCAAGTATAAGAGTATGAAAGCTTTAATATCTAAATATTTTATTATTGATTTCAATAATTATCTAGGTTGAATAGTAATTAGCTTTGTTAAACTAGGGATATAAGGTTTATTTTATCCTCATTCGAATATGTTAAGAACCTCATATGCTCACATTACACAATAATTAACTATTTATTAAAGTTTAATTATTTCTTATTGTTTTTTAATTAAAAAATTTAATATATAACTAATTTTTATGGTTTAAAATTAAATATTTATAGTCTATCAATTCATTTAAAGCATTGTCATATTAGGCACGAGTACCAAGGCTTCCTTAGGACTTGAAGCCTCATAGCTTAAGGTATTCCAGCCTAAAAACTTTATTAACATAGTGTTAATTATTCATTATTATCATTCATTTGATTTAATTTATTGAATTTTCATATCAATTGAAAAATTTAATAAATTAAGTTTGACCAATGATTGATTTTTTTTATTTATAATGAATTATAAAAACTTTATATTTTTCATAAATACAAGACCCAATTATGAGTTCAATTCCTTTGAGTTTGTGTAAATTAGATTTTTCGTAATTAGTTATAATTTTTACAAGTTTAGGCTTTTGAAAGAATTAAATTTGGCCAAATTTTAACTTTCTGATTTATGTTAAAATTTTAAAGTTTTATATATTTTTTTTATAAATACTAGACCCAATTATGAGATCAATACCTTTGAGTTTGTGTCAATTTAATTTCTCTAAAACTAGTTACGATTTTTGCTAGTTCCACACATTTTAATGAATTAATTAATTCAAGTAATTAAGGATTTCTTATTTTTACACCAAATCAATTCCAAATCTCTTGAAATTTTCCTTAAATATCACTGATGACTCCTAGGGATGATTATAAGTATTAAAAATTATTCTCAAATTTCTACTATTTTTTTAAATTTTTAATATATTAGTTAACATATTTTCTTAATTTTTAAATTAAAATTTTTATTTTGATAAAATTTCAATGGGCTTTAAAATTTTCTCCATTAAGCATTTAATTTTAAGCATCCTAAATCTTACAGTTTATTTTTATGATTTATTTTGGATTTCTTATGAATTAATGAAAATTGTAGATCAATTATGTGTGTCAATATTGGGCTCACTAATTAACTGACCACATAAACTATATATGTAGTGAAATTTAAAATTAGGTTCATATGAACATATGCTTCGAACCCAATAAATTTTTGTTCATCAAAGCCTTCCTTTGTGTCACAATCAATCACCAAAGGTAAGAGGATCTATATCTTTGATGATTTGATTTAGGAAATCTACTAACAAGATTTGGGTGAAATCATATGCATTTTGAACATTTCATAAAAATAAATTCCCCATAAGAAAATCATGCCCTAATTAATTTAAGTAATTAAGGGATTTCTTATTTTTGCACCAACTAAATTTTAAACCTATTGAAATTTCCCTCAATATCACTATTGACTCTTAGGGATGATTATGAGTACTTAAAATTATTTTAGATTTTTTTAATAATTTAATTAATTAGTTAATCTATTTTCATGATTTTTAAATAACCTTTTTTTATTGAATTTCAAGGGAATTTTAGTTTTCCTTTATTTAACATTTAATTTTGAGCATCCTAAGGCTTACAATTTATTTGTGTTATTTATTTTAAATTTTTATGAATTATTGAAAATTCTAGTTAAATTATGTATGCTAATTTTGAGATCACTAATTAACAGACCAAATGAACTCTAAAAGAAGTAAAATTTGAAATATAGGCTCATCTGAAAATATGCGCTAAACCCACTAAATTTGGGTTCAACAAAGCATTTCTTGGTGTCAAAATCAATCACTAAAGTAAGTGTATATGTGCCTTTGATGATTTAATTTAGGCAATCTACTAACTTGATTTAGGTGAAATCATGGGCATTCTGACCCCTACATAAACATAAACACGCCATATAAAAATCATGTTTTAATTATGTGTAGATTGAGAGTTACAAATTTCTAATGTTTGGGTCAAATTATAACCCAAACCAATAAAAATTTAGTTCAAAATGATCCATTGATCATTAAGACCCAGGATAATTAGGGTATGTATCACACACTCTAGTTTATCATGTTTAAATTTTAGTTCAATTGTACCATTGTTAAGGAGTTATTACAGAAATTTAGTTGGAATTTGAACCAGATTACTTTCAAACCAATGATAAAAAATACTTTAAAATTATTTTCAAAATAAAATTGGAATCAAGATTGTTCTAACAGGCCTAAGAACTCTAAATAGATTTAATTGGCACTATCAATTATTAGCAAGGATTACGTAGAGGAGAAATCATTACTTAGCGAACATCAAACTTATGTCAGACATTATAGAGTTTATGTTATTTAGTCATTCACATCAATGTAGATTCAAGACATTAGATCAGTATGGTTAGGAATCTATGGCCATGACCACATCAAACTAGCTCTCGTGTGACCAGCCGCTCAAATGGAGTGCATAAGATGCGAGATTCAGTGTGATATGAGCAATTCCAATTGAAATGAACAGCACAGATCGATTATATGCAATAAATAAGAGATTTAAAAGATCTAGTAAAATTATTAAAACTTTTAAATGCTCAACATAATTTAATGAAATTTGAAATATAGCTTCCCTGCACTCATATGAGGAATTAGGAAGTTTTTGATTGCTTTAAAAAGAATTTCCTTAAAAGTAATTTTGGATCACTTAGATTGAGACAATACCTCAATCAATGTGTGGATATTTTTATTTTTAGACTCTATGGACTCCTGGAAAGGTCCTCTATGTCTTCCTTAAATTTTTAATGCCTTAAAATCCACTGGATAGGAAGTTACTTTGCTTGGATCACTTTCTCACTCTTCTATCTTTGAGACTTCAAATCATGAGATATAGAGCTAGAAAGAGCTAAGGAATCTTGAGGGAGGCTTAAGAGAGTTTATGTAAAGCTATGGGATGGAATGAACCAACCCTTTCTTCAAATATTTTTGGGGTATTTACATGAGAGAAATTTGATTATTGGTTCAAGATATTACCACCCAAGTAAAGGCTATACACCATCTGAGTTAGGTACTTTCTAATAGGATGCAAGGGAAGGTTCTAGGGAGCTTGATCTACTTTGGACAACTAGCTAGTTTGTTAGGATTAAAAAATTATTAGTTGGAGATCTTTTTGGGAAATCCTACCACATCATCTTCCCAAATGGAATAAGATTTCTATTGTATATAAGATGCATATTTTAGAATAATATTCAAGTGTTTACAAATCCCAATTTGGGTTGGGTCAGCAATGGACTCAATCATTTGGGACTTAGCAGGCTTTAGTTAGCCCAATTGGTTGACCCAAGTCAACCCAATGATTGGGCTTGTTGGGTTTAATGAATGGCCTCAAGGGACACTTGTTACAACCATTTATAAAATTTAATTTCTCAAGGATTGGGTTTTTATTAACAAAAACCCTTTTAGGGCAATATGGTTCAACTCGTGGGACCAAACTAGGTGGACCCATTAGCTGATACCTTTTAGGGTGGCCCTTGGGGATCCAATGGACGGTCTCCATGGGTTAATTTTATATCGTATGGTTCAAACCATTAAAATTTAATTTTTTGTATAGCATATGTACTTTTTTTGTCAACCAAGTTTGACCAGGGGATAGGTCTGTGTCCAACCAAATCAAAGTGATATTTTGGCCTTATTGGAGGTTATTTGATATAAGGTAATTTAATTTGAAATGTAAGTTTAAGGGATAGCTTTGTTAATTAGGGTTGACTTGATCAGCTAGTGTTGAACAAGGGTTCGTATTGGGTCCAAATAATTCAAAAAAATTAATTTAAGATTATTGTAGGTCTTCCCAAGGTTTGGTGAGGTCTCCTTGCATGAAATGTTATCTTAAAGGCTTAAGGGGCATTTTGATCAACCAAGATTAACCAGCGGTTAGATTTGGTGTATTTGAAATCACATTTCAAATATGTTGGAGGATAGTTTAAAGTTTAGTTTGACCAACCATATAAAGGTTTAAGAGAAATTAAAATTTAGGAGGATTTATTGTGTTAGGGCTTCAAAGGTTTTATAGTAAAACATGGCCCACAAAGAGTTTAAAATTAGTTCAATGCATCATGTTAATGATAATGATAATAATCATGCTACATGGAGGCTTCCAATATAAAAAAAAATATAATATGTTATGTCCACTAGCATAGGTTATAAATATTTAAATATTTTTCACCCTTTGAATAAGCTTTTATTTTAATGAGTTAGGGGACTTAGAATTCCTCCAAGCTGATATGGTGGACCCTATAGGCATGCCTAACAAATATACAGTTGACCAATCTTGAATTCAAGGTCATTTGATTAGATTTTGATGTGATCAAAATTTGTAAAAAAAAAAAAAAAGGTTATGGACCAAGTGGTTTTGGGTTTGGATTTAAGCATTTGGCGGTGATGTTTTGAATATTCTTTAAATCTGGAAAATGGAATAGGTATGGAGTTTATTTTATTAATGATTTCAAAGAGTTTTGGATTTGATATGCTCATATCCTTGAGAATCATTGATGATTATTAGTGATTGAACAGATGATCATGTGAAAATCACTGGTAACTATTAATTACAAGATTTAAAGTTTAATTTTGTAATGAATTATAAAGTAATTATGGAGGTCAAAGATTGAGAAATTTTTAATATTTAAAAAATCATGTCTTTGGTAATCATTTGGTTACTTCTATGTGATTGATCAAATGATCAAATAGAAATCAAGGATGACTATTAAATGATGGATTATGAGATCAATGATCTGATTAGATGAAAGCATAATGATGGATTAGATTTGAAGTTTGGAATGTATTTCAATGATCTATGTGTGGAGATTGGATTAGTTTTCGGAATTGACCTCACTCAAAAATGGGATCAACAAATGGATCCCAATAGGTGTAATAAACTTAAAAAGTAAATAACACTTATTGGCATTAACCTAAATAGTCAATATAATAGAAAGACGCATTAATGATCATAGCTAAAATTCAATGATCCTAAATAAGAACTTTTAGATTTAAACTAGAATAGAGCATAAGGGCTTGCTCCACCACTAGTTTATTCAGATTTTATAAGACTTAAAAGTCTTGTTTCTAGATGAAGAGACGGGATGGCAACATAAGGGGAAACAAACTTATCTAAACAAACTAGAAGGTTCCTTATAAGAAAGGGAAAATCTATGAGAAGATTCATAACTAAACTTAGTAGGCTTAGATTTATGATTTAGTTAAGATTGGGCCATGAGGGGTTTGCTCCACCACTAACAGATGATCATAAGAAAAAGAAGTTGGTATGTAGGGACTTATACCAAATCTTAGAGGACCATAATGATCACATGGAAAGGAAGCCTAACTGTGGGGATTTATAACTAACTATAGAGGATTAAGATTTAGATTTATACTAGGATAGTTCCATCAGGGGCTTGCCTCACCACTAGTGGATGAACATTAGAAAAAGAAGCCTATATCTGGGGTCGTACACCTAACCTTAGAGGATTAATTTAAAAATATGGAAAAGAAGCATGTATGTGGTAACTTATACCTATAAAGGATCAAGATTTAGATTTAAATTAGGATGGTGCCATGAGGGGCTTGCTACACCACTTGCTTGTGATCATAAGAAAAGGAAGCCTATGTGTAGAAAGATTAAGATTTATATTTAAACTAGGATGGTGTATAGAGGGGAAATATGTTTTTTATTTAATGCCTTAGAAGTCAATTTTCCCAAGGGTAATATATTATTGAGTATCTTAAGTCAATATTGTGAATTTTAGTAAAAGTAATTAATTTACCACTTCTGAATAATAAACCATAATTTTATATGATCTGATGAGAAACATCAAATTTATATTCAATAAGGTCTTTAAAAAAGTTTAAATTATGATTGGTGTTAACTTCTCTCATTTTTAGAAATAGATTGTAGCTGCTAATATGAACTTGTGACCTCTTGAGGAAGGTGGAACAATTGAACTTATAATATTTATACCCTAAAATTTAAATTTCCATGAACTAACTATTTGATGTAATTTATTTGGTGGTTCATGTAAAACCATACCATGCACTTAACATTGATGACAATACCATGCAACTTTCATGCAGTCATCAATTATTGATGGCCAATAATATCCTATTCATTTTATTTTCATTTTCCTCTTTATACCAGTTTAGTGTACACCACACCATCCTGCATGTTTTTCTTCATTGGTCTTATTTGTTTGTTATTTACTAAAACACAATAGCCATATCTGATAGAATAATCTTTTGTATAGGGTTTTATTGATGAAACTGATCTTGTTTTAATTTGATCAACTTTAGATCTATCATAAGGGAGTTATATTCTTACAAGTATTTGATAAATGATTTTCTCCAATTCTCTACTTCATCATCTTGTACAAAAATAATATCACCTTAGATTAGGATTTTCTATTTATATATTAAAAGTCTATTAGTGATAAGATTTTGCAACCCTATACCTCTATCAAATTTATATTCCCTTCATGACAAGCCAGAGATTTTTTGTTAAATCATCTACTATAGAATTATTTTTGTAAGAAATATTATATAATGTTACATTATTAATTCATTCACGAAGATGCATTATATATTGATGATAAGGGATCAAATTTTCCCTTAATACTTATTAGATACTAGTTATTTGATTAATAACTAGCCGTGAATCTCTGAATATTTAAATCTCTTAAATTTCATTTAGGATTATCATCTTTAACCAAGTTATCAATGCCTTATACTTAGATTCATTATTCATATAAGGTTCTGACAAATGTTAAGAGTAATAAATTACGCCCTTATCAGGAATAATAAACATTATGTAGATTCTACCTTTCCTTGGGGAAATATGATCAGATGTTTCTTGTAGACTAGAAGCAGTGCCATCAAAATAGAATTCCCATGTAGAATTTTTATTTGATTCTAGTTTCATAATTTATTCATTTGGTAGTTCATCATTTATTTGACAGTAATCTTGCACTGGATGAGTTTTTAAGAAGTCTACAATAGCTTACTCTTTTACATCACATTAGGTAACGATGTGATTTTAATCTATAATAGAATTATAGACCATCAACTAATCTCCTTGAAAATGTTAAGCGACACATTAGATATTAGAATGGATTTACTCTATATATACGATTCACTTTATAAGGAAGCATATAATATATTGACTTTTGAGTGGCAAAGATTAAAGCCAAACAATGCTTCTCAATCAAAAAATATTTTACCTCAGTTGAAAGTAAACATCAACTCAAATAATAAAGTGCATCCTCTTTTCTTTCCTTGTTAGCATTAGCAAACAAGATTCCAAGAGAATCATTTAAATACATTACATAGAGAATAAGCGGCATCCCTAGGATGGGGGGAATCAAGACTGGAGAATTCATTAAATATTACTTTATACAATGAAATGCTCTCTGATAATTTTCATCTTATTGAAAATGAGCATTTTTCATACATAGCACAGCAAACGGTTGACATCTGCCTGATACATTTTATATAAATCTTCTATGATGCACTAATTGATCTTAAAATATCTCAATTTAATAATACTTTTGAGTGGTGACATTTTATTATAGCTTTGATTTTGTTCAAATCATATTCTATTATATGGAGTGCAACCACAAAACCTAAAAACTTCCCTAAAGTAACACTGAAAGCATAATTCAATAGGTTCATTTTTAAGTTATGGTGACATAATCTTTAAAAAATTTCTCATATCTTATAAATATTACCTATTTTGAGGCTATTAATGACTTGATCAATGACATAATATTCCACCTAATGTTGGATATGTTCATAAAAAATCATCATCATTGCTCACTAGTAGGTTTCCCTAGCATTTTTTAATTTGAATGGCATTACTTTATAACAGTAAACTCCTATCAGTGTTCTAGATAATGTATATTTTTCTTCTTTATGAGTAATTTTGATTTAATTATATCCAGATGAGCAATTTATAAAGGAAAATATTACATGAAATGAAATATTACTATATATTTTGGTATAAGAATAAAAAAATTTCTCTAGGATAAGCTTTGTTTAGATCTCTAAAATCACTATGGACATGAATCAAAGCATTCTTTTTCTTAATTGGGTAAATATAAGCTAACAATTTTAGAAATTTATCTTCCCTAATAAAACATACATCTGCTAATTTCTTAACTTTAGCTATTACTTATTATTTAATGTCAAGTCACATCCATCGAGACACATATTTTATGAGAATCACTCATGATTAAATTTCTAAATTATGAACTATCATGTCATAAAATAATCCATAAATTTCTTCATAACTCCAATAAAATTCGTCTTTGAATTATTTGAGTAACTTGATCATTTTCTTTGCCTCATCCTCATTAAATAAAGAATTTATGAAAATTAGATGAGGGACTTCTTGACTGACTAGATTTATTTCCTTTAGGTCATCAATCAAAGATTTAATCTCTTCTTGAGGTTGTAGAGGTGCATTCCAAACTTGATAGTCATCCATATCATCTGAAGCTCCCAAATAGAATTCATTTAAAGCTATAATGTTTGCTAAAAAGTGACTGTCTGACTCTAGATTTTTTTATATGACTAAGAAATATTCATTGTCATTAAATGAGCAAAGAGTAGCAAAGTTGATACTTGATATTTATGTATATTTGTGGTTTTTCATATTCAATAGGTGTTTAAATTATCAAGATTCATCTCTAGTCTAATTTGATAGTGTTAAACATTGCTTAACAAATTTATTCACACAATTTGAGTACCAATCAAAAGGAAGTTCTATTATCGCATCCATAAATGGATCATCAAGCGTTACATAAGTTTTAGTAGTTTTGCTGGTAGAGGGTACAAAGGTTTTAGCTTTGAAATTCATGTTTAAATAAGACACGCTTTCACATATAACCTTTTTTATATTGCTCTGGGATAATATCTTCTAAATATTTTTTGAACCTCTAAATAGTAGATAAATTTAAAGTATCTTCCCTAGCAATTCGGACCCCATCCTCATTGCAATAAGCTTCTATAAAAAATTCAAACTTTTGTTGCTTTATAGAATTGTTAAATTTTATATTCATTATTTTATGTCAATTGCATAGGATTCATCCATTAAACTAGATTCCAAATCAATATTTCAAATTTTTTATTTTCTTTTACTATGCAATATTGTTATCATTAACCTCTTCCTATAGATTGTTGAGTCACTATACCTTTTTTAGTGAAAGAGGTGCTAGTGACCAGTGAAGATAATATTTGAGAAAAATATGGTTTTCTTTTTTTTTCCTTCTTTTATTTATTTTTTTTTCTTCTAATTCATCTAGTTTGAATTTTTTTTAGAAGACAATATGCTTCTTAGGCTGATTATATGAAGCATCTTTATATATACCAACTTTATGAATAAAAAGTTATTACAAGTCACCTTTAATATATTGCTCTACCTTCTCATGAGAGTATTTAATACACTGATGAAGGCTGGAAGACACTATTCTATACTCATGAAGTCAGAGTCTACCTAGGAGAGCATTAAAAGATGTCTAAAAATTTATTATATGGAATTTGGCTTTAACATTCAAGGTTCTTATTTCTAAATGAAGGAATATAGGACCCAAAGCTCTCTAGTCTTTTACATTATATCATCATAATATCTTTTTATCATAGTTGAGTTTTTAATATCCACTTTTAAGTTTGCGAGAGTTTTACGAATCCTAATGTTGATATATGCACCTAGATTGATAAGTAAATAAGATAATTTAATTATCTGTGTTTAAAAAAATGTATAATGGATATTTATAATCCACAACTCCAATATCAAATCATCATCTAAGAATGTTATTCTTGGAACTTGCTTAAAGTAGAGATTTTTTAGATTATGTTGATGCTAACTAAGTAATGCAAATCTCTATATTGAATAAAGCTTTAATCAAAGCCTCCCCCATTTCTTTAGAAAGAACAAATGCATCATAGACACTTTGTTTGGAAGGTCGTTTTTTGATATGTGCTAAGGAATTATAACCCACTTTAGGAATTTGTTAATTAGCTAAATTTCAATTTTTTTAATTGCTAAAGTTTTTGGATTATCAGTATTTTACTTTCCTTTATTGGTTATAAATGTTTATGGTTATAATACTTTACCACCATGCTAGTTTTTTTTTACTATCTCTTTTGGGGAAGAGATAGTAGGTTCATTTGATTCTAAATTATTATACACTTTTAAAACTTCTTCTGATGAAATATCAATATCAGATATCTCAATTTTCATATGAATATGACCACCCTGAATAATGAGGATATGGGAATCACTATCAAAAAAATATTGAAGAAACTCTTTCAACTCCTCTAAGTTTATTTATTATGTTATAAAATTGTTATAATCATATTGTTTATGTTATTATTTATTTCATTATCCCAAGATATAGATATAATAGAGATTGAACCATTCTTCAATTCTTTCTTAGCCCCTAGTGGGAGAAAATAAAAAGTATACCTTGTAAATGGTAAAAGAGATTTTTCTATCCCATTTAAAGAAACTATGACTTTGTTTTTTATATCATTGATCTTATTATTATGATCCCCTTTGTGAACTTCTGTAGGCAGGTTGACTGGCAACTTCTTAAGTTCTTCAATTGGAAATTTATTAATTACTAATTCTTTTTTGATTTATTATATTGTAGATACTGAGGAGGATAATACTGCCCCTGGATAAGTGTTACTTAGGATTACTAGTTCCATTAAATTTTTTAATGAGGGTGGCAAAAATCATTTGGGATAAAGAACCAAGTCATACTCTTTCAGGTAGGGTCTTCCCTTTAGAACAGGCAAAGTACCCTTAGACTATATTAAAGAATCTTTAATTTGTTGTTTTGTCATATTCTTGATATCTATTATTAAAATTATTACTTTTTTATTTAACCTCCTATTATATTCCCCTTGACTGTTTCTTTAATTTTATTACCATTATGAATAGACTCAAGTTGCATCAAATTTATATGAGCTTTAATTGATGGAGTTTCTTTACTTTGTAGGGTGTTCATTAACTCTTACATATTCTTTCTATTCTAGCTATCTGCTCAACCTTTTGACTTAGCTTCTCCTAAAGACTACTAGTCAAGTTTGGAAAATATTCTTCTTCAACTTCTTATTCCTCCTCATTTTCAATATATACTAGGTTTACTTTTATCTTTCTTCCATCTTTCTATATTAATTATCAGGTATCCACCATGAATACACTCACTCATTACATCATTTAGACCATTCAAAGCTACAATCTTTTCAACTTCTTCTTCATCTATCTTATTTATGCTTTCTTTCATAAAACTCATCATTACTTCTATAAATTTTCCCCACACATTATGCGGGTAACCCGATATATTTTTCTTTTTTGAAGAAGACTCTACTTGATCTTTATACTCTTGTTTCTCCTTCTTTCAACTACAATTTTTATTACTAATGATAGGTGTAGTAGAAGTGGCAACTATTTTAGGCTTGCAAAGCTGCTCATTAGGTAACAAATTTGACTGATTTAATATTTTCAGTCTTATCATATAAGGATGGGAAGATGATTGACTACCTTTGAAGGTTGTGATAGTACGAGGCTGGATGTGTCAGCCTGAGGTAAGAGTTTATCTTCTATGGTCCGCCCACATGTGTGAGCGACATGATGAGATCTGAAGGCAGGCTGGGAAGTTGGCATGTCTGGCTGAGGGCATTAGGGCATTAGTCAATGAGAGTTCAACGATGCAGGCCTACGGGGCCTATCGATCTTGTGAAAAAGATAAAGATTAATTGTTGATGTGATCATTCGTCATGTGATAGATAAAGATCCACATGATAAAGACGGACTTGATGAGAAGGCAAGCAAAACTAGGTCAAAATTGGGTTTTTAGGCTAACCAAAACTTATACAAGAATTTAAAATGGGTAAAAAAAACAAAAGACCCAAACCTGACCTATTCTTAAAACAGGTTGACCCAAACCCTAAAAATTTAGTTCATGTTTGAGTTGGGTTTTCGGGTCATGTCAATTTTTGACACTTCTACTGATCATACAATATGAAAGGAGTTTGTATATTACAATGTGAACAAAATTTTTTTAACCTTATTTTGTGTGTGATGATGAGAAAAGACTTTTACTAACTAGTAATTTAAAACATACAAACCAAATAAATAATAAAAATGAAACATTAAAGATAAAAATTATTAGGAAACATACAAAACATAGAAACAAAAAAAAATTGAAGAACTGCAATTGCATTACCAGAAAGAAAAGAAATAAATACAAAAACCTATGTGATAGAAAGAATATCATATTCCTTCCTAATCAAGTCAACAATACTTGAAGGAAGGTCACCAGACATAAAACAATCCCAATAAAAATCAAAGGGCATAATTAGCACAAACCTCCGCAAATTTACTACCCTCTCTAGACACAAAATAGAAATTTACATTATGAAAACAATTCAAAAAAGAAAAATACATTCTATGAACCACATTATTCTGAGCTTTCATCCCTATATTTTGAAGAAGCTTGATCACATTGATATTATCACCTTCAACAATAATATCATTTATTTCATTATTCAATCCTTGAATAAAGTTCTTAAAATTGAAAACATTAATTAACTCCAATAAACAAATGTCCCAATGAAGCATCTTCCTCCCATAAGCCATAAGAAATCTTCCTTTATGAACCCGCTAAACATCCGCTATACTAGCCTTATTAGAATCCATCAAAGAAGCATCTTCATTTAAATTAATCCAATTTGTTGGCGGGGGATACCAAACTTTAGATAGCATAAGATGCCAATTAGTATCCCATTTCTTAGAAATTGATAAACAGCAGTTCTAATGAATAAGATAAAGCATTAGCTTCTAATGAATTAGAAGTAGGAACCTTCAATCCATGCGTATTACAATTCCTAGCCTTCCAATTTTGATAAATAGCATTCAAATAAACTTTAACCATACCATGATTCATATAAGACACCTTCTCCAATTCATTCCTGCAATGAGACAGATCATTGAGTTTCGAAAATTAAACCCCCCATCTTTCCAGAACATGAATGATTTCTAGTAGTTTATGACATTGTGTAGCAATATCATTGTTATCTTCATCTTCAACACAACCTCTATGACACGAATTAGACTCCCAAAGTCTTTTGTTTTTCATCCAGTAGTTAGTTGGTAATGCCTTATTCACAAGCCTCCACCAAAATAATGTTACTTTAGGAATTAGTTTAAATTTCTTCATCCACTTCATGTTAATAACATCATTTTCATAATTACTCAAAACTTTGAATGCCAATGCATCTATTGATTTTCCATTATTATTTACAACCAGCTCAAATTGGTCTTGCTTCAACTCTTTATCTACAGGAATTTTAGAAATTAATTCTATCAAATCATCTAAAAACAAAGTATGCATAGCCTCCTTATTCCAATCACCATTTACATCCAACAAAGCTAAGACCAATTTTTCATCTATTTCTTGTATATTGACCATATATGGCCACTTTTCCTAACATCTATTCAATATCCAAGTATCATTCAACATACTAATAGATTCCCCATTTGAAATTCTCCATCTAAAAATTTGCTTCAAGGAATTAGCTCAATCTCTAATAATATGCCATGTTGTGGAAATGAATGGGTCATGGAGAAAAGAGGAATAGAAGAATAAACTGACTTCACTAAAGAAATTTTTCTAGCCACTGATAAAGATCGCAAGCCCAAAGTATTAAGTTTATTCATGGCTTTACTAAGAATAAAATTATAATCTGCATATTTTAATCTCTTAGTAACCAACTTAACACCAAGATAAAAGAGTTCATTGACTTTATAAAAACCCAAAATTCATCCTACTTTCTTTTTAGCCATCCAAGAAACAGAATTCCCAAACAAAACCTCTTATTTATGCTGATTAATCCTTTAACCCATCCACTTATTATAATCTAACATAATCTTGTTAATAAATTTAGTATTGGATGAAGATGCTTCAGCAACAATCATTACATCATCGGTACATAACAAATGAGAAATTTTGGGAGTATTAGAAGCAATTCTAATACCAAACTCTTGTCCTCTTTCCTAAAAAGATTTAGATAACAATTCTGAACACAAGATGAAAAGTCCCAGAGATAGTGGACATCCTTGTCTAAATCCACATTCAGCATGGATCCATTTACTTCTTCTCCCATTAATAATAATTGAAATCTTCCAACAAGTAACACATTGAATAATTAACTTAATAAACATCTCCGGGAAACCCATAATCTAGAGGACCTGATTCAATGTCTCCCAGCAAATACTATTATAGACTTATTCCATTTCAAGTTTAAGCTTCATAAACCCAAGTTTAGATTTTGAGAATCTGAGTTTATTTACAATCTCATAAGGAAGAAGACAATTATCAAAAATCGATCTAATTGGAACATACGCCACTTATTAATTTAAAATATCACATGGAATACATTCCTTCAATCGATTCTAGATCATACCATCCACCACTTTGTATACAGTTTGACATAAACTTATTGGTCTGAATTTTTTAACTTCATTAGCATTACTAACCTTTGGGATCAAGACCACCAATGTTTCTTTCCAATCTCCATACATACTTCTCAATTTAAAGAATTCTCTCACTGCATTCCAACCCTCCACATGAATAATGCTCCAAAAGCACTAAAAGAAGGAGTTCACCCCATTATTTTCCTAGAGAGTTGTTATTGTCCATCTTCATAATCATATAAACAAATTCTTGCTTTTGCAAATCTGCCATTAGCATCTTATTTTGATTTTTATTCAACTTATTGTCAGTTTTCATCTTTAGCCAACCATCTAAAGAACACCCCCTATAATTCCATTTCTTTAAAAAGAAGTCTTCACAAATAGTATGAATACCATAAGGATCAGTGATAATATTTCCATTCAAATTTTTAATTTGATGAATCAAAATGCCATTTCTTTTAGCATTAGAAAAATTATGAAAAAAACTTGAATTGTTATCACCTTCCTCCAACCATTGAACTCTTTAGTATTAGACAAGAGTAACATTAAGCTCATGAACTACCATTCTCAAAACAACAAGCTTATTTTGGCATGGACCATTAACACTCTACTCCTCTTGTAACATCAAAATTTTTGCCTGCAATTCTTCTTTCAATTTATTTAAGTCTTGTAATTTTTTTTACTCTAGTAAAAATGACTTTTAAGAGTTCTTGCAATCTTTCTTTGAAGGATATCTTAATCACTTACATAGTAAAATTTGTGCCAATATTTCTTAACCACACCCCAAGAAGCATCAAAGGAACACCACCCATTATCAAATTTGATAGATTTCTGATAATGAACATTCTTATTAAGAAGATTTAGAAGAATAGGATAGTGTTCTGAAGCAACTCTAGCAAAATGATTAAAAACTACAAATGGAATAAGATCCAAAACTTTAGAATTTAATCAAATTATATGTAGCCTCTCCCAAATATGAGCTAGTCCCTCTTTGTTATTACACCATATTAATTTGGGTCCCCTCAACCCAGTGACTTGAATATCATTCCTATTTAAAAAGTCCATCATCTCTTGTGGCCCTTTTGAGAACAAAAATATTTTTCCTCCTTTTTTCATATTTTGAAATGATGCAGTTAAATCTCCCCCAATAATACAAGGATCTGTAGTAGATGAATAGTTTTCAATCAGCTTCCATATAACACCCTTCAGATCAATTAATTTCCCAATTGTAAATTGATTCAATGAATTAAGAGTAGTAAAGGAAGATATATTACTCTTCCATAGATCAAGAATGCCACCAGAAGTACCTTTAGCATCAACATGGAATAAATTCCAAGCACTCTCAACAATTCTACTAACTTCATTTCTATCCAAAGATGCAAGTTTGGTTTCCACTAAGCCAATAAAGAACACTCCATTATCTTTAATCACCCTTCTTACATAGTGGGAAGCTTCTTTTTTATTAGCTCCCTATAATTCCAAAAAAACAAAGAAGACATTAAGAAAATAATAGGGAATTCACCCCAGCAATATTTACCTCTAAGACTACTCTTTAGAGGTCCAAACTTTTTAACATCCTTTTTCCGATTAGAAGAAACTTTAGGATTCAAATTAGAATCATCATTATTCTTTTCAGACAAATCACAATGAGAATTATTATAAACAAAAACAACTTCAGAATTTGAAATTGATACCTTTGAGTCAATCATAACATCATTCTCATTCATAAACAAAGAATAATCACTCTTTCTAGCTTCTTCATTAATAGCCTCATCTTCGATAGCATGAATAATATCAACTTCTTCATCTTCATTAGAAGCAATTGCAGGAACACATTCTCCTTCTTCCAATAAATCTGGATCACAATTAGCATTCTCAATTACATCAAGTTGCATTAGAAGATTATCATTCTATAAAGATTGATCTGAACATCTGCACATTTACCATTACCTTTTGGAATATTATCAGCCTTATTTCCATTACCATCCAAATCTACATTTAGCACCTCATTCTCCACCGAACTCTTCAAGATAACAAGTGGCTTATCCTCCACCAACTTAGTATTAGTACTGATTTTCTTAACATATTTAACTCTTAATGGAGCAGCAACAGACCATGTTCTGTTAGAATAAAATGATCTTTTCTTACCACGATTAATAAGAATCCACTGGCCATATTCTTCATTATCTTCCTCTATTCCTTTTGTTGCAAATTCAGGTCTATGAACTATGTTTTGATGATTGGAAAACACTCGTACTTGTCTTGGACTATCTTTTACTACTGACTTTTTAGGAATCAAAGATCAGACGAAAAAATGGAGCCAGCTCAAGATGCGGTAGATTGGGGTTGAGTCAGTCTGTAATTTTATTTTTCCCTTCTTGAGTCAATTGTAATCTTTGGTGTAACTAATGTAAAGTAACCCTACACACACATGAAAGTTCGTTAGAGTTGTTAGGCCCTATTGAACTAGTCCCAAAGCTAATTAATAAAGAGGTGAATCTATATTTTAAAACAAACACAATCCAAAACCAATATTCACCACAACGAAAAACAATGCGGAAGAAAATAATGCGGAAGCAATAATAAGAAAAGAACACACCGGATTTATAGTGGTTCGGTCAAACCTTGACCTACGTCCACTCCTTGGATGCACCCCCCAAGTATTGCACTAAACTAGTGTCTCTCCTTTAGCCCCCACAGCTAGGCGGAGAAGCCCTTACAAAATCACTTCCACCTTCCCCGGTGCGGCAGAGTCGCCGGGTCCTTTGACACCAAAGAGATCTTCTTCTTTGGTGAACTTACCTCGAGACAAGACTTGAATCCGATGGTACTAAGGTGTGAGTTCGCCGGAGCAACTGTGTTGATCCCCCACCACACTCCCTTGAGTCCCCCCTCACAGGATCTTCTCCCTCTCTCAAACTCCACCCTTTCCTCTCTCCCTTTCAAGCTCTCTCTTCAAGTTTCCCCCACAAGAACGAAGCTACAATGGCTGCCAAAGACACTTACAAAGTGCCTTACCATAGCTTAAATAGAGGATCTCAAAACCAGCTCATTAATGCAAGTTGCCGACATTATCATCC
>NW_021318775.1:4130543-4218981 GCF_001605985.2 Dendrobium catenatum
AAAATCATCAGAATTTAAAGCACAGAAAAAACAATTTAAAGACTTTGCATTTAATTGAGCATCCATTCGTTCATCCCTATTCCATTGATTAAAAGGAATATCAGTTTTAATTCCATTAACAATACGTGATGGTGATGAATAACCAGTTAAAATCATATGCCACATACGAAAATCAATCGATTGCAAAAAAGTAGACATGCGAATTTTCCAAAAATCAAATGTAATATTTTCAAACAATGGTGGTCTAGTGATTGAATATCCTTCCGCAAAAATTTGATTAGCCATGGATCGAAAAATTCAAAAGCTTTTAAAAACTTATTTTATGAAAACCGCTCTGATACCACTTGAAAGTTCGTTAGGGATGTTAGGCCCTATTGAACTAGTCCCAAAGCTAATTAATAAAGAGGTGAATCTATATTTTAAATAAACACAATCCAAAACCAATATTCACCACAACAAAAAACAATGCGGAAGAAAATAATGAGGAAGCAATAATAAGAAAAGAACACACCGGATTTATAGTGGTTCGGTCAAACCTTGACCTACGTCCACTCCTTGGAGGCACCCCCCAAGTATTGCACTAAACTAGTGTCTCTCCTTTAGCCCCCACAGCTAGGCAGAGAAGCCCTTACAAAATCACTTCCACCTTCCCCGGTGCGGCGGAGTCGCCGGGTCCTTTGACACCAAAGAGATCTTCTTCTTTGGTGAACTTACCTTGAGACAAGCCTTGAATCCGATGGTACTAAGGTGCGAGTTCGTCAGAGCAACCGTGTGGATCCCCCACCATACTCCCTTGAGTCCCCCCTCATAGGATCTTCTCCCTCTCTCAAACTCCACCCTTTCCTCTCTCCCTTTCAAACTCTCTCTTCAAGTTTCCCCCACAAGAATGAAGCTACAATGGCTGCCAAAGACACTTACAAAGTGCCTTGCCATAGCTTAAATAGAGGCTCTCAAAATGAGCTCATTAATGCAAGTTGCCGACATTATCATCCAGGCCGATAGGTATATCGTCCTGGACGATCAGTATAAATTAAGCTCATTAGCCCGGGACGATATGGGACGATCAGAAGAAAATTGGTTATATCGTCCTAGCCAATCTTACGATCGTCATGGCCGATTAGTTTAAAACCGATTTCAATCGTTCTGATCATCGCCCTATTTTTAAGCTGGCCGATATAGATCGTCTAATCCATCGTCCTGGCCGATCATGCAATTTTCCCGGATGATGTGATCGTATCAATCAACCATTAATACTTTTCAAAGATACCAGATCAATTTAGGCATGATTGAGTTAGATCGTCCTGGACGATAGTAATATCGTCCAGGTCGATTTCCTAAAACAAAGAATTCCTAAACTGATTATGGCGGTTGATTCTTTCTGAATTGAGATTATCGTCCTGGCCGATACAAGAATTGTCCAGGCCGATCTGTTGACGGCTGCCTTAATGAGGATGCCCTAACTAGGGTTTCTGATTTTGGACAGATCGTCCAGGACAATCTTACGATCATCCTGGCCGATGTTACCAAAAATAGAAATCATATAGGGAGCAAGAGAATTTCTACCAAGTTATAGCCACACCAAATACAACAGACTCAAGAAAGTAAAAAGATTACAAACTGACACAGACCTAGTCTACCCAATCTTGAACTGGTTCCAGATTGCAGTCTGATCGTGTGGACCTGAAACGTTAGCACATAAGACAATCATAGAGAAATAAGGAATGTTTGCTATCATCAAAATCATAAACCATAGATCCGTAACAACACACACTTGAGAGACTTAGAATTTCAGTTTTTAATCAAATCGGCCAGGATGATATTTACATCGGCCTGGACGATCGGGCTCAAAACAAAAGACTTAATTAAGTCAGCCGTCATTAGCCAATCGTCATGGACGATACTTGTATCGGCTTGGACGATATGCTAAAAATAGAAAGAAATTGCCACCATAAATAATTAAGGTATTCTGTATTTTTGACAATTGGCCAAGATGATCTTGGATCGGCCTGGACGATATTTATAATTATGCCTTAATTAATCAGACAAATCAAGGAAGAAATTAAGGATGATTAATACGATTACATCGTCCTAGACGATCGTAGGATCGGCCAGGATGATCTATTCAAAATCCTTAGTTACTTCTGGATGATAAATATCGGCCAGCACAAATTCAGGGCGATGTGCTAGACGATCGGGATTGGACAGCTTGAATTCAAGGCGATGCTCTGGACAGTTTTCCTCTAATTTGAACTGATGGACCTAGATAATCGTGAGATCATCCTAGATGATCAAACCAATTTTTAATCATCCAGTTTGCATTCAGGGCGATACTTTGGCCGATCTCATGGGATTTGTACTGTCGGCCAGGACGATTTACATATTGTCCTGGACGATAAAGTCGACAACTTGCAATTTAAGAGTTCCTTTGAATCTCTTATATTTAAGAGCTCTTATTCAACATTTTTGAACATCCTTGGCTGCTGTCTTGACCTGAGAAAACTTAAAGGAGAGAGAGAGAGAGAGAGAGAGAGAGAGAGAGAGAGAGAGAGAGAGAGAGAGAGAGAGAGAGAGAGAGAGAGAGAGAGGGAGAGGGAGAGAGAGAGAGAGAGGATCTTGTGAGGGGATTCACAAGGGTTGCTCCATGCATTGTTCCACTTCTTCTTCCCTAGATTCTCTTATCCTTGGAAGGGTTGGGAGAGGTAAGTTCCAGCAAGAGATCGAGGTTCTCTGCCTGCTTCAGCAGGAAGCAAAAGGAGGAAGGTTCTCTGCCTTGCCGGGTGTGGCAAAAAGAGGTGTTTGTAAAGGCTTCTCCGCCTAGCTGTGGGGGCTAAAGGAGAGTCATGATTGTAGTGAAATACTCGGAGGGTGCCTCCGGGGAGTGGACGTAGGTCGAGTTGATCGAACCACTATTGAGTAACAAAATATCCTACAACTATATATTTTACCACAACGGTGGATAGGGCTACTAAATTTTGCATTCGATTGGACCAAGAAACTAATGATAGCCCTACAAATTGATAAGTTCTCAAAGTACTTTTTCAATTTATTCTGCACCTTGCAAAGTCTAAGTTTGAATATCCAATAATTTCAAATGAAAAGCTATGCATATGATACATGATACCTAAGTTTGGATTCCCATAACATTTCTAAAAATTCTTTTAATTGTTGTTATATGGGATATTTTTGGATCTGCTTGGAATCTAACACGGATAAACACTAAATATTATATTTGGTCTAGTAGCAGTCAAATACATAAGTGATCCTATAATTACCCTATATATTTTTTGATATATTGATTTTCCATTTACATCCTTATCTGATAGAATGGTAGAGCTAATGGGTGTGTTAATTACTTTATCACCTTATAGATCACATTTCTTTAGATTTTCTTTAATATATTTGCTTTAATGTAGAAAGGTGCCATCATCCCTTTGCTTCATATTAAATCTAAGAAAATATAATAGCTCTCCCATCGTACTAATCTCAAACTCCTTACTCATAGTTTCTAAAAAATCATTACAATTATTTTCATTTATTGATCCAAACAACATATCATTCACATATATTTGAATAATCAGTAATTCATCTCCTACTTTCCTAAGAAATATGGTGGTATTCTGAGGCATGTTTTGATTCAGCTTAGCAATGATTTGGATTATAACTATATTTTTTTCTAGACGATCTTGTTATATTCAGGCTTGTCAAATGAGGATACTCAAATGGACACCAAATTTTGATGTCCGTGAGGAATCTCCTATTGCCTCGGTGTGGATTTCTTTCCCCAATTCGAGGCTTCATTTTTTTAACATGCAAAATCTATTTGGTTTAGCTTCTATTCTTGGTACACCATTACAAATGGATCAAGCTACGACTTCAGTTTCCCATCTATTTGTGGTCCTTGTGTTAGTTGAGTTGGATATCTCGAAAAAAACCCCACTAAAATTTGGATTGATTCAGAATTGAATGGCTACTTTTAGAAAGTTGAATTTGAAAACTTACTTATCTTTTGTTCTCATTATAAGATGCATGGGCATGTCTTAAGTGAGTGTTTTAAACTTCATCCTCACCTTAGGAGGGAGAAAGAATTTGCCAAGTAATCCATTGTTAAGGATGGAATTTTGACTTATCATGAAAATTTTATCTCGATGCCTCTTATTCTTGAGGATTTGGGTACTAAAGTTCTGGATTTTATGGTGGATACCTTACAACCGATTTTACCTCAGCTTGAACTATCTTCCCCCTTCGGGGTTGATCCAGTTAATGATCAAAATGTGAATCCTACCTCAAATGTTATTTTATCTGGTGACCCTCCAAGCTTAGAGGATCATTTGTTAATTAATAGATCTAATATAATTAATGGGCCTTCTTCTTCTTCTATTCCTTACATTATTAACAAAAATGTTCCTAATTTGGTTGTGGTTTTATTCTATACTAATGTTACTAATAAACTTCTTTCTCATTATCTTATGAATGATCAAGTAACTGATCAAAATAGTAGGGAAGAAATGAATATTGTAATGAGCTTAGTTACAATAATGTGGAAGGAGAAGAGGCCCTTTTTATAGTGGCCGACCAGATAGGTTTGAAAAATGTGGGTAATTTCTCTGTTAACACACAATATTATAGTGATGCCTTTACTGATACTGAAGATATGGATATTATTGCTAAATGTTTTGCAAAAGATGATAATGACACTAGTTTTATTAAGTTTTTTAGTAAGAATGGGAGGAGAAAAAAGAAAATTATTATACAAACTCTTAGAACTACTCACTCACATACTAGTCATTAACCTTATTTTTATGTTCAACTATATTATTTAGATTGTTAGGGGAATTGGATGCCCTTCATCTAAGTTACATGTTAAGAATTTATGTCACAGTTATAATCTTTCTATTCTTGTTTTGTTAGAACCTCTTATTTTTTCCTCTGAGTTAAGTGGTAATGTTAGAATTTTGACTTTAAATATGTTATTTCTAATGTTGCCAACAATATTTGGATCCTTTTGAAGGATCCTGTTCATATTGATGTGGTTGGGGATTTCACTCAAGTTTTATATTGTAATAATGTGGTTTTTAATTCTCAATGTTTTTCCTCTTTTGTTTATGCTGCTTCTTCCCATTTTATGAGGAAAGTCTTATGGGAGCAACTTATTCAGTTTCGTAGTAATTGTAGTATGCCTTAGCTTGTTGGAGGAGATTTTATTACTATTTCATCTCCTTCTAATTTTATTAGGGGTTCTACCCCTATCTATCTGTCTATGGAGGATTTTAATAACATGATTATGGACTATAATTTAGTGGATATTGGTTTTTATGGCAATAAATTCACTTTGAATCTTAGCCATTTATGGCAAAGGTTCGATCGAGTTTTGTTTATTGATTGTTGGCTACATTCTTTTAACTCTACTACTTTTGAGAATCTGAGCAGAACCCTATCTGACCACTCTCCTCTATTGGTTTCTATTAAGACTAGGAACTTTAACTTACCTTCTAAATTTAGATTTCAAAACCTCGGTTACTCCATGATTCCTTTTTGGCCTTAGTTAAGGATAATTGGCATGCTCCTTTATTTCCTGAAAACTATATTATTGGTATGAAGAGGTTGTGGTTTAAGCTGAACATGCATAAATAGGCTTTAAATTGGTGGAATCACAATATTTTTAAAAATCTATTTTTAAGTATTTTACTTGCTGAAGATTATGTGAATCTTATGGAGCCTCAATGTCAGCTTACTCCTTTTATTAATAATTTCAATCTTTAGAGAGATGCTAATGACATGTTTTTTAAACTGCAAGCTCAGGAGGAAACCTTTTGGAAACAAAAAGTGACTGTGAAGAACCTTGTTGAACGTGATAATAATACTAAGTATTTTAATGCCTTAGTTAAAGGAAACGGGCTAAAAACTCTATTCGTAGGATCACACGGGATGATGGTTCTACTTGGGATGATGATTTTGAAATTGCTAACCATGCTGTTTCCCATTTTCACAAATGTTTGAATAAAGATTTTAGACATCTTATTATTGCTAGACATGACATTATTCCTAATCAAATTTCATTTGAATATAATGAGCTTCTCTCTAAACCCCCTTCTTTTGAGGAAGTCAAAGAGGTGGTTCAAGGTATAAATGGGGACTCTGCGGCCGGTCCTGATGGCTTCACCACTAAATTCTTTCAACATTCTTGGGACATTTTTAATAGTGATCTTTACCTTGCTATTAATGACTTTTTAGCTAGTACTACTATTCCTTTATACTTTACTTCTTCCTCTATTGTGCTAATTCCTAAGAATAATCATGTTAGTGACTGGAATGATTTTAGACCTATTAGGTTATGTACTTTTTTTTTTAAAATATCTTTACAAAATCCTTTTGAAGAGTTTAACTACTTAATTACCTAAGATTATCTTTCCTTATCAAATGGGGGTTGTTAAGGGGAGGAGCATTACTGAGAAAATTCTTCTTGCTCAAGAATTTTGCAAAGATCTGGATGTTAAGGTGAGAAGTGGTAATATGATTTTAAAGGTTGATATTACCAAGGCTTCAGATAACATTGATTAGGGTTTTTTTTAAAGATTATGCACCTATTTGGTTTAGATACGAGCCTTATTAATCTTATTAAGAATTTTCTTGAGAACACTCATTTTTTTATCATTTTTAATGGCAGAAGTAATGGTTTTTCAGTGCTTCTCAAACCCTTAGGCAGGGTAATCCTATTTCCCCTACCCTTCTTATTATTATTATTGATTACTTGTCTAGAGGTCTTGCGTACATTTTATAAAAACTCTCCTAGTCTCTATTTTAGAACTCTGGGGGCTATCCTATTTCATATCTTTATTTTTTCGATGATTTTATTATTTTTACTAATGTGTCTCTTAATATGATTAATAAATTCATTGACTTCTTTAATCATTTTGAGAAGGATAGTGGTCTCTCTCTTAATAAGCATAAATGTTGTATTATTCCTTCTAAGAATGAGTTTAATGGTCACATTTTGGCTATTAAGAATGATACTGGTTTTGAGCATGGTAATTTGTCTATCAATTACATTAGGGTGCCTCTTTTTAAAGGTAAAAAAAAAATTCATTTCTTTATGATAATTTGATTACTAATGTGCAGAACAAGCTTCAATCATGGGATTCTAATTTTCTGAGCTTTGGGGGTCGCCTTATTCTTTTTCGTAATGTTTTGTGTTCCTTACCTATTTATATTTTTCAAACCCTTCTCCCTACTCAGGCTGTGTTCAATAAGATTGATAAACTTTTCAACAAATTTTTTTGAAAAGGAGTTTGCTAAAATTCCAAAATTATTTAGTCTTCTTGGGACAAATGTTGTGGTGTTTTGAATGAAGGTGCCTTGGGTTTCAAGAGTATGGTGGATTTGGCTCAAGCCTTCTCTTTTAAGTTATGGTTCAATTTTCTTGCTAAAGTTAATTTTTGGGCTAGATTTATGTTTGTTAAGTATTGTGTTAGTAAACATCTGACTAATTTCTTCTTTCACTATGGTGATTCCATGGTGTGAAAAAGATTGCGTAAAATTAAATGGGTTGTGGAGCCCTACCTTTTATGGGAGCTTGGTACTGGTGACATTTTCTTTTTGTAGGATCAGTTATTTGGGGATCATTCTATTGATTCCCTAATTAATTCTTCCTCTAATTTGGCTGTTAAGGTGAATTTCTTCTTCTATGATAATTGTTGGAATTATGAAAAGCTTGTTAATGTGATTTATGATTATATTATTACTCAAATTTTGAATCTTCCTCTTAATACTGAAACTGATGATATCCTTTTATGTGCTTTATCCAAAGATGGTTCTTTTAGAGTCAAGGATGTTTAGCATACAATTAGAACTAAGAAGGATGTTACTAATATATTTACTTTGATTTGGCATAAAAGTATCCCTGTTATTGTGGCTGTAATTGTTTTGGAGAATCTTACATAAGTTTATTCCTACTAAAGATAATTTAATAAGAAGAGGCTTCATTTTACCTTCCAAATGTTGATGTTGCTATCACCTGGAGACCATGCATCATGTTTTTTTGTTGGTCCCTATTGTTGTTAAAACTTGGATTTACTTTTTATGTTGTTTTTCAATTGAACTATTTTAATGCTCATATGTTTATACATGCTTTTCTTAATTGTTGGTTCATCAAGTCCAAAGGTCATATTAGAAATCTTATTCCATCTCTCATTTTGTGGTTTTTGTGGTTGGATAGAAAAAATTCTATATTTAATGGTATTCATATGACCACTACAGAATTATTCTGAATGTGAAAGACAAGGTGGTTGCCCTCTTCTCAGCTAATCTTTTGTCTATTAAGAATGTTAAGAATTGTGTTTCTATTAGCATGGCTTTAGGGTTAAGCTGGAGGATGATTATTATACAAATAATCCTAGACTCATTTATTGGACCAAGCCTCCTATTATTCATTATAAGCTTAATATTGATGGTGTGAATATTGGGCCTTTATCGGGTTGTGGTGGGGTTATTAGAGGTACTACTGGTAATGACATCTTAGCCTATGCAAGGCCTTTACATGATAGTGATGCTAACAAATCTTTGATTATGGATTTGCTCTATGGTTTAAGGACTTATCTTTCTTTGGATTTAACTAACCTTATTATTGAATCGGACTCTACGTTGTGTTTTCAGCTGTTAAACATTGTTGAGGATTATATGAGAAGTTCTCCCTATTTTACTTGCTTAGGGAGGTTAAAAATTTACTGATTTTTTTTAAATTTTCCAGCTCTTTTATTCTAAAGATTCGTAATGCATGTGCTAATTGGATTTCCAATTGGAGGAAATATCTGGATAGCTTGACTGATTTTACTATTTCTAATATACCTACTCTATTGAGTGGCCTCTTAAGGATGGATGAGATTGGTATGCCTTATGTTAATACATAATTTATGCTTATGGGTGGGCATTTTTCTGTGTCTAGCCAATCTTCTGGTGTGTTGGTTCCTTTCAAGTTACTTCTTAAATGTTGTTTACATTATGGATGTTGGTTCTATTAAGGTTAGTCTGGTCTGCCCCGAGCTTTTGAAATTTTTGACTCTTTCGAATTATTGGGAGATGGTTTTTGCGGCTGGCTAGTTGCTCTGGAATTATTGGCCCAATATTTTATTGTGTTTTCCCTTATTTTGTTTTTGTTTTCCTTGGTTTTTATTGGTTAGTTCCTGTGTTGGGGTTTCTTTGGCTTTGTGGTATTGGGCCTTCTCAGGTTGTGACTCTTGCCATCCAATGTTGTCTCTGGAGCCTTTTTTTGTCTAAGGCTTATTTGATCTACTTCTTCTTGCTGGGAGATTTGATATTAGCTACTTGGCTTCATCCATTTTGCTTTATGGTGGTTATGTGGCTTTACGGAGGCTTATTGTTCCTTTTCGTATTAATTGGAGAATATGGATCCTGAACAAGTTCTCTGATTATTTTGCTTATTATCTGATGGATAATTCTTTAGAATATCCTTACAATTTATTTAGATACTCTTCGTGCACTCTTATCTTTTGTTGCCATCTTTCTTTACAAGGAATTTTTTGTGCAAGCATCGGTAGCCTTTTCTGCTGGATGGGAAGATGGAGCTTGATGATGGTTTTGGACTCTTCCCCTTTTTTTTGGGTGCCCTCTCTTGTGCATCATAGATTATACCTAGGCTATGTTGTAATTTTGATTAGTATGGAACTTGAGCTCCTATGGATTTTTTTTTGTTTAATTTTGTAGCTCATTCAAGCATTAGTGAGATTGAGTTCCCTTTAAAGACCTTGTACTTTTTTATGATATTAATGTGTAGGCCCGTTGGTGGGTTTCCCCATATATATATATATATATATAGTGGTATCTACACTACACATAACTAATAATCTATCCATGGGAAATGTACTAAGCATTTCATGTGATTCCCTCGAAGCTTACTTCAACCAATATAAAGTCTTTTCAATTTGTAAACATGGTTAGGAATGGTTGCATTTTCAAATTTGGGGGTTGTTCTATTTTGACATCTTCCTTGAGAACCCCATTTAAGAAAGCCCTTTTTATATCCAGCTGGCATAACTTAAGGCCTTTAAAATATGCAAAAGCTAACATTACTATAATGTCTTCTAATCTAGCTGCATGTACAAAGGTCTCCTCAAAATCACATCCTTCAATTTGACTATACCCCTTGCTACTAACCTTGCATTATTCTTAACCACTACTCCAAAATCATTCATCTTATTTGTTGAAAACCTACTTGGTACCTACTATACTCTTGTCCTTAGGTCTCCTAACTAACTCCAAAAATCATTTTTAATAAATTGATTTAACTCTTTGTATATATCCAGGATCCAAAACTCATCATATAAAGCAGGTGTATATTTTTGGGCATGACCATAGAAATAAATACATAATGACTATCCTCATTCCCAAGCTCAAACCTAATTCTAACTCCTATTGAATGATTTCCTATGATAATTTCCCTAATATAAATAGATGAGCTTCTTTTATAAAAGATTTTAATTTTGTAATCTTTAACTGTGTTGATAGGGGGAGCAATAAGTTAGCAGATCTTTGTTCTAGCTATGCATGTTCTAATTCATTTCTTTGGGATGATGTAGCTATGAGCAAAATCCCTCCTTTATTAACTTGTTAGAGGAGTCAGATGTTAGCAAGTTTTAATTCAGTTTTTTAGTACCTTTAATAAAGCTTTTATTCTTTCTTCAAAAAAAAAATGAGCTTCTCCATTCTCTATGTAATAACTCATAAGGTTCTTCTATATCACCTAGGTCAATAGATTAGACTCATTGGGTAACAGTTACCTATTCATCTTCTTCTAACCTAGGCTCACCAGATTTATCAAATTCATCAAACACGATATGGGTGGACTTCTCTACAACGAAGGTCTTCTTATTAAAGATACTATGGGCATTAACTATAGTTGAGTAGCCTAAAAAGACTCCTTTAGCATATTTTGGATCAAACTTGTTGTAAATTCAAATATAATACAATAATTTTGATAATAAAAAATATTATTATTTCTTTAACACTACTAAATTATATATTTATTTTATTTTCCCTGCTTACAAACCTTTCAGGTCCATAAAGATCACTTACAAAGCAAATCAGCTCAAGATCGGTTAGATTAGGGTTGAGTCTACTTGTAATTTCAATTAAATATTTTTTTTTACCTTTCTAGAGTAAAATCTTTAATATGGTGGACCCCAAGCTAAGTAACCTTGCACACACATAATTAGAGGGATAAATTTTTTGAGTTAGAGATTTTTTTTATTTTTGACCTAATCATAAAGGATGATTTGAAATCATATTAGATGATCAGATAAAAATAGAAACCCAGATTAGGGCATCCATACAAATTTTGACTGAATAAACTAATCATATTGGACGATCCATAACATCTAGGATGATAAGTTTAGATGATGAAAAATAGTAACTAATAATAATTTAGGTAATGGTTTAATTTTAAATTTTGTTCTAATCGTACAGGATACACATCATCCAGGATGATTTATGACAATCATGCCTAAATTGATTCGATGATTAGGGGAATAATTATAGTTAAATTATTCAATCATATCATACAAGATTATCCATTTAGATCATACTGGATGATCTAGTATATTTCGTAGGATAATCCCCTATCATCCAAGAAGAAAAACCATAATTTTCTTCTAATCATCAAGAAGAATCATACTAGATGTCCCGAGAGGGTTGTGGGATAATATGAAGATTGCCACCCATCATCCCTTGTTGTACTAAATGATCAATATAGAATCATGAATTAATCATTTTGGATGGTTGTAGGATCGTACAAATAATCTATACAAACAATTGTACTAATCATATAGAGCAAAGGTAATCATCCTGGCTGAAAGGTTATTTTGTACTAATCATATAGGATGATCATGCAGAATTGAAAATTAGGACTTCTTTTGGAGGCTCTCTATTTGAGTAATTATATTAACCCTTAATTTATTCTTTTTTGTGGAGTTAATCCAAAGAGAGCTTAGAGAAGGAAGAGGGAGAGCATGAGAGAGAGAAAGATCCTTGTGAGGAGGAGTTGTGAGGGAATCACATAGGTTTCTCCAAGCAAGGTATTTTCATCTTCCTGAAGTTGCTCCTCTGGTTCCTCAGTGGATCTGAGGAAATCATCTTTAGTATTAGATCCAAGTTCTTTGCTTTCTACAAGAGGGAGTAAGAGGATTCCCGGCCGGTTCTCTTCCTTCACCAGGTGGGTGAAAAGGATTTCCATGTTCTCTACCTACTCATGGAGGGAGTAAAAGGATTCAAAGTTCTCTACTGCATCGTGTTTGTGGAAAGATTTTGTAAGAGATTCTCTACCTTGCTGTGGGAGAAAAAGGAGAGTGAAACTTTAGTTTAGTGCAATATTTAGAGGAGTCTCCAAGGAGTGGATATATGTCAGATTTGACCAAACCACTAAAAAATTTGGTGTGTGATTTCTTATTACTTTTGCCGCATTTTATTTTCACACTTTTTTGTGATTTGTTCTATGATTGAAAAATATGATTGTATTACTATCATGAAAATTAATTTTCTTCCACATTAAGGGTTATTATTTTGATTTAAAATATTTAAAAATATCAAAAAGAATTTTCCTTTTTGTTTAAGATTTTAAAACTACCAATTCACCCCTCCCCCTCTTGGTTAGCCTCAGGCTAGTCTTTTATGGATTAACATCCCTCATGAACTTTCAAGTGGTATCATTGTGGGATTCATATGATCATGTTTTAAAAAACTTTTGAATTTAGATCCATGGCTTACTTTGGAAAAAAAACACCTTGAAAGGATATTCAAATACAAGACCACCTCTTTTTGATAATATACCTTTCAATTTTTGGAAAACTCGCACGACCACCTTTTATAATCAATTGATTATCATATGTAGATGCTTGTTAAAGGAGGTTATTCTGCACCTTTAAGATTAGTAAATGCTATTAATAATAAAATTATTTTTACAGATTGGACTATTGATGATAGAGATCTAGAACAACTAAATCTCTTGCTTGAAATATTTTTTTTTTTGCGCCTTAAAATCTGAAGACTATATGCGTATTTCCACTTATTCCACTGGAAAAGAAATTTGTGATGGATTATGCATAACATATAAAGATACAAATAAAGTTAAATAATCTAGACTAAATTTTTTTCTACATTATTATGAATTTTTTGCATGAAATCTAGCAAATCTATTTCTAAATATATGCTAGAATTTCATAAATTATTACATCCCTGCATGCCTTAGGATAAGAACTAACAAACTATAAAAAGTTAACAAGATTCCGAGATGGTTATCTTCTTCCTTTGATGCAAATATTACTACCATTACTGAATCTATGAATTTGAATATTTATTTCATTAATAAACTACTTGGATCACTCATTGCATATGAGGAAGTAGTGAATTAAAGGCAACTTGATATAGGTGAGAAGAAAAAGGAGAAAATTATAGCCTTAAGGGCTAATGATTATAAAATTACTTCTTATGGTTCTAAAAATAGTGATATCGCTTTAATAACGAGGTAATTCAAGAGCTTCTTAAGGAAAAATCAAAAGCATCATCAGAAATGGAACAAGGGTAAGAATAATAAGATTTCTAAAGATTCTTATGATGTTAATTGTTTTGAATGTTGGAATCTAGGGCTTCTAAAGTCTGATTGACCAACTCGTAAAGATTACTCAAGCAAGGAAAAGGGTAAGGAAAAACCTAAGTTCATGAAGGATAAGAAAAGGACCCAAAAGGCTTTTTAGGTGGACTCAGCATCAGACTCCTATAAAACTAAAGCAGAAGAAGTGGTAACAAACATGTACTTAATGGTTGATGATCACTTTGATTAAGAGGAGTTATATGAGCTTACTTATGATCAATTACTTGAAATTTTTAAAAAAAAATTATTCTTCAAAAAGAAAAGGTGATAAGATGAATAATAAAATGATAGGGGATCAATCCCTTGTTATTTTATAATGACGTCTATTATTTTCTGGATTTGTAGGGGGCTAGAAAGAGGGAGGCCTCCCTATATCTTAGGGAGATTGTTAAAGACAATGATTGTTTCTTTGTTGGTCTTACTGAAACAAAGATTACCTGCTTAGAAAGGCAAGATATTGATTCCATTATTGGAATTGATTGGGATTATTGTTTTCAACCTGTAGTTGGGTTATCAGGTGGAATTTTGGTGCTTTCGAAAAGATGTTTGGCTTCTTTTGAAACCATTGAAGTTTCATCCCAATTAGTTATAGGAAATTTGAATATCAATACTTTAGGAAGTTGGAAGGTGGCTACAGTTTACGGTGGTAAAGATGTTCAAACCCGTAGGAACCTTTGGCATTCACTTAAAGTTTGTATGCAGGGAGATACTCTGGCTTTAATAGGAGGTGATTTCAATTGCATCCTCTCGAAGGAGGATAAGAAAGGCGGTAAGAGGTTCCATTTCTCTCGTGGACCTAAGGAGATGAAGATGTTCCTTACGAATAATGATTTCCATGATCTCGGTTATGTGGGACCAAGGTTCACTTGGTGTAATAACAAAGAAGGTAACTGAAGGATTTGGGAAAGATTAGATAGATGCTTTGTAAATTCTATTGCTTTACAAAGATCTCCTATGGCCAAGGTGAGACATCTTTCAAGAATTGCATCAGATCATGCTCCCATCGTATTTAATATGGTGGAACCACAAAACCAGAAATCTAAATTCATTAGATTTGAAGACAGTTGGAAGTCTTACCCTGCAGTTTGGCACATTGCTGTTAAGGCATGGAGGAAATCTGATTATGGATCCAGTATTGAAATTCTGCAGAGGAAATTAAAGAGAACCTTGAAAGCTCTCTACAATTGGAACAAGAACAAGTGTAAGGAATTGAACTTGTTGAAAGAAATTTTGAAAAAGGATATTCTTAAGCTGCAGCTAGAAGAAACTAGTAGTGAAGAATTCACAACTAATAAATTGAAGCTTCTTAGAAGCAAAGTGCATGAATTAAATGTTACTTTGGGTAGATTAGCCACTTGGTGGAACCAAAGAGCAAAAATCAGATGGCATCAAGAAGGTGATAGGAACTCCAGTTATTTTCATCAGTTTGCTTCAGCTAAGAAGAATGGAAACCTCATATGGCAAATCAAGAATGAAGATGGTCAGTTTGTAGAAGATTTTGGGCAAATTGAGGATGTCTTCTATGAGTTTTTCAGCAAAAAAGGGCTTCAAGGGAATGTCAGCTGTCGGGCTGGCCTTCAATACCTACAAACCTATAGCTTTCGGTTGAAGAGGCTGAGTTCTTAAAGGTTGAGTTCACTAAAGAGGAGTTGATAAAGGCGGTTTTCAATCAAGGTAATAACAAGTCTCAAGGATTAGATGGTATTACAACATCATTTTTCAATTTTTTTTGGAAAATTGTAGAAGAAGATACTTTGAAAGCAATTGATAGTTTTTTTAAGACTGGTTCTATGCATAAGGATTGGAAGGATACGTTAGTATTCTTAATTCCAAAAATAAAAAATCCTACCATGCCGTCCAACTTTAGGCCTATAAGCCTATGTCAAACTACCTACAAAATTGTGGCTACTATGATTTTGAATAGAGTAAAGAACTGCATTTCCAAATGTGTCACTGAAGAACAAGCTGCTTTTATTAATGGTCACTCAATGTCGGATCATTGCCTTATTGCTCAAGAGATTTTTCATAAACTTAGAATTACAAAAAATAAAAAGGGATTTATGGTGGTTAAGCTTGACATGGAGCAAGCTTATGATAATATGAGTTGGGATGCTTTAGAACAAGTGCTGCAGATGTTTGGCATGCCGGGGAAGATGATTGGACTGATTATGGAATGTGTTAAAAGTTACATATTTTCTTTCATCATCAATGGTAAAGCTTCCAAGTGGATCACAGCAGCAAATGGGTTTCATCAAGGTTGCCCCTCTCCTTTTATCTCTATATTTTGTGCTCTCAATTGTTTTCTTTAGCTATGGCTCAAGATGGTCAAGAATTGGGAATTCAAACTTCACAAAGATCTCAAAAAATCTGTCATCTCTTATATGCTGATGATGTGTTGATATTCTCTCATGCTTCTAAACATTTGGCCACTAAATTAAGAAGCATTATTTTAAAATTCTGTAGTTGGACTGGTTTGAAAGTAAATAATGCAAAATCTCAAATTCTTTTTAGTAAGTCCATAAATAGAACTGAGAAGGTTCGAGTAAAGAGAATTCTGAATTTCAAAACAGCTAAAGAGCTGCATTATTTAGGTGTCCAGCTATTGCTTAGAAGATCGGTTAGAGCATATTTTCAGTTCCTCATTGATAAAGTTTTGCAGAAATTAAACTCTTGGAGCGGTAAATGCCTTTCCTTGGCTGGAAAGTTTATTCTTCCTAAGACATCATTATTATCTCTTCCGAATTTTGTCTCAACCCATAATGTGGTGCCTAAAAAAGTTCTTCATGAGGTATATAAATGCTGCATAAATTTCATTTGGAACAAGAGAAACGGTAAGAAGGGGATGCATTATGTAGCTTGGAGTACTCTATGCAAATCAAGAGATAAGGGTGGGATGAATTTTCATTCGGCTGTTGATAGAGCAGGGCCTCTTAAAGATAGATTAACATGGAGGATGATTCAAAAGCTTGACTCTTTACTTTCACGTGTTGTTACAGCCAAATATGGAAATAACGTTTGGAAGTCTAAATGCAAGAGTAATACTTCTGTTACTTGGAAAGTGTTAAATGAAGGAGCTAAATACTTAAAACCACTTTTGAGGTGGAGAGTAGCTAATGGTAGAAGCATTGATGTTGTCAATGATATATGGTTATTAGATAAAAGTTTCAATGAGTGACCTATCACTGCTGATTGCATGGGTTTGGAAGGTTTAAATCTCAGCCATTTTATAGACTCGAATGGATCGTGGAAGACAGATGAACTGCTTTTCTATTTTAATGAGAATCTAATTTTTGTGATTGTTCAAATCAAGATTGAATGTGATGTTCCTGACGACTTCATGGAGGAGATTCATTCTTTATAAGGAAAAACTATTACAGCACGGGCGTATGAGGCTCACTGCAGTAGCAAGTAAGTATGTGAAGCAGTTTTCGGGTTTGTTATATGGTTAAAAAAACTAAAATTGATGGCACGGGTGGAAATGTTTTGGTGGAGGTTAAGTAGAGGTGTTATCCCAACTAATGAGTTCCTGAAATTCAGAAAACTCAGTAATGATGATCAATGCGCTAGAGGCTGTGGAGAAATTGAAAATCTGGAACACATATCGGCTATGTGTAAACATTTGTAGGAAGTACTGAGGAAAATCCATGAATGGGGTATTTTTGTTCCAGTTTTTTACTCACTGGATGAATGTCTTAGCGAACTTAAATGGCTATATATGACTGCACCTAATACTGTTATTCTTTACTGCAATGCTGTGTACTGGAATTGGAAAAATAGAAATGAGGTAGTTCATGGAAAGAAGGCTAATACGATTTCAGCAACTGCAGCAAATGTGTTATCCACGACTTACTTATCTTCTAATCCTCTCATTGCTAGCTGGGGTGCTAATCTCTCTAGGGAGTTTCAAACTATTTGGCACTCTCCACCGCAGGGACGGATCAAGATCAATGTGGATGCGGCTCTCCTATCATCTTATAAGGCTGGAATTGGAGGTTGCTTTAGAGATGATAAAGGAAAATTATTGGTGGCCTTTGGAGAAAACAAAATTCATTGGGACATTGCAAATCTTGAGCTAGCAGCTGTGGTTTCTATCAGGAAATACTAACAATCGTGGATGATTGAATGCAAAGGGCTCATAATAGAAGGTGATAACATTAATGTTATCAAATTCATTCAAGATTCTTTGAATAAGGCAAAGTGGCAAAGCTACAACCGGATAGAGGAGAATCTTCTATTCTTGGCCGATTTCAATAAGGTAATTTTCAACCATATACATAGGAATAGTAATAGAGTAGCCGACATGTGTGCTACAATGGCTTTAGATTACAATTTTTGTTTTGATAGTTTTTCTTTTATAAACATCCCTTCTTCTCTAGACTATCTTTTGAAGAAGGAATGTGAACATTTGCTTTAGTTTGTACCTTTATTTTCTTTCCTTTAATACATTTTCTATTGCAATCTTCAAAAAAAAAAAAAAAAGGAAGCTCAAGAAACTATATGCTAATTTTAAAACTGATTTTTAAACTCTACAGAAAAATCATGAATGCCTGAAAATATCATTCCACTTTAGATAGCAATCATATAACTTTACTTGAAGAATTTGATGAATTAAATAAAAAGCATCTTTACTTTACTAATGAGCATGATTCCTTAAAAAGTTTACATGTTTAACTAAAAAATGTATATAAAGACTTAGATACTCTTGCATCTGAATTAGATATTAGGGAGCATCATTTGAAAATAGAAAGTCAATTCTTTAATATGCAAATATGCTCTTAGTAGCTAAATTAACTACTTTCAAAGAAAATAAAAAAAACAACTTACAATGGAAGCATTTCACAATCCTTCACATCAACATGCATCATTCAAACCTAGGAAGAGGCACCATAACCCAAATAGATTACTAAATCCTTTTCTTGTTGTTAGATGTTTTTCTTGTGTTATTCTAGGAAATATCTTCCACACTTTCACCATTCATCGTAGAACACATTTGGTGTGAAGACCAAAACTTCAAAATATACATCATATTATGCATGCATTTCATTCTTCTTTCCATAAAATGGGACCAAACCTATTTGGGTTCCTAAATCTAGCATATGATGATTTTGTAGGTGTTGTCTCACAAAAGTCCTCATGAGAGAATGTTGTACCTAGATAGTGGATGTTCAAGTCATATAATTGGAGATGCAAATCAATTCATTTCAATGGAGGCCATGGCATGTGGCAAGAAAATACCACCAGAAGTGTGGTGGGTATAATTAGCAACTCTAAAAGTTTCATTATAAAAAATATTTTACTAGTAGATGGCTTGAAACATAACCTGCTCAGCATAAGCCAGCTCTGTCATAAAGGTTTCAACATCAAATTCTTATCTACCATCTACATAATAAGCTTAAATGACAAAACTATTTTATAGGAAGGAGATTCAATAATGTATACATGCTTGAACTAAATTTCATTAAATTTGACACAACTCTTTACTTAAAAATTGCTGTTGATTAATCTTAGTTAGGACATAGGAGATTGTCTCATGCAAGCATAAAAAACCTTAGGAAAAGCACCCAAAAAGACTTTTTGATATGAAGTCCCAAACTAGAGTTCACAAAAGACCATCTATGTGATGCCTCTCAATTAGGGAAAGAAGTTAAATCCTCTTTCCACTCAATCAAAGATGTAAACACTAGCAAACCCATAGAAGTCCTACACATGGATCTCTTTGGACCTGTCAGCACTATAAGCTTTGGAGGGAAAGTTTTTAGGTATGTGATTATTGATGATTATTCAAAGTTTACTTGAGTTAGATTCCATTCTCATAAAAGTGAATCATTCAAGGAGTTTAAGTATTTTTCCACTTGGATTCAGAGGAAGCCAAGTTGTGAAAAACTAAGTATTCATAATGATTATGGTGGAGAATTTGAGAATAAGAAAATTGAAGTTTTATGTAAGGAGCAAGGTATATATCAAAACATTTTATCTCCTAAAACTCCTTAGCAGAACAGGGTTGCTAAAAGAAAGAACAAGACCCTGGTAGAAACCACTAGAGCTATGTTAGTTGAATATTCACTTCTAAAATACTTTTGGTCAGAAGAGGTGAATATAGAATGTTATATTATGAATAGGGTGTTAGATCTAAATTTAACAAGACATCCTATAAAAATCTAAAGGGAAGGGCACCCAACCTCTCTTACCTCCATTTCTTTGGATGGAAAGTGTTCATTCTGAATAATGAGAAATCTCTACTATGAAAGTTTGACCAAAAATTTAATGAAGGAGTGTTCCTAGGTTACTCAATTATTGAAAAATCCTATAGAGTCTTCAATAAAAGAATACTGATTATTGAACAAACCACACATATTGTATTTAATGAATCTGATAATTTTGGAGGGTCTAGAGTAGAAGAAGAAGAGGTTGTAGAAGAAACCATCGATTAGAATCTATAAATATGGAGGAAATGGTAGAACCTAAAAACATTTTGCCTACAGAATGGAGATATTCCTTAAGTAGTTCTAAGGAATTAATCTTAGGAGATCCATCTAATGGTGTTAGAACAAAGCATGCACTTAAAAAAGAAGTAAACCACTCTACCTTCATCTCAATGATTGAACCCACCATCCTAAATTAAGCTCTATCTAATGAATTCTAGATCCTAGCCATGCAAGAAAAACTGAATCAATTTTTTAGGTATGATGTTTGGGAGCTAGTTTAAAGACCTAAGGATAAGAATGTGGTTGGAACTAAATGGTTATTCAAAAATAAAATGACTGATTTTAGAGTAGTGGCGAGAAATAAGGAAAGATTTGTGGCTAAGGGGTATAATCAAATAGAAGTGATTTATTTTGAAGAGACTTTTGCCCCTATAGCTAGATCGGAAGCTATTAAAGTGCCACTAGCCTTTACTTATTTTAAGGGATTCAAACTATATGAAATGTTATTAAGAGTGCCTTTCTTAATGGGGAGATAAAGGAAGACGCATAAGTTGAATAACCCCAAAACTTTGAAAATTCATAATTTTTCAATCATGTTCTCAAATTAAAAAAGATATTATATGGACTAGAATAAGTACCCAGGGCATGGTACGAAAGGCTAAGCACATTCTTACTAGAAAGAACCTTTATTAAAAGGAGCATAGACACCACCTTGTTTCTAAAATAAGTAGGAGATGAACTACTCATTATCCAAATTTATATTGATTATATTCTATTTGGATCTTCTGATAAAAATCTATGTGATGAATTCCAAAAAATAATGTGTAAGAAATTTTAGATGAGTATGATGGGAGATTTAACTTACTTTTTAGGTTTTAGCATAAGACATAAGGATGGTGGTGATTTTTTATGTCAGTCAAAATATATTAAAAATATCCTTAATAAATATGAAATAGATAAAGCCAAGTCAATCAACACTCCCATGAGTTCCTCTATTCAGTTAGATAAGGATTCAAATGGAAAATGTGTTGATAAAAAAAATATAGAGGAAAAATTAGATCACTTCTTTACTTGTCTCCTAGAAGAACCGATATTATGTTTACTGTTTGTCTTTGTGCTAGATTTCATATTGATTCAAAAGTGTCCCACCTAATTTCTATGAAGATAATTCTTAGATATCTCTTAGAGGCCTAAGACTAGGAACTTGGTAACCATGAAATAACACATCCTTTGAAATCATAGGATATTCTGATTCAAATTTTGCAGGTTGATGAGTTGATATAAAAAGCAATTTTAGGACATATCAATTCAAAGGATAATCTTTAGTCTTCTGGTCTAATTAAAAAAATAATACAGTTTCCCTGTCCAGTACTAAAGCTGAGCACATAACCTTAGGAAGTTATGTGGTCCAAGTCCTTTGGTTAAAGTAATAAATTCTAGATTTAAGATTACCTGTAGGAATAATTTCAATCCTATGTGACAACACTAGTTCCATCTGCATTTCAAAGAACTCAATCCAACACTTCAGGACTAAACACATTGATATATGGCACCATATCACTAGGGATCATATTATTAAAGGAGACATAGAGCTACACCATGTAGCCATTGCAAACCAACTTGATTGGTTTTTTCTATTTTTTGTGTTGTTTTATGCTCTTTCTTTCTTTTTTTTTTTTTTTTTGAAGAACTCCTAATCATCACTTTATATGTCTTAATTTTTTCTAATTTTGCTCACATCATCTAGGATGATCCACATCATCCTATATGATATGAACAAAGATATGCCTCTCTGATCATAGCACATCCAATGGCTGATCTAAATAAATTATTGGTGATCAACCCATATCATTCTTCTATTGTATTGGACGATCCATGTTGCAAAAATAGTTACATGATTTTAATGTTGTTAGGCCAATCCATCATTGCACATCATCCCGGATAATACACGTGTTCATCCTATTGGACCCCTTTATTCAATGGTCATATAGGATTACTCCACTAAATAATCACCCTATGTCTAACCATCTAGTATGATATCTGGTCATCCTAGATGATAATATCAACCTTTTTAACTGATCATCTTGATGACATTATTGTGCCTGATTGTCTTGAATGATCTTATGATCATCTTAGATGATATTCTTGATCCTATATAAATAGCCCAAATTAAAGGTTTTCTACACACCAAGAATTCTAATTCACTTTTCTCTCATTCAAGCTTTAATTTTTTTATTATGGTTAGCGATAAATGATCTCATGCCCTCACAAGAAGCTCTTCCTGGAGTGTTATCAAATCTCGCTTTATCGAAGCAGCTAATGAAGCTGCTTACACCCACTACAAATTTGCAGGGATTAATCCCTTAATGGTTTTCAAATAGTAGGTGTTGAACAATCAAGTACTATACCTCTTTTCCTACACCACTCTTTGCTTCATTCTTACATTTACATTCTCATTCAATTCTAAATAGGTTTTTAATTTTTTTGCCACTCTTCATCTGAATTCTAATTTTACTACGCTCCAATCGTATGTTAATCGATGCCCTATTGAAATAATATATCAATATTTCTATAAATTTCTCCAACATTCCACCATTAGAGACAAACTTTATATTTTTGCTTTTGATCCTCACTTTAATTGGGGCCCTTTAAATACCCTTATTCGAGAAACCAATGCCCCCTTTATGACTATGTAACTAGTTCCTTTCTAAAAGAGTGCCTGAACCATCCAGCACATTCTTCGCACCTCCATTATTCTTAAGGCTAGGGATCATATTTATATTAGCCCCATCCTATCACTCCCATCTACTACATAATGGCTCATCGAGATTTTAATGCTACTAATTTTCTAATTCACTACATTAAACATCTAACCAGCATTAGAAAATCTTGGCCATAAAAGAAAGAAAAATCTAGCCTTAGGACATATCATAACATATGTCCTCAAAACTAAATACTACCTTTAGTACCTAGGCCCACCGAATCACCTCCCTTTTTTCTACTCAAATAGCTCCTTCCATATCCATCATTGTACTCATCATCACCCTATGTATGATGAGGCTGTGGTAGAAGAGGAATGACATATTCTTTCACTTATCCCTATCTACTAGCACTCCCATATTTATCAGTTGGTTCAAAGATTTAACCCGTAGGAAGCCAGATTTGAGTCCTCTATCACTGAGCAGCAACAATAGCTTGATCAGGATGTAGCTTGGTTTGAGGGATACTGTTGCGGATCTATGGTCAATGATTTTGATGATAGCAAACATTCTTATTTCTCTACGATTGCTTTTTCTACTAACATTTCATGTCCACACGATCAGAGTGCAATTTGGAACCAGTTCAAAATGTGGTAGACTAGGTCTGAGTCAGTTTGTACACTTTTTCCTTTCTTGAGTCAGTTGTATTTAGTTTGGCACCTGATGATTTGTAACTTCGATGATTTTCTATTGTTCCCTAAGGAGTTCTTTTTTGGTAACATTGTCCGGGATGATATTTATATCGTCCTGGATGATCTTTCCAAAAACAGAAACCCTAATTAGGGCATCCTCATTAAGGCAGCTGTCATGAGCTGATCGGCCTAGATGATACCTGTATCGGCCAGGATGATAGTCTTAATTCAGAAAGAATCAACCGCCATATTCAGTTTAGGAATTCTTTATTTTAGGAAATCGACCAGGACGATATTTATATCGTCCAGGCTGATCTAACTCAATTATGCCTAAATTGATATGGTATCTTTTGAAAGCATTAATGGTTGATTGATACGATCACATCATCCGGGATGATCGCAGGATCGACCAGGACGATGTCCTGGACTATCTACATCAGACAACTCGAATTCAGAGTGATGATCAGGACGATTGAAATCAGTTTTAAACTAATCAGCCTGGACAATCATGATATCGTCCAGGACGATGTAACCAATTTTCTTTTGATCATCCCAAATCATCCTGGCTTGATGAGCTGAAATTGTACTGATCGTACAGGACGATATGGATATCGTCCTGGACGATAATGTCGGCAACTTGCATTAATGAGCTTGTTTTGAGATCTTTTATTTAAGATATGACATGACACTTGGTAAGTGTCTTTGGCAGCCATTGTAGCTTCGTTCTTGTGGGGGAAACTTGAAGAGAAAGCTTGAAAGGGAGTGAGGAACGGGTGAAGTCTGAGAGAGGGAGAAGATCCTGTGAGAGGGGACTCAAGGGAGTATGGAGGTGGATTCCACGCGGTTGCTCCAGCAGGCTTTCATCTTAATACTGTCGGATTCAAGGCTTGTCTCGAGAGAAGTTCACAAAAGAAGAAGATCTCTTTGGTGTCAAAGGACCCGGCGATTCCGTCGCACCGGGGAAGGTGGAAGTGATTTTGTAAGGGCTTCTCCGCCTAGCTGTCGGGGCTAAAGGAGAGACACTTGTTTTAGTGCAATACTTGAAGGGTGTCTCCAAGGAGTGGACGTAGGTCAAGATTTGACCGAACCACTATAAATCTGGTGTGTTCTTTCTTTATTGCTTCCGCATTTAATTTCCGCATTTGGTTTTCTTGGTGGTGATTTTGGTTTGAGTTTTATCTTTGGTTTTAAAGTTATCCAATTCACCACTCTCTTTGTTAGCCTTGGGCCAGTTCATAAGGGCTTAACATCCCTAACGAACTTTCAAGTGCCATCTGAGCACTTTCAGATACACTGTCTAGTAGTAAGAATAGGATATGGCATAGTTTGGCGAGCAGTTTGCTTCTCTTCACTGACACTTTCAGTAGCCACCACAACCACCTCTACCTGATCAAGATTCCTCTTTCTACTAGTTCGTCAGTGTTTGCTTCTATGTTTTTATTGATCCTCTTTTTTTATTTTATTTTGTTTAGTATTTTTTCTTGTTTCCTCCTTTTTGTGATTTCAAAAGGGGGAGTAGTATATTATTTTCTGTTATTTATTAGTGAAATTTAATTTATTTAAGTACTGCTATTTTTATGTCTCAATATTTTTTTCGTAATTAAAAAAATTATTTCTTACTTGATTTGAAATTTTTAACAATAATATTTGCCATTATCAAAAAGGGGGAGATTATTACAAATATGAATCCAAATATTATAATTTTGATGATAGCAAACATTATTATTTCTTTACCACTACTATTATTACATATTTATTTTGTTTGCCTTATTTACTAACCTTTAATGTCCTCAAAAGATCACTTGTAATATAAATCAGCTCAAGATCAGGTAGATTAGGGTTGAATCTGCTTGTAATTTTATTTCAATTATTTTTTTTTTCCTTTTTTGAGTCAAATCTTATTATATGGTGGACCCCAAGCTAAGTAACCTTACTATTTCTGACCTAATCATATAGGATGATTTAAAATCATATTGGACTATCAGCTAAAAACAAAAAACCTAATTAAGGCATCCTTACTCTTTTTTATTTATTAAACTAATCATACTGGATGATCCATATCATCCAAGATGATCAATTTAGATGATGAAAAATAGTAGCCAATCATAATTTAGGTAATGTTTTATTTTTTTTATTTTTTTCTTATCATACGAGACGATACACATCATCTTGGACTATTTATGGGAAAAATTCTGGTTAAATTATTCAATCATATCATGTAAGATGATCAATTTTGGATTATATTGGACAATCTAGTATATTTGAGTAGGACGATCCCCAATCATCCAAGGTGAAAAACCATAATTTTCTTCTAATCATCTAGGAGAATCGTATTGGATGTCCATAAAGGGTTGTGGGATGATATGAATATCGCCACCCATCATCATATTGAATGATCAATGTAGTATCTTGAACTAATCATCTCAAATAATCACAGGATTGTATTGGATGATATGTATAAATACTTGCACTGATCATACAGAGCAAACATTATCATCCTAGATGAAAGGGTTATTTTATACTAATCATACAGGATGATGTGTTAATCATCTTGGATGATCAGTTATACAAAACTAAAAATTAGGGCTTCTTCTAGAGGCTCTCTATTTAAGCAATTGTATTAACCCTTGAGTTAATCTTTTGTTATGGAGTTGATCCAAGAGAGATCTTAGAGTAGGAAGAGAGAGGGCTTGAGAGAGAGAGAGAGATCCTTGTGAAGGAGAGTTATGAGGTAATCATAATGGTTGCTTCAAGCAAGGTGTTTGTCATCTTCCTTAAGTTTCTCCTCTGGTTCCTTTGTGGCTTTAGGGAAATTGCCTTTAGCATTAGATCCAGGTTCTCTGCCTATTACAGGATGGAGTAAAAGGATTCTTGGGTTATTTTCCTTCACTAGGTGGGTGAAAAAGGATTTATTGGTTCTTTACCTACTCTAGGAGGGAGTAAAATTATTCAAGGTTCTCTACCTCACTGTATTAGTGGAAAAATTTTGTAAGAGCTTCTCCACCTTATAGTGGAAGCAAAAGGAGAGTCACTTCAGTTTAGTATAATTCTTGGAGAATTAGTCTATAAGGAGTAGACGTAGGTAAGATTTGAATGAACCACTATAAAATTTGATGAGTTCTTTCTTTATTACTTTTACCGCATTTTATTTCATCACTTTTCTGTGGTTTATTCTGTGATTGAAAAATCTGATTGTATTTTTTTCATTGAAGTTATTTTTCTTCCTCATCAAGGGTTATTCTTTTATTTGAAAATATTTAAAAAGATTAAAAAAAAAAAGATTTTTCCTTTTTGTTAAAAATTTTTAAAACTTCCAATTTACCCCCCTTCCCCCCCCCCCTCCCTTCTTAGTTAGCATCGGGGTTTAACATTCCTCAAAAACTTCCAAAACTTTCCTAGAGGAGATTTTTATTGACATGGATATAGAATTTATACCTAAAGACATGAAGATGAGAGAAATTGGATGCCCTACTTTTAAGAAACTCATACGGTGTCTTATTTAATTTTAAACTAATATTCACCCTTTTCAAAATATAATAAGTAGTATTCACTGCTTCTGCATTAAAATATTTAGGTAGAGAATATTGATTTAACATAGCCCTAGTAGCATTCACTAATATTCTATTCTTTCTTTTAGCTATCGCATTTTATTGAGGGGTCCTAGGGGTAGAGAATTTATGTTTAATCCATAACTCATTACGAAAATATTCAAACATGTCATTCTCAAATTCTCCATCATGATCATTATGGATAGTAGAGATCTCACATGCTATTTTTCATTAAATCTAAGTAGAGAATGCTCTAAATTTCACAAATGATTCATATTTATGACATAAAAATCTAACCAAGATGAACCTTGAGTAATTATCAACAATCAAATATCTGAAGGTTTTCTCACTTAAGCTAGTTGTACTAATAGGACCAAATAAATCCAAAAGCCATATTTTCAATGGTCTAGTGGTGGTGATGTCATTAATAGAGTGGATAGATGATTTAAATTATTTTTATAATTGGAAGGCATCACACATGTGATCCATATAAAAGTTTCATTTGGGTATGCCTCTAGATAGGTCTTTTCAAGTTATCTTCGTAAGGGTTTTCAGGCTTGCATGACATTGTCTCCATAACCTAGTGTATTTGAATTATCAGTACATTACATATCAACCTTAAAAATATTATTTACCCACTTTCCTTCTAAAATAATTTTTGCATTCAAATTAATTATGTATTTGGTAAATAGAAATGTTATATCAAAGCCCTTATCATAGAGCTGACAAATACTAAGAAAGTTATGTTTTAATCCATCTGCTAAAAGATTATTTAAATAATAAAATATTTTAAATTTCTAATGATATCTATCCCCATAACTTTCCTAATGGTGTTATCACCCAATATTACCTTGCATCAAGCCCTGACCTCCAGCATGATGAATTGCTTTGTCACCCATTATATTTCATGAGCATCCACTGTCCAGGTACAACATACTCTTCCTAGGTCTTCTATGAGAGCATCCTTACAAGAGAAATTATTAGTTATATTTGGGAACACAAGTGAGTTTGGGTTCCACCTTATTCTTTAATGAATGTTTGAAATTCATATTATGATGTGATGTAAATAATTTAGTCCTCCACATAATATGTGTTCTATAGTGTGTAATGCAACTATGGGCTATGTGTCCTAACAAGCCAAATGAGTAACACATAATCTCAGGGAATGGATTCACTAATCTACATAGGGTATTGTGCCTCTTCCAAGGGATATGAGATGATTTATGTTGAGTACTAAGGGGTGCATGTTGTGCTAGTGTAGGTTGAGGCTTTGTGCTAATACAGTCAGTGGTCCAATATTAAGAAGTGAATATACTCAATTTTTTTTAAGAAGTTTTTCAATTTCCTCATCATAAGGGCTATATCATCATTATCAATTCATTCTAAGTTGTTGTTGTCTTAGTCACAGGCCTTCAGTGCCATAGTCTTGTCCTTCCTTTTCTCTCAAGCATCCTGTAATATTTGGCTTACATTTTGCTCATTCATAACAATTGAGCCAAGTAGATTATCAATTGAATAAAAATTTAGGTCTTTTGATTCACACGTACTAGTGATCATTGCATTATAATTATCAAGAAGACAACTTAGTATTTTGTTTACCTTTTCCAAATTTGATAATTCTCTACCTAAAGCATACAAGGAAATCATAATCTTAGTAAATCTTATGTATATTTAAGAGATAAACTCATTTGATTCAATGCATAAAAGTTTGTAATCATGTTGTAATAAATTAAAACAAGATTATTTAACCTCATTTCTACACTCTGTTATTCTAACCTCACATCTCACTCCCGAAGTAATGCTCCCTCTTCAAACTCTTCTCATTGAATATCTCCCTAAAAAAAGCAGCAAAAGATTTGTTAAGATGAATTAGCGATGTTATTTAAACAATGCTAAAAATAACTCTGAAATTCAAGTTAGGCGACTTCTATTCGTACAGTATGATCATGGATTGTATAATATGTTTTGTTAAAAACTATAGTTTGTTCATTATGAAGAATAGACTCTTAGTATGATATGTTCAAATTTTATATATCGATTGTACAATACAATTATTTGATCTATATGAATAGCTCATTCTTCTTAAGATTATACAAGATGATCTCCAAGATGATAAAAAAATATCTCTATGAATCATCTAGTATGATTGGTATCTTATTATACATTTGGCATCATATAATATAATTAGTTCAATACATCATAGTTAGTCTAGGATGATCCCTTGGATGATTAACTTTTTCATCTACTAATCAACTAATATGATCAAAATCATATTGTATAAGTTTCTATATTAATTAAATCTGGATTTGAAGAACAAATCATGAAAATTAATTTATGTAATATTTAAAATATCATATAGTATGAACATATTCATACAAAATTTAAATATTAAAATACTTACATAAATCTCATTGGCAATTAGGGTTTAAATTTAAATTGATCATCTTATATGGTAAGTTTCATACAATATGATTAATTCAAAGAATATTAATTACTTAATTATCCATTTTAATTAATTTTTTTGAATAATTGATCATACAGTACGATATGGAATGTACAATATGGGCTTTAAAAAATTTTAAATTATCATTATCATAGCCCACATGTGTGTGCATGATTACTAAGCTAGCATACACCCTTACATGAATTTGACTCTGCAATTATTAAAAAAATAAATAAATGACAATTATGGACTCTTAAAAATATCACCCTATTATATCCAGGCTTGAGCCTTGAATCTTCATTGCATGATGAAAGATGTACTTGAAATGCTAGTTTTTTTTTTTTGGTTAAAACTTACAAAGGGGCCTACACATTAATATTGAAAAAGCAATTACAATGTCCTTACAGGAGTTCATCAGCTCACTAATGCTCTTATGAGTTACAAAACAAGTCAAAATAAAACATCCAAGCCAATTTTCTCCACTAACCAAAAATACAAAATTCCCTAGTAACATTCTAACGATGTTATAGAAAAGCATCCAAAAAAGAAAGAATGTATAAATGGAATAAAGCCCAATCTTTCTACAAAAAATCTTGAATGTAGCCAAAAGCCTCTTCACCTGTAGAGGGAAACAAAAAGGACGGCTATAACTACAAAAAAGATAAGTTATACAATAACTGTAATATAAATGATAGTTATTAAAAAAAGAAGAAGAAACAAAAATTGCTCCCAATAAAGCCACTCCTAGAATTAAGACTTAAAGAGCTCAGAATACACATAATATCATAAGCCTCGTTCAAAAAATCCATAATCCACTCAATCCTACCTTCAAGGTCTCCCAAAACCACCTTGGTAAAACCCATCCAGCAAACCAAAATACCCTTAGAAAAATAGCACAGGTTAACATTAGTTTCAACATTAGAATCCAACCAGACCCCCAAAACCAGATAAGCATACTGCAAACCATCAACCAGGTGACAAACAACTAGAGCCTACAGTCAACATCCATACCAATAGAAGGAGACAAAAACTAGGAGATAACAACAGAACCAGCAGTAGCATAAATATAATAAGATATCCTAACCATAACCTCACGATTGCCTCAAGCACCCCAAATACTAAAGGTAAGAGCGTAACAATGGGACAGACCATCAGCAATATAACCCGAGAAATCATGGCTCAAGCTCAAATTCACCAAGAAAATAGCTAAACAAGAAAGCTCAGAATTCTGGCTGAAGCAGAAAAAATTAACCAAAAAAAGAAAAACTAGATATTAATACCAAGATTGATCCAGCACATAGAACCAAGAACATGGAGAATAACTCAGTCATAAACAAAAAAACACTAGTATAGAAGTTCATCCCACTAGCAATAGGGTCAACAATCCGCCAGCAAGGAATATAAAAGATTAACTAGAAACCAAAACCAATATATAAAGGAACTTTCACATCACAGATAGCCCAACCATCATAAAAATTGAACCAAATAATCTACGAAAATAGCACAACACCCCAATAATCTAGTAGGAGAAAGTAATAAGCCCAGAAATATAAGAAGACCCAGCAGACAGAAACCCAAATAAAGTAACTAAACCCAAATAACAACCAAGAAACTAAACAGTTAAGATCTAACATAAGGAAGACCACAAGCATCAAGATTAAGCAAACCACAAAGTGGCAGAGGGCTAGTGGACCAAATAACATAAAAAAAACATTCTAGGCTATAACCCCACATAGCCAGCCACGAAGCATAAGCGTTATCATGCATGCTAACATGGTGAAAAGAGTAGTTCAGAAATAGCATCAGCTTTTTAATTTCTCTAACCAGATAGAAGATATTCGATGTACAACACATCTCTTCATCAGCTTGAAAAAGTATAAAATCATACTCTAAATTTAATTCAATATACATATTAGTTAAGTTAAAAGGGATGCACAACTGAATACCATAGAGAATGGCCATACTGATAGTAGTAGAATAGTTACCATTATGAACCGGACCCGCAAATGCAATAATAAGGCAGCCATTACTATCCCTTATAACACCACCACATCCACCAGATAAATCAATACTAGTGCCATCCACATTCAACTTAAGGAAATTAATGGGTGGTTTTTTCCAAAAAAATAATATTATAAATAGAAGGAACACCATCCAAGTTTAACCCTAAATTAGTACCAACAAAGTAACAATTTTTAAAATCCTTAACAAAAAGCAAATTAACAGCCATAAGAGCTAAAACTTTATCGTTCACCTTCTGAATAACATTATGATGGCTCATTCTCACAATATTGAAAAGGGATTGATTCCTTTCCAACCAAAGAAACCAAAGAATTAGGGAAGGAATAACTTTGCCTATATGACCTTTAGAGTTAGTAAAACAAGAATTAAGCAAAGATTTAAGAGAAGAATGAGACTTAAAGCAATTTAATTGAAAAAAATCATCAAAATAAACCCAAGTTCTAATAGCAAAAGGACCAGATATAAAAACATGATGTGTATGCTCCATGTGAAAACAACATTGACACAGGGAAGCCAAGATACAACCTTTTTTGATGAGATTATCATTGATTAGGAATAAATCTATGCAAGACTCTCCAAACAAAAATAGAAATAGTAGAAGGAATGCTCTTATGCCAAATATTATTGAAAATGATATCAATATTTATTTTGTCTCTAAAAGTATTTCAAGCACTCTTTAAGTGAAAACCACCATCTTTGGAAAGATCACATAAAATAATATCTTAAGAAGCAATATGATAAGTTTAAAATATGATGGAGGATGCAATCAGGAATCTCATTAGCCAGCTATCATAGTCCCAAAAATTATCATTAAAAAAGGAATTGACCTTGACCAAAGAAGTCGAGGAAGAATTCAAAATAGAGTCAATAAAATATTTAACTAACCAATGATCTTGCCAAAAGAAAATATTACCATCATCAAGGCCCCAAGAAATAAAGGGATCCACCTCCCATTGAACATTGCAAAGCTTTTTCCAAACTCTAGAGTCACCTTGTTTAGAAAAAATAATTAGAAGGATGCTTACCAATACAATACTTAGAAATCATAAAATTAGCCAAAGATTATGAATAGAATGGAAATTATACCAAAGTTTTTTAAAAAAAAGCCTTAGCGATGTCATTAAAGTTCTTACAACCAAGACCATCTTCAGCTAAAACACCACAACACTTCTCCCAAAAAGCCCAATGGATTTTAGAGCTAGAAGAAGTGCCTTTCCAAAAACTTTAATTAATAAGCTTGTGAAGCCCATCACAAACAGCTTGAGTCAGAAAAATTGTTTGAAAACTATAAATCTTCAAAGCACAAAGAACCCTTTTGATAAGAATAACTCTACCACCAAAACAAAGGAAATTGGACTCCCACGATAAAATTTTGTTTTGAATAGAGGCAATAAGATCATCAAACAAAAAGGATTTCCTCCTACCATGAAAATGAGGAACCCCTAGATATTTGATGGGCAAGTGAGGATGGGAAAAGCCAGCAATATTTTTAATAGATAAAATACGATCATTCAAAATTCTCTTGGAGGAATTGAAACAATATTTTGTTTTTGTTAAAGGATAAGCCACTCACCATCTCAAATTGATAAAAGAAATTCATAAGCATTTGAATTTTATTAATAGTCCCATTAGAAAACATAATAAAATCATTTGCAAAGCATAAATGTGGCGTGGGAAGACCTCCCAAAGTTTTAAAATAAAGGCAAGGGTTGGCATCAAACAAGTTGGTTAGACCACTAGAAAGAAATTCAACAGCAATAATAAAGTGAGCCAAGGAAATGCAGTAGCAATAATAAAGAGAGCCAAGGAAATAGGATCACCTTGCCTTAAACCATGAGAAGCTTTGAAGAAGCCATTGTTAGAACCATTAATAATAATAGAAAAATAAACATCTTCGGTATAATTCTTAATAAGCTTGATAAAGACATAGTTAAAACCAAAAAATTCTAAAATATGATAAATAAAACTCCAATCAATATTATCATCAGCTTTGGCAATATCAAGCTTCAAAATTAAATTACCACTTCTCACCCTAACATCCAAATCTTGACAGAACTCCTGAGCCAAAAAAATGTTATCCGTAATGGCCCTACCTTTCACAAAACCCATATGATTAGGAGAAATAATTCTTGGTAAATTAAAAGTAAGATGATTCATAATATAAATCTAATAGGTTCATAATATTTTTTTAGGAGAACCCATATTTTTAGAAATCAACTTATTGAAAAAAGTATAAGACTGATAGGGCTAAAATCATTCCAATTGTTAACATCATTATTTGTAGGAATAAGCACAATAGAAGTAGAAGTAAAAAACTTAGGTATAGGGTTACCAGCAAAGAGATCTAAAATAGCAAAAAAAATATCATTACCAATAATATGCCAAGCTTTTTGGAAGAATATAGTGGTAAACCCATCAGGCTCAACAACAGACTCCTATTCATATTGAACAAAGTCTCTTTAACATCATCATAAGAGGGAGGCCTAGAGAGAATTATATTCTCCTCGTGAGAAATAAGGGAAGAAATGAAAGAATTATAAATAATCTGAGCTGGATTAAAAACTTTATTGAACCTGGCTTGAAAATGTTGCAAATCTAAATTAGCAATCTCCACATAATTATTAGTGAAAGAACCATCCTCACTTAGGATTTTATTGATACTATTTTTAACCCTTTTTCTCTTCACCAATGCATGGAAAAACTTAGTGTTGTTATCTCCTTCAATAAAATACTTAGCAGCTACTCTTTGCCTCCAAAAAACGTCTTCCTGAGCTTGAAAATTAAAAAGAACCTCTTAGGATTTCTTTAAAAGAGAAATATTAGTATCACTAGGATCATCATTACAAGCCAATTCAAGAGAATTAACAAGTTGCTCAGCTTGCAAAATATTAGAGAAAATATTTTTAAAAACATGTTGATTCCACCAATTTAAAACTTTTTTTAGCCTTTTAAACTTAAACCGAAGTCTCCTCATGCCTAAAATAGAATTATCAGGATTTAACGGAGCTTGCCAATTATTTTAAACAACATCAAAAAAAGATTCATGACTTAACCACATGTTTTGGAATCTAAATTGGGAAGAAACATTAACATGTCTAAACTTAATGCTAATAAATAAAGGGGAGTGATCTGACAAAGTAAAACTCAGATGTTGTACATTGGTAGAAAAAAGAGAGTTAAGCCAAGAATCATTAAATAGAAGACGATCCAGCCTTTTCCATAAGTGAGCCCTATTCCAAGTAAAGTAAAGTTATTACCAATAAATCCAATATCAACTAGATTATAAGTTAAAACCATATTATTAAAATATTCCATATAATGATAAGAAGGAGAGGAACCTCCAATCCTTTCAGAAGGTTTAGTGATAACATTAAAATCACTACCAATAAGCCAAGACAAATTGCAAATATTATAAAAATCAATAAGTTGCCCCCAAAGCAATTTTTTATTATAAGGCGACGAAGCAGCATACACAAAAGAAGCACAATAATTAAAATTAAGAGCCTCAACTTTACAATGCAAGACCTGAGTAAAATCCCTAATAACATCAATTTTAATTGAGTCTTTCGAAAAGACCCAAATTTTGTTTACCACATTGAAAATATCATGATTAAAACCAAAGAAACGAGAAGTGTTAAGCATCCTAGAAGAAGATATAAGAGGCTCAAGAAATAGAAGAACATAAAGGTTATGCACATGACATAAGTTCTTAACACTAATTCTAGAAGAAGGAAAACCAAAGACCCTCACATTCCAAATAATAGCATTAAACATAAAGAGAAAATTTAATGAAAAGTATGCGATCGAGTGTTTCTAGGAGGTTATAAAGAAATTTGCTTAGGCTTCCTTCCTATTTTACTATGAACTTTACTAAAACTAAATTCATTATCATCTATGGAAAAATATTTAGTAGTAATATGCATATCCTCAGTATCAGTCAAATAATCACTATTAGAATAAGAAGTTGAGATATTCTTACTACCACTTGGGTCTTCCCTTAGAGAAGTCAGTTCAAGACATTCATCCTCCATAAGGATGCCATGATCCTCTATAGTATCATAGTTCCTCACAACAAGTTCTTCATTTCATTTAGAAATAGACGATCCATTTTCATATAAATAAATTATCCTTCCTATAAACGGATGTCTTTCCTCTCACCCTCTTTGCAAGGCACTTGAATAGCCAAACCTTCCTGATAATTTAAAGGATTAGTAGAAGTAGAGATAAGCATAATACCACTACAGTCATTAACATTTTGATTAAAAGTGCAAGAAGGGGAAGTTTCAGTAATAGCAATATTAGGAACTTCAATACTAGTCAAAGAATGCACCATGTTCTTTTCACAAGCAATATTAGGAACAACAAAAGATTGATCAATAGGACTCTGATCAAGATTCAATGAAACATCATTAGTAATAAAAGGAAGAGGGTCCTCCTCATTTACCACCATCAGGTTATCAAAAGTCTGAAGAGGATTACAGGTATTGGCCTCTAAAATAGCTTGAATAGGATTAAAGACAACCTGAGCAACCACCCCCTCATTATGTTTCAATGAATCCTTTTCTTTATGGAGATGAGGATGTTATCATCAAAATCATAAGCTTGGGAACATGGATTGCAACACAAAAAAAATTTAATTTCAATAAATATACTAATGCAAGACTATATACAGTCAAAACCTCTACGTGACCTAAGACTAATTTAGTTTTTGATTGGCCTAGTCCTCCTAGTTTTAGGATGAAACTAACCATGGGACATGTTTATGAAAGTAAATATGGACATAAAAAATTATAATTAAAATAAATATACCAATGTAAATATGCAAATGCATGACTATATATGGGAAAAACTCTTATCTTACCTAGAACAAATTCAGTATCCTGGTTGGCCTAGCCTGCTTGGTTTTTAGGATGAAACTAAGTAACCATGGGACATATTTATGTGAGTAAATATTGACATATAAAATTTTTATTTAAATAAATATGCAAATATAAATATGTAAACAAAAGAATGATTGAAACATGCATATATAAGGATAAACTCAATAAGCACATATAGAACTATACTAGACACACAAATACAAGCCTATACTAAACATACATATGCCAGACTATACTAAACATGTATACAAAAGATTGAAATTTAAATAAACATTTATATACATGAAATCATAAAGCCTAAATATTTAATTAAATAAATATGTATTTAAAAAGTTTAGTCTTCACTAAACTTGGAGAGAGAAGTCATACCCTAGTGGAGTCACTAAAAGAATTTGTGGTTGCATTTTATGTTTGCCACATGATTTACTGCAAATACTTATTTTAGAAATTCTATTTAAATTTAAGATTATATTATCATGAAAGATATAATAATTTTTCACTATCAATTTTAAAAGAGAAACTCAATTTTTTTATAATCAAACATAGCAAAGGTAATATTTAATTCGTCCCAAAGGAGAAAAGAAATATTCACTTATTATTTAAACTATGAAACTAAATCAATGTATTTATTATTACAGCCAAATATGACATATGAAATATTTAATTCATCTTAAAGGATAAAAAGAATGTTCACTTATCATTTTGATCATGAAAGTAAGCTACTATTTAAAGTTAAGCATGTGTCCATAAATTCTTCCCCTATCTTAAAAAAGAACTAAGGTAGGTTATATTTTAATTTTGGGTTATAAACTTCCTATAAGGGCAAGCCCCTATAGTTAATTACATCTCCAAATGGAATACTCTTGTTAAAGTAAAGACTAAAGTTTCAAATTCATATAAATTGAAGGAAAGGCTTGAGCTATCAAGATATTAGTACACATAATTTTGATTATAAATCTTTAATTTGTATTTGAATTTAGATTTAGACTTCTGATTTTATATTTTTAGAATGATAAAAAGGAAGGAATACATAGAGATAGAGGGTGTACACAGTCTACACCTAAACTTACCTAGAGTGACCTGCCTATTAATAATCTTAAGCACAAACAATCATCGTATGAATGTAAGATTAAATGGTTCTATCTTAGAAATCAAGAAATTATAATTTAGAAAATTTTACAATTTGGACTTTATAATATGTACAAGATTGCACAATAAAATGTTGCATAAATAATAATATATAGATAAAACATTTATTCATTGATAATTTCTCAATGTATAATTTAGGGTCTACTAAAAAGTAAATGTGACCAAGCTCCACCTACAATAATTAGGGATTTTTACTCCTATATAATGTAGATTTTAATATGATAATTTTTATTTTTGTCTTGAAATCTTTTAGCTTTTGAATCTTTTATAGAATACCAAAAATATAATGATCTATAAAAAAAGAAGAATCATGTCCTTTTAAAACTTACACACACGTACGCGCACTCGCACATGCACACACATAAACATATATATATATATATATATATATATATATATAAACAATTATTTTTAAACTTTTTATAACACTTGACACTATACAACTCAATCAAACTATATAAGTATCTAAAATATTTACATTATTATATTTTCCTTTACATTTGCATTTATATTGTTGCTTACATACATTCTACTTTTGTAGTATTATAAAAGAAATATACCTATGCTATTTTCGTGAGTGTGTAAGGAAAAGTAGCATGGCCTAAGAGCCTACTCTATATGTGCACCAATAGAAATAAAAATATGAAATCTAAAAGATAGAGATTAAACACTTGAAACATGAGTACCATTTAGGAAAGGCACTCCAAGAGAGAACCAAACCAAACCACCTACCTATCTTAAGCTCAAGTTGATTGTCCTAATAAACCTTCTAAAGTATGTTTATAAGGCTATATGGATTTAATAGTTCCTCAATTTTATTTGTTTGAAATTATATACAATTAAATTTATTTATTTATTGCTATTGAAGGTTTGTTCAAATTCAAATGTTTAGTGTTTAAACATTTTTTAGTTTCTTTTAAGGATGTTTTCATTTTTAAAGTTCTTTATACTAATGTTTAAAAGAACATAATGCTCAATGACTTCCAAGTGCAAAAATTCATTGATTAGCAAGTCATAGGCTTATATTTGTAAAGCTATTAATCCACACAAAATTGGGGTAGATAGGTTGCATAAAGCTTTGCATTTTAATTAAGTGTTTTAGTCCTTAAGTTTTTCAATTAAATACAATATTTCCTTCCTAAAAAAAGGTCAAGCACAAGGGTATTAAGCATCAATGTCTGAATATTTTATTATTAATTTCAATAATTATTTATGTTAAATATTAATTAACTTTATTAAACAAGGGTTATGAGATTTACTTAACCTTTCTTGGGGTAAAGTTAATAGTCTTGTAATCCCAAGTTACCCAATATTATTTATTTATTTAAGTTTTATTGTTGATTATTGATTTTTAATTAATAATGTTCATTTATTAATATGTTTTGCTATTTAATATTTATATTCAAACAATTTGTCGCAATGTCACGATGGGTATGAGGACCAAAGCCTCCTCGGGACACGCTGCCCTACAAGTCAAGATAATCAAGCCTAAACCTTTATCGATAGATAATTAATTATTCATTATTATTTTTCATCTTATTTAATTCATTGATTTTGAGATTTGCTAAATTTTATAGTTATTGTATTATTTAATGAATTACGTTTGACCAACTATTAACTTTTTTATTTACATTAAATTCTAAAAATTGTATATTTTTATAAATGCTAGACCCAATTATAAGTTTATTCCTTTGAGGTTGTGTCAATTGAATGTTTCTATAATTATTCATATTTTTTACAAGTTTTACTTTTTTAATGAAAAAAATTTTACCAAATTTTAACTTTCAAAGTTACATTGAATTCTAGAAGTTTTATATTTCACAAAAATACTAGACACAATTATGTGTCCAATACATTTGAGTTTGTTTTAATTGGATTTTTTTGAAATTAGTCATAATTGTTACAAGTTCAGTACATTTTAATGAATTAATTAAGTTGGGTAATTAAGGAATTTCTTATTTTTGCACTAAATAAATTCCAAACCGCTTGAAATCTTCCCAAAATTTCTCTTATGACCGCTAGGCATTATTATAAGTGTTTAAAATTATTTTAGAATTTTTTTAATTTTAATTATTTTAATTAATTAATTAATTATTAGTTTTTCTTAATTTTTAAATTACTATTTTATTTTGATTTATTGTTATTTGGATTTTAATTTTTCTCTAATAATATTTAATTTTGAGCATTCTGAAGCTTACAAAATATTTTGGATCAATTATGAATTAGTGAAAATTCTAGGTTAATTATGTGTGTCATTCTTGGGTTCAGTAATTGACATACTTAATAAACTCTGAATACCATGAAATTTGAAATAGATGTTCATCTGAATAATAAATCAAATCCATTTAATTTGGGTTCATCATAGCCTTTCAAGATGACACAATCAGTCACCAAAGTTAAGTACATCTATACCTTTGATAATTTAATTTAGGAAATCTGCTGACTAAATTTGTGTGATATGAGTGGCGTTATAACCCTTACACAAACATAAACTTACCTTAGAAAAATCAAGCCCAAATCATCTATTATAGATTAAGTGTTATGAATTACAAAAGTTAAATCACCAAGATACATTGATCATCAAGCCCCAAGAAAATAAGGGTATATAGCACTTAAAAGTTCTTTAAGAATGTTAATACCTTATGAACTAGTCCCGAGGCTAACCAAGAGGGGGGTGAATTGGATATTTAAAATTCTTTAACTAAAAGAAAAATCTTTTTATATCTTGCAGCAAAAAAAAAAATAAATTAATAATAAAAAGATTAATCAGAGATTTCACCCAAGCAATTAATCGTAATAAAAATAAAGTGTGGAAAATAATCAGAAAGAACACACCAGATTTATAGTGGTTCGGTCAAACCTTGACCTACGTCCACTCCCCGGAGGCACCCTCCGAATATTGCACTAAACCTTTAGTGACTCTCCTTTATCCCCCACAACTAGGTGGAGAAGCCTTTACAAAATCACTTCCACCTTCCCCGGTGCGGTGGAGCAGCCGAGACCTCTAACACCAAAGAGATCTTCTTCTTACCAAAACTTTCCTCAAGATGAATCTTGAATCTGATGGTACTAAGGTGCAAGCTTACCAGAACAACCGTGTGAAACCCCCTCCACACTCCCTTGAAATCCCTTCCAAGGATCTCCTCCCTCTCTCAAACTCCACCATTTCCTATCTCCCTTTCAAGTTCTCTCTTTAAGTTTTCTCCATATGAACAAAGCTTCAATGGCTGCCAAAGACACTAACTTGTAAAAATAAGAGGTCTTAAATAAAAGAGCTCCAAAATTACTCTTAATTACAACAAACTGACTTTATCATCCAGGATGATATCATCCTATATAATAAGTACAAAATGTGGAGTATCACCAAAACATCTCCCTTGATGCATATCTGGATGATGGAAAGTAAACTGATCGTCCGAGATGATCTCACGATTGTCTAGGCTGATTAGTACAAAAAAGGCACATATCATCCAGGGCATCGCCCTGAATAAAGCCTGGCCGATTATAGATCATATAGAAAGAACTAAGGTTTATATATTGATCGTCCTAGATGATCCTATAATCGTCTAAGATGATATCATCGAGTAATCAACCCTTAATTTCTTTTTTTAATTACCAAATTAATTTAGGCATAATTACACTTCATCATCTAGGACAATGTCCTAGATGATGTCAAAAAATAATATATGCCTAAATTGATCTAGCGATAAATTCTTTCTTATTTGAACCTATCGTCCTGGATGATGATCATATTATCTAAGATGATTTGCTTAATTGTGGTTGCCTTAACCAGGATGCCCTAATTATGGTTTTTATTTTTAACTGATTATCTAGGATGATTTTTGGATCATCCTAGACGATGTGATCAAAATAGAAAACACTAACAAATAGATAAAATTTTTCCAAATATTTGTGTGCAAGGTAACTAAGCAAGCATATAACCTTATAGAACATTACTCAAGAAATCAAAAAGTACATCAAGGAATATTACAAATAAAGCCTACTCTTTCAAATCTTAAGCCTTGAATGGTGTATCATAATCCTAAAAAGTTAGTATACACATAAATAAAGATATATGTAGATAACAGAAAGTGAGCCACAGTATTTGTTATCATCAAAAAATAAAACTCAAAAGCTTGAGTTGCAATAATCTCCCCCTTTTTTATAATGCCAAATATCACTAGTTGAATTTATAAAATTGAAAACATTTTCTCCTAATCTCTCCCTCATTAGAATAAAAATTTAAAATTAGGGGCTAAAATTTTTTTAATTATTTTTTAAAAAAGGAAAAAAATGCAAATACATCAGTACGTTCTCCTCCTTTATCATTATCAAAAAGAGAAGGGAGGTGCACAAACAACCAGAACAATAAACAAATAATAAAAAAAATGATCTCTGATGAGTGAGGGAAAATTCAAATTATCTTTAAATGAGAAAGTTACATCTTGATTTTATTCAAAAACTTATTAAGAAATGAATTGACAACTCATAACACAGAAAAGGTTTTTAATTCAAAAATTATTAATCCAAGCTCAAGTTATTTTAAAGACTAAAAAACTCTTTAATATAATATAAAAATTAAGAAATAAATTAGAAAAGAAAAAATTAATCTTTTCAAAACTCCTTTCATGAAATATATCTAATAGAAGATTACTGCAAAAATTGGTGAATGAAAAATCATGATAAACTCAAGTATCAAAGATATCAACAGTAAAAGACTATTCTTAAGACTTAAGAAGTACAAGAAAGGAAAGATTAATTTTTGTGGGCTCATTTTATGACTTTTTATAGTTGTTTGACGCACTTTGAACATCTTTAATTTTGATGCAGTTGTATATCTTTCTTAATTTGGCGTCATTGCACATCTTTTATTTTGGTTTCATTGGCCATTTTTTTTAATCAGATATGTTACCTTTTGTAATTTTAAAAACTAAAGAAAACTCCTTCTATGAACAAAATGAAATACTTGATTAAGAAAATTATGAGGTGGATTCAACAACTTACAAAAGATCCTTATGCGATGGATAAAATATAGGGAGATGAAAAAATTCATTTTTAGAATTCAACTTATAATATGATGAAGATTTTGAATCAAAAGAAAAATAACCTTTTATGACTTTTTTTAGAGATGTCAACCAAAACTAACATAAGTATTCAAAAAAAATAGGAGGTAGGTTTTTCAATTTTAGAAAAAAATGATTTAATTTTCCAAAGAGTATGTGAAACTAAAAAAGGTGATATGTGTGTGTTGATCAGAGAACTTCACAAACAAAAAAAAATCAATGAAATAATAAAAATGAAAAAAACAAAACCAAATGAAAACATATAAAATAAATAAAACCAAAATACAACACAAACAAATAAACACACAAACAAGACTTTTAAACACCATCTTGCTCCTGGTCTGATGATTCAGAAGCTAGGTCTGCCCAGGAGATTTTTTATTTTTCATTATATGCCCTTTTTATAATTTGCTTACCTTTACCCTTTTCTTTTATAGGAAGAGTTTTCAAATTAGGGCATAGATTTTTTATATGTCTAGGTTTCCTACATCCAAAGCAAATAACCTCAGAAGAAATCTTAACATTCTTACCATTCTTACCTGGCCTTTATTCCACTTTTGTTGATGCTTATACTTTAGTGAGTTTTCCAATTTGCTTGTTAAGTCATCGCTCTTGTCACCAACTAAGCCACTTTTCTCCATATTTCAGCATTTAGTACTATTGTTTCACCTGCATCCAAAAGCCTTTGACCCAAACGTTGCTCGTAGGTAATGAGTGAGCCAATCAAATTATCAATAGAATATTCATTCAAAATTTTTTATTCATAAATAACAATAACTTTTTGGCATCAAACTTATCAAGTAGACAACATAGAATTTTATTAAGTTTTTCAAAGTTTGAAAATTTGTTACCTAAAGCATGTAATGATGTTGTAATTTGAATAAACCTATTATACATGTCTAAGATTGTCTCATAAGGTTTCATACAAAATAATTAATAATCATGCATTAAAATATTCAACCAAGATTGCTAGATTTCACTAGTGCCTTCGTCTATAGTATGTAATTTATCCCAAATCTCCTTGATTGCTACTAGGTTTATTTAAATTACAAAAAAAACTAAGAATTTGAGGGAATAGAATTTGAGGAGATGCACCAAGAGGGGGTGCAAAAAAATGTTTTAATAAAAAAATCCTAAATAGGAGTTCTAATATTTTTTGTGTTTTTAAAACTTATGCAGAAAAATTTAACTAATGCTAAAGCAAGAACTTGAACACAATTTACAACAAAAAATTCCACAATATTTTTCACGAAGCAATTATAATGAAAATAAAATGCAAGCAAAAATAAAAATGTTAAAGGAAAAATCACACCAGAGATTTTATAGTAGTTCGATCACTTAACTTACATCCACTCCCAAGAGTCCTCCACTCCAGGAATTTCACTACTAAACAATAGTTCTCCTTTTGCCCCCTTGGCAAGGAGAAGAAGCCCTTACAAGACTCACTTTCACCAACCCGGCGTGACGAAGTGCCAAGCGCTTTGTCACCCTCCTGGTGACTGCAGTGTACCTTCTCATTTGTCTCCCTCCAGGAGAAGGTAGAATATCTTAGAGGACACGGATGTAGAAGAGTCTCCTCCTCAGAGAGCCTCCCATAAGATTTTCTTGAGCCACAGGAGGAATGAAGTGCAGCAATAATGGAGCAATCGTGTGATCTCCCTCACACTACTTCTCCCTCACTAAGCCCACCTTCTCCTTCCCCTCTCAAACCCTAAAATCTTCTCAAGAGCTCTCTCCCAAGGAAACCCTCTCTAATCACGTTCACCTCTCACTGTCACATCCCAAAACACCATAAATTTTGATACTTAAAATTGGCTCCAAAAAACCCTAAATTTTCAAATTAGCTGTTAATATCATAGAGTACGATCAAACATCTTATAGTACGATTAGTACAAAATGACCTTTGTCATGGTATGAAGATTTACAAATAGTCCAAAATTTTTAATACAATCATACAATATGATTTAAACTCATACAGTATGATATCAAAAAATATTTTGTTCATACAAGACGATTGTTGGATGATCGAAACTCATCTCTGTACATCTTAGGGTACGACCTACTTCATATAGTATAATTTCAAAACCAAGGGATCGTCAAGTATGAAGTTTGGGAAGATCGAAAATAGTCTCAATTGAACGTACAGTATGATGTGCTTCATATAGTACGATAACCAATCATAAATTAAACCTTGATTTTTCCACAAATCAAGGGGTTAATTTAAGTAAGTATTCAAATTAAATCGTACAGTATAAATTTCTTCATATAGTATGAATGGCTATAAAAATTACTTAAATTAAATTTGGTGGCTAGGGTTTTTTATTAAAAACACATCGTATAATACCATTTAAAATGTACAGTATGACTTGTTCACAAAAAGTCATTTCATCTAGATCAGATCGTACAGTATGATATAAATTCGTACAGTACGATCAATAGAGAAAAAAAATTTATATTTTAAAAACCTCTCCCCCTGTATGTGTGCATGATTGCTCAGACTTATATGTAATTTGTGGCCACACTCAATAAAATAAAAAAATAAAATAAATGAAAAATTATAATATTATAAACTCACACTCCTACTCTACACAGTCTTGAGTTTTCTTATTATCTTGAGTAACTTGTGATCTTCCTGAAATGTTAGTACTCACAAATAATAGCAGAAATCAAAGGTATTTAATAAATAATAGTTCAAATGACATTATTTGTCATCATCAAAATCTCAAACTAGGAGTCATGTATTGCAACAATCTCCCCCTTTTTGATGATGTCAAATAATGTTTGTTATAAGAAAATTTGCATGGCTTCTTTTATTATTAATTAAAACATCACGCAATAGACAGAAAAAAAATGTATTTCATTGAAACATAAGTAAACATAGGCAACATACTTGAACATAAGCATAAGCAAGCAAGACAACAAACTACAACAGACTTCTCCCCCTTTTGACATCACTAAAAAGATGAGGCGCAAACACCACTAAGAAAAACATCACAAAAATAGATACACTTCAGAAGGGAGGAACATGATCACTTGTGAGAGGAGGATGAATGAGTTAAATAAGCTTCAAATGTAGTAAATTTTATAGAATTTGAGGGAATAGACTTTAAAGAAACCTTTACCCCTCTCTCCCAAGTATTCAACCTGGATTGTTGATCACTTGTGAGAGGAGGATGAATGAGTGAAATCAACTTCAAGTGTGGCCAATTTTATATAATTTTAGGGAATAGACTTTGAAATTATGAGATGTTCCAAGAGGGGGGTAAATTACAAAAAATTGTTGCAAAAAAAAATCCTAAACAGGAGTTCTAAAATTTTTGTGTTTTTAAATTTGAAGTATAAACATTTAACTAATGCAGAAGAGAGTACTTGAACAAAATTTGCAACAACAAATTCCACAACATTTTTTACCAAGCAATTATAATGAAAATAAAATGCAAGCAAAAATAAAAGCGGTGAAGGAAAAATCACACCATAGATTTTATAATTGTTCGGTCACTTGACCTACGTCAACTTCCCGGAGTCCTCCACTACGGGAATTTCACTACTAAACAATAGTTCTTCTTTTTCTCCCCTTTGCAAGGAGAAAAATCCCTTACAAGTATCACTTTCACCAACTTGGTGTGGCATAGTGCCAAGCATTTTGTCACCCTCTTGGCGACTGCAAAGTACCTTCTCATTTTCTCCCTCCTAGATAAGGAAGAGTACCTTCGAGGACACTGATATAGAAGAGTATCCCCCTTAGAGAGCCTCCCATAAGATCTTCTAGGGCCATAGGAGGAACAAAGTGCAGCAAGAACGGAGCAACTATGTGATCTCCCTCACACTACTTCTCCCTCACCAAGCTCACCTTCTCCTTCCTCTCTTAAACCCTAAAATATTTTTAAGAGCTCTCTCCTAAGGAAACCCTCTCTAATCAAGTCCCCCTCTCACAGTCATATACTAAAAACCATAAATTTTGATACTTAAAATTGGCTCCAAAACCTAAATTTTCAAATTAGTTGTTACTATCGTACAATATGATCAAACATCGTATAGTACAATTATTACAAAATGGCCTTCATCCTGGTATGAAGGTTTATGAACATGCCAAAATTTTGAATACAATCATACAGTATGATTTAAACTCATATGGTATGATATAAAAAATTATTTTGTTCGTATAGGATGATTGGCAGGATAATCAAAACTCATCCCTGTACATCGTAGGGTATGACCTACTTCATACAGTATAATTAGTCAAAATCAAGGGATCATGTAGTACGAAGTTTGAGATGATTGAAAATATCTTTGGTTGAACATACAATATGATGTGCTTTATACAGTATGATAACCAATTAGAAATTAAACCTTTATTTGTCCATTAATCATAGGGTTAATTTAAGTAAGTATTCAAATTAAATCGTACAGTATGAATTTCTTTGTACAGTATGAATGGCTATGAAACTTACTTTATTAAATTTGGCGGCTAGAGCTTTTTATTAGAAACACATCGTATAGTAAGATATAAAGTGTACAGTACTTGTTCATATAAAGTCATTTCAGGCAGATCAGATCGTATAATATGATATAAATTCATACATTATGATCAACAGAGAAAAAAAATCTTTATTTTAAAAACCTATCCTCCTATGTGTGTGCATGTTTGCTCAGACTTATATACAATTTATGACTGGCCACAAGAAAAGAAAAAATAAAATAAATGAAAAATTACTATGTTATAAACTCACACTCCTACTCGACCCAGTCTTGAGTCTTCTTGTTATCTTAAGTAACTTGTGATCTTCTTGAAATGTTAGTACTCACATACAATAGTAAAAATCAAAGGTATTCAATGAATAGTAATTCAGATGACATTATTTTTCATCATCAAAATCTCAAACTAGGAGTCATGGATTGTAACAATCTCCCCATTTTTTATGATGTCAAATAATGTTGGTTATAACAAAATTTGCAAGGCATTTTTTTATTTTTGTTTTTTTTTATTAATTGAAACATCACGAAATAGAAAAAAAAAATGCATTTCATTGAAACATAAGTAAACATAGGCAACATACTTGAACATAAGCATAAGCAAGCAAGACAATAAACTACAACAGAATTCTCCCCCTTTTGATATCACCTAAAAGAGAAGGCACAAACAACAATAAGAAAAACATCACAAAAATAGTTACACTTCAGAAGGGATGATCTTGATCACTTGGAGGTGGAGGTGGTTGTGGTTGAAAGTATTGGTGGATTGCCTCGAATTAGTGATCAATCTAAGTGAAGCATTCCCTAAACCACCGCATGTCTTCCTCATGTTGCTGATGTTATTCTTATATGTAAGTGTCGAGATGACTTTGGAGTCAGTCGAATCGCTCGACTAAGTGATCGTGATGGTAGGCTGGTGCAGGTCCTCGGGGTGGTGCGCGTTATCTTTGTGGAACATGAGCAGCTACTAGAGCAGCTTCTCCTTCTTCATCATCAAAATCATATTCTTCGGGATCTTGCCCCCGATGAAAAAGAATATAGAAAGAGGCATCTGTATAGAAGATTAGTAAATTATCAGGTTCACCAGGATAAGTTAATTGGTATTTATTTTGAAGGATGTAACCTATAAGTTGGCCAAAGGCTAGATTCTATTTTCTACGAGTGGTAGGGAGGCGAATAATAGTCATATTTTGAAAGTAATAAATAATCAATTTTGTTTCATCGAATTTGGTGTTAGACATGATAAGATAGGTAGTGACAAATAAACTTGGGGTATTGCAGACTCGATCGCTAGCTCTGGGTAATATTGAGGTTCTAAGTACGTGTTGAATGATTTTGGCATTTCGATTAAGGGATTGAATGAGTGGTTGGTGTTGGTAGAAGGCAACATTCCTAAGAACTAAGTTTGCAGCACTCCAGTCAAATTCATTAGTAAGAAAAGAACTAACTCTAAGATCGTCAGTGAAGAGCCCAATGTACTTGGCAAGGTCTGCTTTAGTGATCTTAACATGTTATTGGCAGACGAAGGAGGTGAGGGAATGATTTTTATGTTGATTGTGAGGTTGGCTAGGAATTTGAAAAGGAGTTTTGAATTGAATGGGAAGGCTAGAGTCAGAAGAAATTGCAAAGTGGTGGATGCGAATAGAGGCATTACCTCAAAGTTTAGTACGGCTTGGTTTAACATTTGAGATGGTATAATTTTGCATGCCTTATACTTATGATAGGTTGCTTCATTGTCGGCATTAAGGAAATGGTTGTTGGGTCGTCGTGAGGAAGATGAGCTTCTAACGACTAGACGATCGTGCTTGCTAAAGCTCGACATTTCGAGAAGGCAGGTTATACTAAGTGAGAGGAGGATGAATGAGTGAAATAAGCTTCAAATATGGCCAATTTATAGAATTTTGGACATATTATATAGTATGATCTCATATCATATAATATGATGTGGCAATAATGTTGTCTGACTAATCATTTCGAAAAAAGATGGTCTAATCGTATAGTATGAAACATATCGTATAGTACGATCAGAAGAATTTCGATCTTCCTGAGGGTCATAAGTATGACCTTTGATGAAAAGTTTTGTATATTACAAATAAGTGTTCGTACAGTACAAAACTATCATTATATCATACCAACCACCTTTAAGTCATCCTCATTCATTTCGCTGATGTGGACCATACAGTATGAAGCGAAGATATCGTATAGTATGATCAACAATAATATCATACCAAATTGAGTAAATTCGTCCCAATCCATTTGTTGATGTGGCTGGTACAGTACAAAGTAGAGGTATCATACAGTACGATGTATAATAATGTCATACTAGATTTATTGAATGACTGCCACCAATTTCATACAATACGATCAACATAGATGAAATTCAAATATTAGTTATGATGTGTGTAGTTTAGATATATCGTACAGTGTGATAAGGAAAATATAAATTATTGAGTTTGGTGTAGTGAGTGTGTAGTGATCAGAAATAGCCTTAGAAGAATTTTTTTAAAAAAATTACGCATTAACGTCTAAGACACCTAGTCTTGTCCTCAAATTGCTAAAGGTGTTGTATGCTAGAGGTTTCGTGAAGATGTCTGCCAATTGATCTCCTATAGCTATGTGATGTAATTCTATATCTCCTTTCACAACATGATCTCTTACGAAATGGTGTCTAATGTCTATATATTTTGTTCGAGAGTGTTGAATTGGATTTTTAGAAATGTAAATTGCACTTTTATTGTTGCACATGATTAAGATGGTTCTTACAGGTAATCCAAGATCAAGAATTTATTACTTTAACCATAGTACTTGTGCAACACAGCTTCCAACTACATTATATTTTACCTCGGCCGTGGAGAGGGCTACCAAATTTTGCTTTCTACTGGACCAAGAAACTAAAGATTATCCTATGAATTGGCAGGTATCAGAAGTGCTTTTTCTATGTACCCTACATCCAGCAAAACCAGAATCTGAGTACCCTAAGATTTTAAAGGAAGTGTTGTGCCTAGGATACCAAATTCCTATGTTCGGGGTGCCTAGTAGATATCTAAGAATTCTCTTGACCGCAATTAAGTGAAACTCTTTAGGTTCAGCTTAAAAATGGGCATACACTAAATATTATGTCCGGTCTACTGGCAGTCAGGTGGAGGAGAGATCCAATCATTCCTCTATATTTTTTCTTGTCTATTGATTTTCCATTTGGGTCTTTATCTAGTTGAATTGTGGAGCTCATTGGAGTGTTCATGGGCTTAACACTATCCATTTCATATTTTCTTAGAACATCCTTAATGTATTTTGTTTGGCTAAGAAATGTTCCATTATCCATTTGTTTCACACTAAATCCAAGAAAGTAATTAAGATCTCCCATCATGCTCATTTCAAACTCATTACTCATTATTTTTGAAAATTCATCACATAAATTTTATATGAAGATCCAAAAGAATGTAGTCCACATAGATCTTAATAATGACAATTTCATCTTTAACCTTTTGTAAGAAGAGTGTTGTGTTCACACTACCCTTTATAAATCCTCTATCTAATAAGAATGAGCTAAGTCTTTCGTACCAGGCTCTAGGTTCTTGCTTTATCCCATAAAGTGCCTTTTTTAATTTGAACACATGGTTTGGAAATTATGAACTTTCAAATCCAGGAGGTTGCTGAACATAGACATCCTTCTTGATTACCCCATTTTGAAAAGCAATCTTTACATCCATTTGATATAGTTTAAAACTTTTGAAGCAAGCAAAAGCTAAGAGCACTCTTATGGCTTCTAGTCTAGCTACCGGGGCAAAGGTTTCTTCAAAGTCTATTCCCTCAATTTGGTTGTACTCCTTAGCTAATAGTATAGCTTTATTTCTTATTATGGTTCCTGAGTCATTCACCTTATTTTCAAAGATCAATTTTATTCCAACTACACTCTGGTCTTTAGGTCTCTTGACACTCCCAAACATCATTTCTAGTGAATTGGTTCAATTCTTTTTGCATTTCTATGATCTAGAATTCATCTCCAAAAGCTTAATTTATACTTATGGGTTCTATCATAGAGATGAATACTAAATGACTAACCTCCTTCCTAAGTCCGTTCCTAGTACTTACACCTTCTGATGGGTCTCCTAAAATTAACTCTTTAGGATTACTAGAAGAATATCTCCATTCACTAGGTAAATCTTCTTGAGGTTATACCCTTTCTCCTATGGTCATAGTTTCTACTCCCTGGATTTCCACTATTTCATCTTATTCAATTTTAGATTCAGAGGGCTTATCTAATTCATCAAATACTACATGGGTGGACTCTTCTATTACTAGGGTTCTCTCATTAAAGATTCTATAGGCCTTACCTACATATGAATAACCTAAGAAGACACCCTCATCACTTGTGATCAAATTTTCCTAAGGGAAGTTTGTCATTAATAAAAATAAAGCACTTGCAACCAAAGACATGTAAGTGTCCGACCCTTAAGGAGTTCATAAGGACTTTTATTAAGCTTTGACCTAATATTCACCCTATTTAAGGAAAAACACGTCATGTTTATTACTTCTGCCCAAAAATATCAAGGAAGGGTGTACTCAGCTAATATTGCCCTATCAGCTTCTACAAAGGTTCTATTCTTCCTTTTTGCTATTCCATTTTGTTCAGGAGTTCTAGGGGCTGAGAAATTATGCTCTATTCCTATATCACGATAGAAATGATTCAAATCTTTCATTTTAAAACTCTCCACCATAATCCAAGTGAATCTAGTGAAGTCATTTACAATCACAAATCCATAAATTTTCCCACCTAGGCTAGCTATGCTAATAGGTCCAAACAAGTCCATGTGACGGATTTCTAATGGCCTAGAGTTGATCACATCTTTAATTGAATGAAAGGATGAATTGATTTATTTTCCTAGTTGGCAGGCATTGCATAGATGGTCCTTAGTGAAGTCTAACTTAGGTACGCCTTTAACTAGGTTTTTTTTAGTGATGTTTCTAAGTATTTTCATAGTCTCCTATGCCATAGCCACTAGTCATCTACTATTATTTTCAAGCAAAATGAATTTGAACTATCAATACAATCAAGATCTAACATGTAAACATTATTTATTCTTTTTCCTTCTAAAATAAGTTTGTTATTTAAACAAATCAGACATTTATCATAAAGAAATTTTATGTCAAACCCTTTATCACATAATTGACTAATGTTGAATAAGTTATGATTCAAACCATCAACTAATAAAATATTTTCAATTAAAAAAAATTTAGCATTTCCAACAATACCTAAGCCTACCACTTTCCTAGTAATCTTGTCTCCCAATGATACTTTGCCTCCGGTCCTGGTCTCCAATAAAATAAACTTCTTCATATATCCAGTCATATGTCATGAGCAGCCACTATCCAGGTACCATATGCTCTCACTAGGTCTTTTGTGAGTGCATCCCTACAATTTCATTCAAGGGTTAGATTTGGGAACTCAAGTGAATTTGGGTTTCTCCTTATGCTAGCATGAATGAGAAGTATGCATGCTATAATGTGTTAGATGTAACTTAGGTCTCCAATCTAGGTGTGTCCTATGGTGAATTATGCATGTGCGGGCTATGTGATCTAGCATGCCACAAGAGAAGCACCAAACACCTAGATATGGGTTCACTAACCTATATGAATGGTGATGCCTCTTCCTAAAGTTTTGTGAAGCATGCAGTACTGGGGGTTTGCTAGATTCAGCTAATGTGAGTGAAGCCTTTTCTTTTTCTAGTTCTTTGATATTTTTTTTAAATGTGTTTTTTTTATATGTCAATCTGTGAACTTCCCATTTTAACAGATGTTCATTGTGATCTATCTCCAATATAAGTTTGTCTAGTCTGTCAAAAGCCTCTTCTAGTTCAACATGCATTATTTTCAATGATTCATGCGCCTCTGTTAATTCAATATGTTTCTTATTTAATGCATCATACTCATCAAGTAGTGACATGTGATCTCTATCTAAGTCAGAATGTTTTTTAACTAAGTTAGCATGCTTAGTTTGTAAAGTACTAAAATATATATTAAGACTAGCATGCATCTTTTTCAATTTCCTATACGAGTCATGGATTTTTTTATAGAAATAAGCAGTAGATCTTCATATGAAAGTTGACATACCTTATCTTAATCTGATTGATCAAGATAATTTTTAGCCATCGTTCGCTCCTTCTTTTCACCTACATCACTTTGCCTTTGACTCGCCCCTTTTCTCGTACACAATGAGTGACCCAAGCAAATTGTTGATAGAATAAATGTTTAAATCTTTAGACACAATGATGGAAGTAATTTTAACATCATAGGAACTAGGTAAGCATCTAAGAATATTATTAACTTTTTCATAATTAGAAATTTCTCTACCTAATGCGTGCAAGGATGTCACGATTTGGGTGAACCTAAAGTACATATTATATATTATTTCGCTAGGTTTCATATAAAAGAGTTCATATTCATGTAGCAGAATGTTAAGCATAGACTGTTTAACTTTACTAGTTCCTTCATACGTGATGCACAGTCTGTCCCAAATCTCCTTACCAGTAGCATAGGTAGATACTCTCATGTAGTCCTCAGATTTTAAAGTACAAAAGAAACAGTTTAAGCACTTTACTTTTAACTAGGCCAAATCCCTATCCTCATTACTCCATTCATTAAAAGGTACTTAAGTTTTCACTCCACATGCCATAGTCTATAGACTGTAAAAAAGTAGACTTTCTAATTTTCCAGAAATCAAATGGGATATTATCAAAAAGAGGTAGACGGGTTATTGAGTAACCCTCCGTAGTATTACGATTACCAAAATGAGACATGATCGATTTTCAAGATTTTTTAAAATGCTATTTTTTAAACCCCACTCTGATACCAATTGAAATTACGAGATACACCAAGAGGGGGGTGAATTTTGAAAAATTGTTGCAACAAAAAAATCCTAAATATGAGTTCTAAATTTTATTTTTTTTTTAATTTTAAGCAGAAAAATTCAACTAATGCGAAAGTGGGTACTTCGATACAATTTGAAACAATGAATTACACAACATTTTTCACCAAGCAATTATAATGAAAATAAAATGCAAGCAAAAAATAAAAGTGGTAAAGGAAAAATCACACCGGAGATTTGATAGTGGTTCGGTCACTTGACCTACGTCCACTCCCAGAGTCCTCCACTCCAAGAATTTCACTACTAAATAATAGTTCTCATTTTGCCCCCTTGGCAAGGCGGCGAAGCCCTTACAATACTCACTTTCACCAACCCGATGTGGCGGAGTGCCAAGCTCTTTATCACCCTCCTGGTGACGGTAGTGTACATTCTCATTTTTCTCCTTTCTGGAGAAGGAAGAGTACCTTACAGGACACGGATGTAGAATACTCTCCCCCTCAAAGAGCCTCCCATAAGATCTTCTCGGGCCATAGGAGGAATAAAATGCAGCAAGAATGGAGCAATCGTGTGATCTCCCTCACTAAGCCCACCTTCACCTTCCTCTCTCAAACCCTAAAATCAGCTCAAGAGCTCTCTCCCAAGGAAACCCTCTCTAATCACGTTCCCCTCTCATAGTCACATACCAAAAACAATAAATTTTGATACTTAAAATTGGCTCCAAAAAAACCCTGAATTTTCAAATTAGCCGTTAATATCGTACAGTACGTTCAAACATCATGCAGTACAATTAGTCCAAAACATCCTTCATCCTGGTACGAAGGTTTATGAATAGTCCAAAATTTTGAATACAATCATACAGTATAATTTAAACTCATACGATACGATATGAAAAATTATTCTATTCATATAGGTTGATTGCCGTGAAAATTTAAACTCGTCTCTATACATCATAGGGTACGACCTACTTTGTATGGTATGATTAGTCAAAATCAAGGGATCATCCAGTATGAAGTCCGGGACAACCAAAAATAGCCTTGGTTGAACGTACAGTATGATGTGCTTCGTATTGTATGATAACAAATCAGAAATTAAACCTTAATTTGTCCACTAATCATGGGGTTAATTTAAGTAAGAATTCAAATTAAATTGTACAATACAAATTGCTTTGTAAAGCACAAACGGCTATAAAACTTACTTTAAATAAATCTGGTGGCTAGGGTTTTTTATTAGAAACACATCATATAGTACAATATAAAGAGTACAATTTGACTTATTCATAGAAAGTCATTTCAGCCAGATCAGATCGTACAGTTTGATATAAATTTGTACAGTACGATCAACGGATAAAAAAAATCTACATTTTAAAAACCTCTCTCTCGGTGTATGTGCATGATTACTCAGACTTATATGTAATTTATGGCCAGACTCAAGAAAAGAAAAAGTAAAATAAATTAAAAATTACAATGTTATAAACTCACACTCCTACTCTACCCAGTCTTGAGAATTCTTGTTGTCCTGAGTAACTTATGATCTTCCTGAAATGTTAGTACTCACAGACAATAGCATAAATTAAAGGTATTCATTGAATAAAAATTCAGAAGACATTATTTGTCATCATCAAAATCTCAAACTAGGGGTAATGGATTGCAATAGATTTCACTAATGCCTTCGTATATAGTAAGTAATTTATCCCAAATCTCCTTGCCAATAGTGCACGTAGATACAAACATACAATCATGAGAGTTTAAAGTATAGAAAAAATAGTTTGACAATTTAGCATTTAATTGAGCATTAATTTGTTCGTACCTACTCCATTGACTAAAAGGAATATCAGTTTTAATTCCATCTATAACACATGATGGTACAGAATAAGTAGTTAAAATTATTTTCCACATTCCATAATCAATTGTAGACATGTGAAATTTTCAAAAATCAAAAGTAATATTTTCAAATAAAGGTGGTCTGGTGATTGAATAACCTTCCATAATATTATGATTATAAAAATTAGCCATATATCAAAATTCAAAAAGTTTTTAAACTTAATTTTATGAATCTCGCTCTGATACCACATGAAAGATTATTAGGGATGTTAATCCCCTATGAACTAGTCCCAAGGCTAACTAAGAGGGGGAGTGAATTACATATTTAAAACTTCTTTAACTAAAGGAAAATTCTTTTTATATCTTACAGCGAAAAAAAATAAATCAATAATAAAATGATTAATCAAAGATTTCACCCAAGCAGTTAATAGTAGTACAAATAAAGTGCGAAAAATAATCCAAAAGAACACACTAGATTTATTATGGTTTGGTCAAACCTTGACCTACGTCCACTCCTTGGAGGCACTCCAAGTATTGCACTAAATCTTTAGTGACTCTCTTTTAGCCCCCATAGCTAGGCAGAGAAGCCCTTATAAAATCACTTCTACCTTCCCTGGTGTATTGGGATAGACAGGTCCTATGACACCAAAGAGATCTTATTCTTCCCAAAACCCCCCTCCAAGGATCTTCTCCCTCTCTCAAACTCCACTCTTTCCTCTCTCCCTTTCAAGTTTTTTCTTCAAGTTTTCTCTAAAAGAATGAAGTTTCAATGGCTTACAAAGACACTAACTTGTAAAAATAAGAGGACTTAAATAAAAGAGATACAAAATTGCTCTTAATGGAAACAAACTGACTTTATCGTCTAGGACAATATAAGGATCATCCTGTACAATCAGTAAAGAATGTGGAAAATCATCCAGAACATCGCTCTGAATGCATGTTTGGATGATGGAAAAGTAAATTGAACGTCCGGAATGATCTCACGATTGTTCGGGCCGATTAGTACAAAAAAAGACATATATCATCTAGAGCATTGTTGTAAATGGAGCTGGGGCAATTATAGATCATCCAAAAGGAACTAAGGTTTGTGAACTGATCGTCTCGGATGATCCTGTGATCATCTAGGATGATATGATCGACCAATCAACTCTTAATTACTTTCCTTAATTATTAGATTATTTTGGTATAATTGCACTTCATCATCTAAGATGATGTCCTGGATGATGTCTAAAAATAATATATGCCTAAATTAATCTAACAGCAGATTCTTTCTTATTTGAGCCGATAATATCATCCAGGATGATTTGCTTAATTGTAGTTGCCTTAACTAGGATGCCCTAATTAGGATTTTTGTTTTTAACTAATCGTCCAAGATGAGTTTTTGATCATTCCAGATGATGTAATAAAAACAAAAAATACTAACAAATAGATAAAAATTTTCAAATTATGTGTGTGTAACATTACTAAAAAAGCATACACCCTTATAGGACATAATTAAAAAATCAAAAAAGCACATCAATGATTATTACAAATAAAGCCTGTTCTCCCAAATCTTGAGCCTTGAATGGTGCATCATAATCATGAAAAGTTAGTATACACACAAATAAAAAAAAATACATGTAGACAATAGAAAGTGAGCCACAACATTTGTTATCATCAAAAAACATAAACTCAAAAGCTTGAGTTGCAACAGCGCTCACACTCTTGTTTACCTTGTCCAAATTTAAGCTAATTGGGCTACTGGTTCAAGAGTAATTAAAATTTTAATAGGTATTCAAACCCAAATTATTGAATAACCAATGGTCAAAATGGTTTGATTTTTTTAAAATTAAAATTTGCTCAAGGATGTTCCAATGAACCCAAGAGCTCCAAATTTTGATGAAATTTTAATTTTTGATGAATTTTAAAATTTATTAAAAATTTCTAAATTTTTAATATAATTAAAATTTATTTAACCTCCTTGGCTTATGATTGGCTATGGTTGTGTGGTAGTGTAATAATTGCCTGGCAGCCTTTAGGCACCCGTTAGCCACTAGTGAGTTCACATGGCTTACTAATCGATGTCAGTGTAGATTTAAGTTGTTAGATCATTATTGTTTATGAACTATGGCCAAGATCGCATCAATTTAACTCCTGAGTGACTAGTCGCTCAAATAGATTGGATTAGACGTGTGATCCAGCATGATCTGAGTTGTTCAAATTGAAATAAATGACTCATATCGAGCCTATCCATGCAATAAAATCTTTTATAAACCTAGAAGTACTGCAATGACTTCTCAAATACATGTCCAAATTTAATAAAATTTGAAACATAGCTTCACAACACTCAGATGAAGAGTGGAGAAGTGTTTTATTGCTTTGAAAAGCACTTTCATAGAGTAATTTTAGAAGAAAAAAAATTAAGCTTAGATTGGGAAAATATCTCAATTCAATTGGTTGAACTTCTTGTTTTTGGACTCCATGGACTCCTAGAAATGTCTTTTAGATCTTTCTTGAAGACTTCAAGACTTGAAATCCACTACATAAGAAGTTACTTTGATTGGATCACTTTCTCTTTAGAGAGGAATGGGAAATGCTCGAGGATGGCTTGGGGGATTTTATGTAATAAACAACCCTTACGTTAAAAATTTTAGTTGTTTTTATACAAGACAGAAATATAATTTAAAGCTAGGATCATGTCACCTAACACCACTCAAAATTTGTATGTGGCTCCAAAATGTATATTTTTTCATGTGCAAACTTCTCTAATATTCATAAATAATTTGTTTGATGTAAGGAACTCTCCATCTTCATGAAAAAGTGATTCCTATTTGTGAGAACTTACACCCGAAACTTTTATATTCTAATGTTTTTAAAGAATTGATGAAATATGTACTTTCTAAGGCTCATAGTCTTCCAAGATTTTTTGAGAATATAGAAACATATAACTTATTAGGCTTATGACTTTTTTGGAGATTTAAACAAAATCTTTACCTTAAGGTTATTTAGCCTTATGTGATTTTTGATGTTCATATAGCTTTTGAGGTTCATGACTCCTGAGGTTTTTGGATAATCCCATACCTTCTAAAATATATTTTCTCTAAGATTTTATTTTATATTTTTTATTTAATAAATTTAATTTTTTATTTATTTATTTATTTAATTTAACTTTTATTTTTTAATAGATATGTTTTCTAAAAATTTTTATGTATCAACATTTTTTAAAGGTTATACTTTTTTAATTTTTAGTATATGTGTAGTTTTTTTATTATTATGTCTTATGACATTATTAGCTAATCTTATACATTCTAATCCTTTTTATCTTTGAGATTTTTAGAAGAGTGGACACATAAATCAATTTCTCTCATGAAGAAATTTTAGTAAGGATTCTTTCTACTAATAGCTACCCATAGAAGCTACTTCATTGGCTTGCCTTTCAAAGGTTATAAATGGAAATATTTTATACCACCTGGGCTTTTTTTTTTTTTTTTTTAAAAACCCCTGGGCTTTTTTTTTTTTTTTTGAAGAAATGTACCTAGAAATTTATTAAAAAATAACTAGTTACAACCTACTGAGTGATTGAACCCCTATCACATTCCTCCTTTAACAATGAAATAAAGGAGGAATATTATTACAAGTAATATCATCCCAAAATATCTAAAAAAGGAGCATAGTTAGCACAAAAATCAGCTAACTTATTACAATTCGTATTTGAAAAATTAAATAACACTTGATTAAAATTACTAAGAAAAGATAAATCATTTATCTTTAAGATGTCCTCAATGAATTCTTCCTTATTCTATGCACTTTGAAAATATTTGATAACATTATAGTTATCACCTCTATTATGATACTTTAGCCTCAAACATCCTCTCGTATAGAAATTTCCTCAAAGAAAGAATAGATAATAATTATAATTGTGAATTATCCTAGTGAAGACAGTTGAACCCAAAAGCACACAAGAACTTTCCATTCTGGTCTCTAGACACACCACCTATGCCCAGTTTATTTGTTTTGAACAAGGAAGCCTCAATATTGATGTTAATCCATTCTAGAGGGAGAGGTTGCTAAGAAGAACGAGATAGCTGACACAGCTTTTTCACACCCCATTTTTTGAAATCAGATTAATTCAAAAAGATGCAAAAATAAAATTGATAGAATTAGCCATTATTAATGCCAAGTTTTCATCTGTTCCACCATGCTTGATCTTATTCTTGCTTTTCGAAGAAAAATAATAGTTGAACAATACAAATTTCTAATATAGGATTAGAAGTTGCATGACCTTCCGAAATCTTATTATACAACTCAAGAGAAGCAAAAATCGAAACATCAAAGTCCCATTTACTGAGAAAAAGAAACACTTAAGATAGTTTCATACATTTAACCGCAATATGTTTTGAATTTACAACAGCTTTACAACCTCTTGGACATCTATCAAAGTCAAATAACCTTCTATACATCAAAATATCATTTGAGGGAATAGCATTAATGTTTTTAACCACCACCAAAATAAGTCAATATGAGGCCTTAACTTAAGTTTCTAAATCCAAATCTAATGTCTGCCTTCCCCAACATCTTTATTTAATTTATACTATGCTAGAGCAGAAATTGACTTTCCCAAACACTTCGATAAAAGCTCTAATTGATATTTTTATAATTAAATCAACCAAATGTTGTCCAAAGAATAGATTTAGTTGAGACTCATTCCACTTCCCAACCCGGATGAATCCCACAAGATATTTAGGTTAGTCATTCATATCTGCAACATATGTAGGCCACTTCGTAGTATTCTTATAAAAATCCACACATCTTTTATGGTGTTAATAACACAACTTGTGGAAACCTTTCATCTAACAATCATATGAAAAAAAATTACTCCATTCAGAATGATCTTCCATGTTGATGAAAAATTGTTCTTTATTTCTGAATTCGAAATATCCTTTACATATTTTGACACAAAAGTCCCATTAAGAATAGAATTTGTCTTTGAAAAAAAATTCCAAACAAATTTATCCCTTAATGGACCAACTTTTACTACAACGGATTGTAAACCACGTATACACCTACTCTTTGATTTACATAAGACATCACATGCAACATAATGGGGCCTTTTATTGTTGCAAATCTGAGTTTATGGATTAAAATTTTGTTGATAGCAAACTTTCATGATTTTCTACGATTTCATTGCCTACTAACTTTTCAGGTTCACATGATCGAATTCAACTCAAGCCAGCTCAAAATTTGGTAGATTTAGGTTGAGTCAAGTCTGTATTTTTTTCATTTCTTGAGTCAAATATAAAGTGGTTCCTGACACTAAGTAACCTTGCACACACGCACTTGAGGGATTTTTTATGTTTTTATGTTTTGAGTATATCGGCCTGGACGATGTTCATATCGGCCAAGACAATCCGACTAAAAATAAAAACCTAATTAGGGAATCCTAGTTAAGCAGCCCTCACTAAGCACATCATCCTGGACGATCCTTTTGTCGGCTAGGACAATAAGCTCAAATCATAAACAATTTGTTGCCATGATCAATTTAGGTATTCTTTATTTCAAGACATCGGTCATTATGATCTATATATCGGTCTGGACAATGCAGAATAATTATGCCTAAATTAATCTGGTAATTATGGAAAGAAATTAAGGCTAATTAATACGATCACATCGACCGGCCGATCGTAGGATTGGCCGGGATGATGTCCTAGATGATTGATATCGGCCAGCATCAATTCCAGGCGATGTTCAGGATTATTGTACTTGGATTTGAACTAATCGGCCAGGATGATATTGTATCGGCCTGGACAATATAACCAATTTTCTTATGATCGTCCCAAATCATCCCGACTGATTTAGCTTACTTTGTACTGATCGGCCAGGATGATATTCCTATCATCCTGGATGATAATGTTGGTTCTTGAAATTCTATTTAAAAGACCCAAATTTTCTAATGCAAAGTGACCTTTAGCGGTTGTCTTGACCTGAGAGAGCCAAGAGGAGAGGGAGAGAGGGAGAGAGAGGGAGTAACTTATGAGGGGGAGTTTATGAGAGGGATTCAAAAAGGTTTCTCAAAGCAAGGTTCCAAGGCGTCTTCTCCAGTCTTCATCCTTGGGGGTTCAAGGGAGGTAAGCTTCAGCAATTGGTCAAGATTCTCTGCCTACTTCAGGAGGAAGAAAAAGGAGTCAAGATTCTTTGTCTGCTTTAGGAGGAAGCAAAAGGAGACAATGTTCTATGCCTGCTTCAGGAGGAAGCAAAAGGAGTTGGGTTCCCTGCCTGTTTTAGGAGGAAGAAAAAGGAGTTGGGTTCTCTGCCTCACCGTGGTTGGTAGAAAAGAGTTTTTGTGAGGGCTTCTCTGCCTTACTGTGGGAGCAAAAGGAGAGTCACTTTTGTAGTGCAATACTCGGAGGGCGCCTCTGATGAGTTAACATAGGTCGAGTTGACCGAACCACTATAAATCTAGTGTGATCTTTCTTTGTTTTGATTTCCGCATTTATTTTTCTGCACTTTGATTTCTATGGTGATTTTGGTTTGTGATTGTGCTTTGATTGTAAGAAGATTTTTTAAAATACTAATTCCCCCCCCCCCCCTCTTGGTTAGCTTTGGGCCAGTTCATAAGGGCTTAACATCCCTAACTAACTTTCAAGTGGTATTAGAGCGGGATTCAAAAAAATTAAGTTAAAAAACTTTTTAAATTTTGATCAATGGCTAACAATGGTAATCTTAATGCAATGGAAGGATATTCTATAAAACGACCACCTTTGTTTGATAATCTTCTTTTTAATTTTTAGAAAACTTACATGTCTAATTTTTTACAATTGATTGACTATCGTATGTGGATGCTTATTAAAAAAGGATATTCTCTACCTTCTCGTTAACTTAATGGAATTAAAACTGAAGTACCTTTTACTCAATGGACTTTTGATGAAAGAGATTTAGCACAACTTAATACAAAGTGTTTGAACTATTTTTTCTGTGCTTTAAAATCTGAAGATTACATGCGTGTTTCTACTTGCTCTACTGGAAAAGAAATTTGGGATAAATTGTGTATCACCTATGAAGGCCCTAATGAAGTTAAGCAATCTCGTTTGATTATTTTATTGAATGATTATGAACTTTTTTGTATGAAACCTAATGAAATGATTATTGATATGTATACGAGATTTACTTAGATTGTTACTTCATTGCATGCCTTAGGAAGAGAACTCACTAATTATGAAAAATTAAACAAATTTTTAAGATGTTTGCCTTCCTCTTTTGATGCTAAAATCTCTGTAATTTTTTAATCTAAAGATTTAAATACCTATTCAATAAATAACTTACTTGGTTCACTCATTGCTTACGAGCAAGGAGTGAACCAAAGAAATATTGATGCAGGTGAGAGAAAGAAGGAGAAAATGGTGGCACTTAAGGCGAACAACTCGGAACTGACTCCTCCGAGTCTAAAAGCGATGAAGTTGCCTTCATCACTTGGAAATTCAAAAACTTTCCAAGGAAGAGTCACATGCATCATCAGAATTTGAGAAAAGGTAAGGATAATGAAAATTTTAAAGGTTCTTTTGATGTTATTTGTTTTGAATGCAGGAAGCCTGGACATGTCAAAGTTGATTGTCCTATACTTCAGGATCACTCAAGCAAAGAAAAGAATGAGGAGAAACCTAAGTTCATAAAGGATAAGAAATGAGCCCAAAAGCTTTCTGGGCAGAGTCTGCATCTGACTCATTTTAGACTGAACTTGAAGAGGAGACAACAAACTTGGGCTTAATGGCTGATGATTTTGAACAATCTGACCAAGAAGATGTATGCCAACCAACCTATGACCAATTGCTTGAAATATGTGAGAAAATCCATGCATCATATAGAAAACTTAAGAAAACTCACGCTAGTTTAAAATTGGAGTTTTTGAATTTACAAAAAGAATATGAATTGAGTACATATCACTTTCAAATTGACAGCAATCACATGTCTCTACTTGATGAACTTGATGATTTAAATAAAAAGCATTATGAATTAATAATTGAGCATGATTCTTTGAAATCTTCCTACACCTCACTTAAATCTGATTTTAAAGCTTCTACTAAAGAATTTGAGCATAATAAGTACTGTTTCGAGATTGATTTAAAAAATGCTCACTTGAGGTTTAAAGGAAAATTGGATGCACTTAAGAAAAATTGGATGACACCCACATTTGATTCAAAGCCAATAACTAGGAAGAGGCATTATACCCAAACCGATTAAGAAATCCTTTTCCTGGAGTTAGATATTTTTTATGTGGCATGTTAGGACACCTAGCACATACTTGAACCATTCACCATAGTACACATTGGGTATGGAGACCCAAATTGCATAATTCACTGCACTCATGCATCACATTCTTCTTTTCATAAGAAGGAACCCAAACCTGTTTGGGTTTCTAAACTTGACATTTAATGATTTTGCAGGTGTCCTCTCACCAAAGACCTCGTAAGAGTATATAGTAGTTGGATTGCGGAGGCTCACGACTATCAATTGCTTATTTTTGCTGCTTAATCAAATTTGAGTTACAAGATTTTCTAATCAATTGCTTATTGTTAACTTCTTTTCCTTCCTTTTTATTTAGTTGGTTTCTTTCTCTACTTTTTTTTTATCATTTTTTACTTTTGTTGAGCACGTTTCTTTTTGGATCATTGCTGAATTGATATTTTCTCCTTGTTTTTATTTTTTAGAGATTTATAGTCAATGTTTTAACATCTCTAAATCAATTTAAAGGAGAAACACCGTTGATGGTTTCCCTCTCTCTAACCTCTTTTAGTGGTATAATTTTCTTTTTTAAACAAAAGTCTATCTCAAATTAACAACTGGTTTTTGAAATTAAGATCTTTTCTATCTTGATACAATAATCTACCTTATATTTATAATATTTAAATTTTTTATATATCTTTCAAGTTAATTGAAATCTTACCATTACATTTATTATATAATTTCTAAAGTCTGCCTTATAGTCTATTCTTCCTTATATTAGAGAGTGAGTTTCTCTTCTCTAATATCTGAAAGATCTACTCACAACTAAAAAACATTTTAAGAGTTTTTGAAAAGGGATCTAGTTTGCAAGAACAAAAAAATAAAAAGGTCAATGCGCCAAAAACAAAAAGATGCGCAATGATACCAAATTAAAAAATATACACATAAGTTTATCAAAAATCAAAAGATGCGCAAAGTACGGCATTCAAATTGACAAGAGGTATAAAATGAGCCCACAAAAGATAAGCTTACCCCCTTTCAAACTTTTAAAAATTTTAGAAGAATTCATGGGTTACTTGATATTTTCAAAGGCTTGATTTCAAATTCTATGATAGAGACAAATTTCTTTGGTATATTATTTTAAAAAATATTTACTTTGGAGCAAGTTTTGAACGGATCTTTTTTTACCCAATTAGTTTGTTCTGAGTTAGGTCTTTTGTTTTCAAAAAATAATTTTGCCCTCAAAGAAGCTCGAGTAAGGGTTAACAGGATCGGATATTCTACCATTTTTAGATTTCGACTTTGTTAACTCATTGATCTTACAAATCTTTAAAATTTAATTATTTGGAGCATTTATTATTTGCTTGCCTTGCTAAACTTAAAAAAAAACTATTTCTTTGCTAGTTTTTATGCCTTTTTTCGTGTTTTATCATTGTTGTTCTTAGTTGATTTTTTTATTTTTGGGCCTTCTCTAATCATGTTCATCCTTTCTTTGAAGTTTAAAATTTTGTCACATCGTCTTGGCCGATACCTATATTATCTTAGATGATCTGTTCTTTTTTCATCATTTTTTTCATCAAAAACTCCATCTGCTGAATATTCTGACTTTTTTGCTCTCAACATCCTAGACGATATGATCGTCCTCTTCTACAATCATCTTGATTATCCTGGCCGATACCTTTTTCATCTTAGCTGATGCGTTTATTGGTAATCATCCCATCTGATACACCTGTTCTTCCTGGATAATACACATGTTAGCACGTTTAAAATCAATAAATTTGCCCAGGACTATCCATTTTTGGACAATCATCCTAGACGATCCACTGTTTGTCCTAGACGATACATGTGGAGCAAGATTTAAAACATTTTAAATTTGGCCGGTACGATCCATTATTGAGCATCATCCTAGACGATCCACGTAATCGGCCTGGATAATCTACTTTTTCAATGGTCATCTCGGCTGACTCCTCGGGACGATCGCCTGTGTCTAATCGTCTCGGACGATCGGACCACGTTTTTGACCAATCATACTGTGCACAATAATTACACAGGATCGACCTGTATGATCCTGCGATCGTCCGGGACAATTCGGCCGTTTCTTTAAATTAAGCCCCTTCCAGCCATTTGTTTTCACATCAAATTCCTTCTTTGGTTTTCTACTTCATGTCTTTGCTTTTTCTTACTAATGGCTGGCAGCAAGCGTTCTCGACACGCATCTGGAAGCTCATCGAGGGGCACGCTGGACCCTCATTTTTGGGAAGCAGACGATCAGGCTGTCTACCACCGCTACAAAGAATGCATCATTTCTCTCTCCCAAATAATCAATCCAGTCCACCTCTTCTATCCAGTACTCGATCTTTTTACTCATACCTCTATGTGATTTATTCTCACCCTCGATGTCCCCTTTAATTCTAAACTTCTTTTTGAATTTTATGCCAACCTTTTCTTCAATTCTTCCTACACTACTCTCACCTCGTATGTGAATCGACGCCCAATCGAGATCACATACCAGGATTGTGCCAAACTGTTGCAGCTGTCCACCACTAGGGATAAGCTGCATACCCTCATTTCTGATCCTTATTTTAACTGGGCTATGGCCAATCACTTTCTTCGTCACACCAATGCCCCTTTTTATGTTGGGGAGACTAGCTCTTTACTTAAAGATGCTAGGATGATCCACCGCGTCCTTCATACCTCTGTGATTCCCAAAGTCGGCGACCGTATCCATATAATTCCCCTTCTTTCACTCACCACTTTTTACATAATGGCCAATCGTGAATTCAATGCAATTGACCTAATCTTTCACTACATCGATCATTTAACTATAATTCGAGATCCATGTCATAGAAGAAAGCCCAATCTTGCTCTAGGACACATCATTGCATATGTTCTAGAATCCAAATATAACCTTTAATATCCTGCTCCTCCCGACCTTCAGCCACCCTTCTACTAAAATAATTCCTTCAATATCCTTCACAGTACTTGTCTCCACCCAGGGGATGGGGAAGCTCGGGGGGCTGAGGAGGATAAGGAGGCTCCGACTCTTGTTCCTGAACCTGTTCCTCTCCGCCAGCACTCTCAGCTGGATCAGTTGGTGGAGAGATTTGATCAGTGGGAGTCACACTTTGAGGCCTACGTTGTTTCATAGGAGCAGGAACATACTGAGGACATCATCCACATGCAGTACCAACACTACCAGGACATGGCCTGGTTTGGATCTCAATTTGCCACTTTGACCAATTACTTTTCACCACCACCTCCTACGTCTAATGATCAGGGTCCCTCCTTTCTTTATTGCTCTTTATTATGTTGTTTTTCTATAGTTTGTTTTTCTTATGGTTGTTTTAGTTTCTATTTTCTGTAGTTTGTTTTTCTTATGGTTGTTTTAGTTTCTATTTTCTGTAGTTTGTTTTTCTTATGGCTGTTTTAGTTTCCTCCTCCTTTTTATGATGTCAAAAGGGGGAGTAGTCTGATGTACCATGTAATTTGATTCTGGAACTTAGTGAACTACTTTTTCATCACACTATATTTATTAAACTGCCATAACTTCTTGAAATGTTCTGGGTGTGTTTGCCATCATTAAAAAGGGGGAGATTATTACAAATCCGAGTTTATGGATTAGACTTTTGATGATAGAAAACATTTATTATTTTTTATGATTGCATTGCCTACTAACTTTTCAAGTTCACATGATCGAATGCAACTCAAGCTAGCTCAAGATTGGGTAGATTTAGGATGAGTCAAGTCTATAACATTTTTCCTTTCTTGAGTCAATTATAAAAGTTATTCCTGATGCTAAGTAACCTTCCACACACACACTTGAGAGATTTTTTGTGTTTTTATATTTTAAATATATCGGCCTGGACGATGGTCATATCAGCCAGGACAATCTGACTAAAAATAGAAATCCTAATTAGGGCATCCTGGTTAAGCAGTCATCATTAAGCACATTATCCTGGATGATCGTTGTATCGATCAGGATGATAAGCTCAAATCAGAAAGAATCAGCTGTCATGATTAATTTAGGTATTCTTAATTTAAGGACATCGGCCAGGATGATCTATACATTGACCTGGATGATGCAACATAATTATACCTAAATTAATCTAGTAATTATGGAAAGAAATTAAGGCTGATTGATACAATTACATCGGCTGAGATGATCACAAGATCGGTCGGGATGATGTCCTAGACGATTGATATCAGCCAGCATCTATTCCGGGCGATGTTTATGATGATTATACTCATATTTGAACTAATCGGCTGGGACGATATTGTATCGGCCTTGATGATGCAACCAATTTTCTTCTGATCAACCCAAATCATCTCGGTTGATTGAGCTTACTTTGTACTAATCGGCCATGATGATATTCCTATCATCCTGGACGATAATGTTGGTTCTTGAAATTCTATTTAAAAAACTCGAATTTTCTCATGCAAAGTGCCTTTAGCTGCTGTCTTGACCTGAGAGAGTTAAGAGGAGAGGGAGAGAGAGGGAAGAACATATGAGGGGGAGTTTGTGAGAGGGATTCATAATGGTTGCTCCAAGCAAGGTTCCAAGGCATCTTCTCCAATCTTCATCCTTTGTCCTTGGGGGTTCAAGGGAGGTAAGCTTCAGCAATTGGTCGAGGTTCTCTGTCTACTTCTGGAGGAAGCAAAAGGAGTCGAGGTTCTCTGCCTGCTTCAGGAAGACAAAAAATGAGTCGAGATTATCTGCCTGATTCAGGTGGAAGCAAAAGGAGTTGGGATCTCTGCCTGCTTCAGGAGGAAGAAAAAGGAGTTGTGTTCTCTTCCTTCTTCAGGAGGAAGCAAATGAAGTTGGGTTCTCTGCCTCGCCGGGGTTGGCGAAAAAGAGTTTTTGTGAGGGCTTCCCCGCCTTTGTGTGGGAGCAAAAGGAGAGTCACTTTTACAGTGCAATACTCAGAGGACCCCTTCGGGGAGTGGACGTAGGTCGAGTTAACCGAACCATTATAAATCTGTTGTGATCTTTCTTTGTTTTTATTTCTACATTTATTTTTCCGCACTTTGATTTTTGTGGTGATTTTAGTTTCTGATTGTGCTTTCATTGTAAGAAGATTTTTTAAAATACCAATTCACCCCCCCCCCCCCCTCTTCGTTAGCCTTGGTCCAGTTCATAAGATCTTAACATCCCTAACGAACTTTCATTTATTACCATCATGCTTGTGCCACAAAAAATTCCTAAACCTTTTATCAAAATCATTCAAAACTTCCATGGGAACTAATGAATGTGTTTATAAAAAACTAGGAAGAGAAATAAATGCTGAACAAATAAGAAAAAAAATTTCTACAAGAGAAATAAACCTATTTCCCTAAACATTCTATCTACTAGATGATTTCTCCAATTGACTTTGAAAATTTAAAAAACCAATCTTCTTAAAGCAATCTTAACTCCCAAATAGTCCATTTCACTTACAACCTTGATGCCCAAGAGTCTTGGAAAACCATTCATTTTTCTTCTTTTTACTAACTTCCCAAACATAATAGAAGATTTTAGAATATTAACATTTTGACCAGACCTATTATATTAATCTCTGAGAATTTTACTCACTTTATTCACACTCCTATGATTAGCCTAAAAATAATAATAATATCATCTGCATAAAGTAAATAAGATATTTTTTTGTGCTTTTGGAGCTACCTTAATACCAACACTACTCCCTCTTTGAGCAAAAGCATCAAAAAATAATTATGAACACATAATGAAAAGATATGGAGATAAGGGACAACCTTGTCTAAACCCCTCTTCTAGTCCCAATATATTTAGAATTGTTACCATTAACCAAATATATTTACCGTGTATATATATATATATATATATATATATATATATATATATAATCTCTTTTATTAACAAAAGGTTAGAGAGAGAAGCTCCTGTTAGAAAGAGAAAAGCTTTTAGATTTTCAAATTTTGTTCTCCCAGATTTCCTTCCTATTTTTTAGTTTGTGGTGAGGGAGATGGCAGCTAAGGGCCGACGACCATCTTTGGCTTCGACGGCAAAGACATCATCATTCGGTGGAAATATGAATCAAATTTTGGATGGAAATAATTTGGTGGTTGTTGGTTCAAAATAAAGAAATTTGGACCTGGTTAATAAAGGTTCAAGAGGTGCTTTGATCATTAAGAAGAATTCTGGAGATGTTCCTAAGAAGAATATTATTCATGTGGTGGGTAAAGGTGAGTCTATTTCTGAAGATTTTGAAACTGTTACTCCTCGACAAGATAAGGGATTATTGGCTTTGAATTCGATTGATCCTTTTGCTTCTTCGTTAGGAATGAAAATTTTTGTTAATAGATTTGAGAATTCAAATGCAATCCCTGGACAGAGTGTGATAAATGTGATTTTGGTTAACAAAAATATTCAAGACAATGTTAGGATTATTAATGTGGGCAAGGAGAAGGATGCTACTATGTGTATGATTAATGATGAAATGTCCATTAGAGCTGATAAAGATGTTTAAGTTAATCCTTGGAATAAAAAGCCATACATTAAATTGAATTTTAAGGATGAAGATATGGTTATATAGGTGGATGGTAAAGCAATGAAAATGAACGAAGATAATGAGGTTTTGAATTCAAATAAATTGATGAATTCATTGGTAATCAAGGTGTTTGGAAAAGAAATTCCATCTCATATAGTGGCATGGGAAGTGAGACGTCAATGGAATCAATTTGGGCAATTCCATTTTACAACTCTTGGAAGGGGTTGGTTTTTATGTTCTTTCAGATCAGCTGAAATGATAGAAGCCATTCTTTCAGGTGGACCATGGTATGTGAATGGGCATATTGTAGGTATGGATAAATGGACGTCTGTGTTTTCTCCATTATCCATGAAGGGGCTGAGTTCTCCTATATGGATCAGAATGCCTTATTTACCTCTACAATGTTGGGATGAGGTTAATGTGGCATGAATTGCATCTATGGTTGGTAAACCATTAATGTTGGATGGTAACATGTTCCAATGGGGGATAAGAGAGTTTGCAAGAGTTTGTGTGTGGGTGAAACTTGATTAATGCCTTCCTTTGGGTGTTTGGGTGGATAGTATTTCTGGAAGGTTTTTCTAAAAGGTAGAATACGAAAAAAGATCCACATTTAGTTTTGAATGTGGAATGATTGGGGATCTGAAGAGTGAGTGTAAACATGGAACTTCTGCTACCAAGGAACTAAATAATGTTGCTAGTAAGAGTGGATTGGATATTGATGGTGGGATGAGATAAGAAATGGTTAATAATTCTACTTATGGTCCATGGGTCCAAGTCAATCATAAGAAGAGTAGAAGGATTATTCAAAGAACCACAAATGTAAAGCCTCCATTTTTGAAATTTGTAAAGAAGTACCAAATGAAGCCGGTTTTAGAGGTTCCTGGTGATATGCTCAAACAGGGGATCATTAATCTGAATGGAACGAAAGAATTGGAGCTTAAGAAGTGAAATGCTGGAATAGATCAAATTGAAGAGGGTGAAATATTCTTGGAATAGAATCAATGTATCGAAGAAATGGCAGCTGTTGGAGCTAAGGAGCTTGTTGTTTAGATAAACAAAGATTTAGAGAAATTTGATGGCGATATGGGTATGGAATTTATTCTTGTTATTTCGTTTTTACATGTGGCTGTAAAAAAAATTAAAGTTGTGGATGTGGAGGAGGAGGACAAGGTGGAGGATGTTGTTAACATTAAAATTATAAATGGTTGTGATGATAAAGGCTCTAGTTCCTTGGTTAATGATGTTTTGTTGGGAAAATCTTATGGATGTGGTCGGAAGAGTTTGGTTCCATTGGGGAAATGAACAAATTTAAGCTCACTAAAGAACTCAAATCTTTAGGGCAAATAAAAACTCTTCCTCATGGTAGAAATATTAAAGTTGGAAGTAAGAGAAGCGATGGCGGTACATCCCCCAGGGAGGTTCAATGAACTCTATTGCATTTTTGAATTGTAGAGGAGCTAAGGAAAAAAGTGTCCTCTCTCAATCTTCAGGAGTTTATTAAAGATTTAAATGTTTTGTTTGTTGGTTTAGTGGAGACCAAAATTAATTCTTAGGATAAAGAAACTTTTGATAAGTTGATGGGGCCTAATTAGGATTTCTTTCTTCTTCCTTCAAAAGGTTTTTCTGGTGGAATTATGGTCTTATGGAGATTTTATTTAGCTACATTTTTTGTGATAAAGACTTTAGATCAATGAGTTATTAGGGATCTTAATGTCTTTAATAAGGATGTGTGGATGATTTCAACAGTTTATAGGAGTAAGGAGGTTCATAAAAGGAACATCTTATGGGATTAATTGTATAGAAGGAGTGTCCCATAGGGAAGTTCCTTTGGTTATAGGTGGGGACATCAATTGCATTTTGTCCCAAGAAGATAAGAAGGGTGGAAGGAGGTTTATGTTTTCTCAAGGTCCCAATGAAATGTTAATTTTATGAATGAAAATGATTTTCAAGAAGTAGAGATTGTTGGACAAAAGTTCACTTGGTGTAATAATAAAATTGTTGGGGGATTGATTCTTTAAAGGTTGGATTGGTCTTTACATAATTCATTGGCTATTGATTGTATCCATGTTGCGGTGGTTAGGCACATTGCCACTATTGCTTCGGATCATGGTCCTGTTGTGTTGAAAATTTTTTATTTTACTATTAATAAGAAAGGGGTTCTAAAATTTAAAGATGTATGGATATCTTTCAAAACTTCGGCTCATATAATCTCTAGAGTGTGGAAGAAGGCTTATGATGGGGATGATATGCAAATCCTTAATAAGAAATGTAGAAGAGCTTTGAAGGACTTGTTTTTTTTTTTTTTTAGTAAGGCTAAAATGAAGGATTTCACTAAAGAAAAAGATAAATTGAAATTGGAAATTTTACAACTTCCATAGGAGGAAGCTAGAGATGGTTGATTGGATGAAGAGAATGTAAGCTCATATCAAAAGTTAAAAATTTGAATGTTCACCTTCATATTCTGAATACTTGGTGGAAGCAAAGAGCCAAAGTAAAGTGGATTGAAGAAGGGGATTCTAATACTAAATTTTTCCATGCATTTGTAAATGCTAGGAGAAATGGTACTTGGATTTCTCAAGTTAGGAATTATAATGGTGTTTTAATCAAGGATCCGAAGGAGGTGGAGGAGGTGTTTTTAAGATTTTTTTTCAAAATAAGTGAAAAGATAAGGTGTGTTGTTTGGATAATTGGCCAATTTCGTGGAAGGTATTAGGAGATGAGGATAGAAGAGGTTTGGAGGTGGAGTTTTTGATTCAGAAATAACAGAGGTTGTTAGAAGTTTGGGTAACAATAAAGCTCCTGGATGTGATGGATTGACTTACTCTTTTTTTTTAAGGCTTATTGGAACATAATTGGGAAAGATGTTTATAGTGCTATGAAGAGCTTTTTACTTTCAAGCAAGATGTGTAAGGAGGGGAAGGATACTCTTGTTTTTTTTGTTCCTAAATTCAGAAATCTGGTGCTTCCTTCTAGTTTTCATCCAATCAGCCTTTGTAATTCTATATACAAAATTGTGGCTTAATTTTTACTGAATAGATTGCTTTTGGTCATCCCTAAGATTATCTCTGAAGAACAGGTGGCTTTCGTAAAAGGTAGATCTATCTCATATCATTTTTTATTAGCTTAAGAGGTGTTCAATAAAATCATATTTTCCAAAGCAAGCAATGGTTTCTTAGCCATCAAGTTAGATATGGAACAAGCATATGACAGCATGTATTGGGAAACTCTTAATCAGATGATGGTTATCTTCGGCTTTCCTACTAAATATGTGAGCTTGGTGATGGATTGTGTTATGGAACCAAGGTTTTCAATTTTAATCAATGGGTGTAATTCTAAATGGATTGTGGGGAAGAATGGATTTAGTCAAGGTTACCCACTCTCACCTTTTTTATTTATTTTATGCTCTCAACTACTTTCCATGCTTTTTCTAATAAAGGTATGGATTTGGGTATCAAAATCTCTCCCAATGCATAAAGAAATTTTCATTTATTATATGCAAATGATGTTTTGTTATTTTCTTAAGCTAAATTGAGTATTAAAAAGTTGAAAAACATTGTTATGGATTATTTTGATTGGACTAGGCAAGTAATCAATCTTCAAAAATCTTCAATGATATGTGGTAAACCTATTGTGAGGAGGAGGAAGAAACAAATTAAAAGATTATTGGGCTTTAAGCTTAGAGAAGAGTTTTAGTATTTGGGGATTAAGATTGCTCTAATGAGATTGATGAGATCTAATTTCTTAATGCTATTGGATAAATTGTTGAAGAAGTTAAATTCTTGGGGCAATAGGTACATTTCTCTTGCTAGAAGATTGGTTTTGGTGAAGACAGTGTTTCTTACACTTCCTCTGTTCCTTATTACTCATTCTCTTGTTCCATTGAGTAATTTGAAGGAGTTTGATAAGTTTTGTAGAAATTATATTTAGGATAAATATGATGGAAGTCATGGGCTGCATTTTGTGGCTAGAGAAGTGTTGTGTAAACCAAAAAGTTTGGGAGGTTGGGTATTCAATCAGCATTATCCAGGATGGGGCAATTGAGAGCAAGGTTTGCATGGAATTTACTTGATAATCTGTCTACTATGTTGAACAGAAATCTATTGGTTAAATACGGTGATAGATGGTGGAGTAATGATGAAAAAAAGGGGGTTCGTCTTCATGGAAGATCATTGCTTGTGGATGGAAGGCTCCCAAGAGTTGTGTTAGATGGAAAGTTGTTGATGGTTCGAGCATTAACTTCTTGAAGGATGTATGGATTGTGGATAATAGTTTAGAAAAATGGCCAACATTTGTTGCAATCTTTGAAGATGAAGGAACATCTCTTGACTTTTTCATTCAAGATAGAGATTGGAATTATGACAAATTGCATTTGTACTTTGGGAAAGAGCTTGTAAATTTGATAAGTAAAATTCAGATTTGTCACAATTTGAATGATGATTTCATGGAATTAAAGATTAAATGAATGGAAGGTCTATTTTGGCATTGGTCTTAGAAGACGGCTTGAAGGAACAGAAGGATGGTGATCCTGGTACATGGTTTCATAAGTTAAAGTTGAATTCTCGGGTGGAACTTTTTATGTGGGGAGCTTGTAAGAAAGTTATTCCTACAGTTGATTTCATGTTGCATAGAAGGTTAGCTGACAATAATATTTGTCCAAGAGGATGTGGTGAGGTTGAAGACATCAATTATCTTACTGCTACTTGTTCAAGACTTTTAAAAGTAATTGATATATTGAGAAGTTGGGGTTTCATGTTACCAAAATTCAGATCATTCCAGGATTGTCTACAGGAGCTGAAGAGGATTGCTGGTACAAATTCTTTATTTGTTAAAATTTACTTGACTCTGTTATGGTTTTCATGGAATAATAGGAACAAGGTGAAGCACGACAAAGTGGAAGATAGTGAAGTGATGGTTGTTGTTAGAGTTCTCGATTTTATGAGTATTGCTAATCATAAAAAAATCTTCTTGGATTACTAAGGTGTTACTCAATCTTGTTGACTATTTTCTGAATTTTAGCATCCTCCTCCTCACGGGTGCTTTAAAAAAAACATTTATGCTTCATTAAAAGGGAATAATGAGGCAGGTATTGAAATTTTGTTAGGGATGTTAAGCCCTTATGAACTGGCCCAAGGCTAACAAAGAGAGAGGTGAATTGGATAACTTTAAAACCAAAGATAAAACTCAAACCAAAATCACCACAAAAAATAAGTGCTGAAAAAAATAATGCAGAAGCAATAATAAGAAAGAACACCCCAGATTTAAAGTGGTTCGGTCAAATCTTGACCTACGTCCACTCCTTGGAGGCACCCTCCAAGTATTGCACTAAACTAAGTGTCTCTCATTTAGCTCCCACAGCTAGGCGGAGAAGCCCTTAAAAAATCACATCCACCTTCCCCGATGTGGCGGAGTCACCGGGTCCTTTGACACCAAAGAGATCTTCTTCTTTGGTGAACTTCCCTCGAGACAAGCCTTGAATCCAACGGTATTCAGGTGCGAGCTTGTCGGGGCAACCGTGTGGAACCCGCTCCACACTCCCTTGAGTCCCCCCTCACAGGATATTCTCCCTCTCTCAAACTCCACCCTTTCCTCACTCCCTTTCAAGCTCTCTCTTCAAGTTTCCCCCAAAAGAATGAAGCTACATTGGCTGCCAAAGACACTTACAAAGTGTCATGTCAAAGCTTAAATAGAAGATCTCAAAATGAGCTCATTAATGCAAGTTGCCGCCATTATTATCCAGGACGATAGGCATATCTTCCTGTACGATCAGTTCAAATTCAGCTCATCAACCCGAGACGATTTGGGACGATCAGACGAAAATTGGTTACATCGTCCTGGCTGATCTCACGATCGTCCCGGATGATTAGTTTAAAACTGATTTTAATCATCTTGATCATCGCCCTGAATAGATTCTGGCCGATGTAAATCGTCCAGGCAATCGTCCTGGCCAATCCTATGATCGTTCTGAATGATGTGATCGCATCAATCAGCCATTAATGCTTTCCAAAGATACCAGATCAATTTAGGCATAATTGAGTTAAATCGTTCTGGATGATGTGTATATCGTCCTGGCCGATACAAGTATCTTCCAGGCCGATTAACATATGACGGCTGCCTTAATGAGGATACCCTAATTAGGGTTTCTATTTTTGGACAGACTGTCCAGGACGATATAAATATCGTCCCGGATGATATTACCAAAAAATGACATCTTTAGAGAACAATAGAAAATCTTCCAAGTTACAAATCATCAGGTGCCAAACCAAATACAACAGACTCAAGAAAGGAAAAAGTGTACAAACTGACTCAGACCTAGTCTACCCAATCTTAAGCTGGTTCCAAATTGCAGTCTGATCGTGTGGACCTGAAATGTTAGTACAAAAGGCAATCATAGAGAAATAAGAATGTTTGATATCATCAAAATTATAAACCATGGATCCGCAAAAATCACCCCCTTTTTTATGATGACAAAACATTTCAATTTGAATTTTTTAAAAAATAAATACTCTTCCTAATCTCCCCCTCACTAGAATAACACTTTTTAAAAATAGGGGAGATAAAAATATTTTTGTTATTTTTAATTTTACCAGCACAAAAACAAATACGATAACAGTACAAAATTCAACAATACGTTCTCCCCCTTTGACATTATCAAAAAGAGAGGAGGCACAAACAAAAACCAAAACGAACAAAAAATAAAAACATTCCATGATCTAGTGAAAAAACAAATATTCTTAAAATGAGAAAGTTACCTCTTAGTTTTAATCAAAAACTTAGTATAATTGGATTGAAAACGCATAGCCCAGAAAAGGTTAGAAATTCAGAATTTGATAATCCAAACTCAAGTTCTTTAAAAAGGCTCAAAAACTTTTTAATTCAATATCTAAATCAAGCAATAAAGTAGAAAAAGAAACACTAATTTTTCAAAACTCCTTTCATAAAATATATCTAATAGAAGATTAATGCATGAATTGTTGAATCACAAATCATGTTTTTCAAAATCAAGTATCGAAACTATCAAGGGTCTTCTTAAGCTTTTAAGAAGCACAAGAATGGTAAGCATTAAATTTTGTGGGCTCATTTTATGCCTCTTATCAATTTGAATGACACTCTTTACGTATCTTTTAATTTTTGATACACTTTGTGTATATTTTTTAATTTGGTGTCCTTGTGCATCTTTTATTTTTGGCATCATTGGCCAATTTTTTTTAATATTCTATCTTTTTGAAATCTTAAAAACAAAAGTAAACCCATCCTATTGATAAAGTGAATTCTTTATTAAAAAAATTATGAGTTAGATTCAACAACTTGCAAAAGATCTCTATGCGATAAATAAAATGTATGGAGATAAAAAATTTTAGTTTCAAAGACTAATTTAAAATATGAAAAAGATTTTAAATTAAAAGTAGAATAACATCTTTTAGGAAATAGAGATAGATAGTCAAAAACATAAGTTTCCTTCTTTTGACTATTTTAGAGAAGTTAAACACAACTTACCAAAGATTTCAAGAAAAATAGGAAGTAGATTTTTCATTTTTAGAAAAGTAAATATGTGTGTTGATCAGAGAAAAACTTTCACGAAAACAAAAATTTCAAAGAATAAAAAAAAACACAAAATAAAAATAAAAAACATAAAAACAAAAACACAACACAAAAAAACGAAAGGCTTTTAACCATTATCTCTCTCCTAGTCCGATGCTTCAGAAACCAGATATGCCCATGAGATTTTTAACCTTTCATTATTTCCCCAATTTAAATTTTGCTTCGGCTTGCCCTTTTCTTTTGTAGGAAGAATTTTTAAATTAGGGCACTGATTTTTCATATGTCCAGGCTTCCTACATCGAAAGCAAATAACGTTAGAAGGAATATGAACATCCTTATCATTTTTACCTTTTTCCACTTTTGCTTATGCTTTGGTGAGCTTTGTGATTTACTTGACAAGTCATTGCATTCGTCACCAACTAAGCTATCTCTTTCTGTATCTTCAGCTTTTAGAACAATCGTTTCACCTGCATCCAAAAATCTTTGACCCAAACTTTGCTCGTAGGCAATGAGTGAGCCAATCAAATTATCAATCGAATAATCATTCAAATCTTTTGATTCACAAATAGCAACAACTTTGGCATCAAATTTTTCAAGTAAACAGCTAAGAATTTTGTTAACTTTTTCAAAATTTGAAAATTCTTTTCCTAAGGCATACAATGATGTTACAATTTGAATGAACCTAGTATACATGTCTAAGATCATTTCAAAATGTTTCATGGAAAATAGTTCAAAATCATACATTAACATATTCAACTTGGATTGCTTGATTTCATTAGTGCCTTCGTATATGGTGTGTAGTTTATCCCAAACTTCCTTACCAGTAGTGCACGTGGATACTAACATAAAATCTTCAGAATTTAAAGCACAGAAAAAGCAATTTAAAGATTTTGCATTCAATTGAGCATTTACTTGTTCTTCCCTATTTCATTGATTAAAAGGAATATCAGTTTTAACTCCATTAACAACACGTGACGGTGATGAAAAAACTACACACCATATACGAAGGCACTAGTAAAATCAAGCAAACGTGAAGGTGATGAATAACGAGCTAAAATTATATGCCACATATGAAAATCAATCGATTGCAAGAAAGTAGTCTTGCAAATTTTCCAAAAATCAAAAGTAATATTTTCAAATAAAGGTGGTCTAGTGATTGAATATCCTTCCGCAATATTACGATTTAAAAAATTAGCCATTGATCGAAATTCAAAATCTTTTAAAAACACATTTTATGAATCCTGCTCTGATATCATTTCAAAGTTTGTTAGGGATGTTAAGCTCTTATGAACTGGCCCAAGGCTAACAAAGAGAGAGGTGAATTGGATAACTTTAAAACCAAAGATAAAACTCAAACCAAAATCACTACAGAAAAAATAAGTGTGGGAGAAAATAATGCATAAGCAATAATAAGAAAGAACGCATCAGATTTATAGTGGTTCGGTCAAACCTTGACCTACATCCACTCCTTGGTGCCACCCTCCAAGTATTACACTAAACTAAGTGTCTCTCCTTTAGCTCCCACATCTAGGTGAAGAATCCCTTACAAAATCACTTCCACCTTCCCCGGTGCGGTGGAGCTGTCGGGTCCTTTAACACCAAAGAGATCTTCTTCTTTGGTGAACTTCCCTCGAGACAAGCCTTGAATCCAATGCTATTCAGGTGCGAGTTTGCTGGAGCAACCGTGTATAACCCCCTCCACACTCCCGTGAGTCCCCCCTCACAATATCTTCTCCCTCTCTCAAACTCCACCCTTTCCTCACTCCCTTTCAAGCTCTCTCTTCAAGTTTCCCCTAAAAGAACGAAGCTACAATGGCTGCCAAAGATACTTACAAAGTGTAATGTCATAGCTTAAATAGAAGATCTCAAAACGAGCTCATTAATGCAAGTTGCTGACATTATTGTCCAGAACGAAAGGCATATCGTCTTGTACGATCAGTTCAAATTCAGCTCATCAGCCCGAGACGATTTAGGATGATCAGAAGAAAATTGGTTACATCATCCTGGCCGATCTCACGATCATCCCAGATGATTAGTTTAAAACCGATTTCAATCGTCCTGATCATCGCCCTGAATAGATTCTGGCCGATGTAAATCATCCAGGCAACCATCCTGGCCGATCCTATGATCGTCCCAGACGATGTGATTGTATCAATCAGCCATTAATGCTTTCCAAATATACCAGATCAATTTAGGCATAATTGAGTTAAATCGTCCTTGACAATGTTTATATTATCCTGGCCGATTTCCTAAAATAATGAATACCTAATCTGATCATGGCGGTAGATTCTTTCTAAATTGAGCTTGTCATCCTGGCTAATATAAGTATCGTCCAGGCCGATTAACATATGACGGCTACCTTAATGAAGATGCCCTAATTAAGGTTTCTATTTTTCGACAGACCGTCCAGGACGATATAAATATCATCCCGGACGATGTTACCAAAAATAAAAATCTTTAGAGAACAATAAAAAATCTTCCAAGTTACAAATCATCAGGTGCCAAATAAAATACAACAAACTCAAGAAAGGAAAAAGTGTATAAATTGACTCAGACCTAGTCTACCCAATCTTGAGCTGGTCAAAATTGCAGTCTGATCGTGTGGACCTGAAATGTTAGTACAAAAGGCAATCGTAGAGAAATAAGAATATTTGCTATCATCAAATCATAAACCATGGATCCGCAACAGGTATTGGTGGCATTGTTAGAGATAGTAAAGGAAAAATTTTGTTAGCTTTAAGTTTTGGTTGTGTTCATTGGGACATCGCACAATTGGATCTAATGGCTTTTTGATCCTTGAAGGATGTATTACAAGGGTGGATAAACGATACCAAAGGTATCATTATTAAGGGGGGTAAAAAAAAATGTGATACAATTCCTTAATAAGTTGTATATCAAACTGAAGGAATTGATTTGGAGCATTGAAGATGACGATCTATTATTTTTAAGTGGTTGTAATAATGTTTTATTTCATTATGTTGGTGGCAATTGTAATAAGTTAGCTGATTATTGTGCTAACTTAGCTTTTTCTTATGACTTTGTTTGGTATGTGGTTATTGAGAGTAAACTTCCTCCTTCTGTTCACTTATTGAAGGAGGAATGTGATAGGGTGGTTTACTCTCACTAGTTTGTATCTAGGTTCTTCGGTTCTTTTCTAGTATTAATGCATTTTGTATTTTTCTCAAAAAATAATAATAATAGAAAATTTTTGATATATTACACAATCAACTAAAAGATTTGAAAAATTTAAAGGAAATTTGAAATATTCTAATAATTACTTCAGAGTAAACCATCCAATACTATCATATGTTTGTTCCATGTCAATTTTGATCACCATCACCCCTTTCTTTATATTTGAATACCTTAACATATTAAACAACTCTTAGGCAAGTAAAATGTGATCAGATAAAGAACAACCTTTAAAAAAAGTAGATTAATCTTTTGAAATGTTTTTTGGAATAAAATAATTCAACCTATTTAACAACATCCTTACCACAATCTTATTAATAAATAAACAAAGGCTTATAGGATGATAATTGAAAGGTGTCAAAGGATTTTTCACTTTCGGGATCATCACCATAATAGTTTCCTTACATTCAGATCACATGTTACCAGAAGTAAAAAAAGGAATTAATGGCCATCCAAAAATCTTCTTTAATAATAGACCAACAAGCTTTTATAAAAGAATAAGTAACTCGATCATTACATGGTGATTTATTTGCCTCCAGCTATTTAACCACTTTTTCTAGCTCATCTTTAGAGAAATCAGCTTCCAAAAAATTCCTATCACATTCTTCAAGCACTATCAAAGGAGAAGGTCATCCTTTTAATACACACCTCCTTTCATTCATTTTGTCTTTAAAGAACTCATAGAAATTTCTTCAATACTATTTTTCTCTTCTAGCAACATTCCATTCGTTTCTGTAACTTGATTGTTCCAATTTCCATTTCTTCTTATTGCATATGCATGAAAGAACTTTTAGTTTGTATCTCCTTCTTCCATCCACTATAATTTTGCCCTTTGTCTCCACCATCTATTAAGTCGGGCAAGAGTAGAATTTAGCTCATTTATCTTAGATTTCAACAAGAAAACCTTATCTTTAGAAAGGCCCCCGCAACAAGCTTCCTCCTCTTGTAATTCTAAAAAAAAACAATTAATACGCTCCTTCAAAATAATAAAGTTTTGAAGTTTAGCTTTACTCCAAAAAAGAATGCCTTCAAAGCTCTTCTAAATTTCTTATTTAAAAATATGAACATCTCCTTGAACCCTCTTCTTCTAAGAATTAAATATAATTGTTGAAGAAGCGGGATAGGATGCCCAGACGTCTTCAAACTTTAAATTTCTGCTTTTTCACAAACTAGTAGAAAAAAAATGTTATGCAAAATAGGAAAATGGTCTAAAGCAACTCTAGCAAGAGGTCTAATAGCCATCAAGTGGATAATTTCTAATGTAGCACAATTACGAAGACATCGATCCAACCTCTCCAAAATATGAGCTCCACTACTTTTATTGTTACACCAAGTGAATTTAGGACCAATCACCTCTACCTCATGATAATAACAATTGCTTATAAACATATTCATATCCTGAGGATCTTGAGAGAGGACAAACTTCTTCCCTCCTCTTCTATCACCTTGAGAAAAAATACAATTGAAATTTCCTCCCATAATATAAGGAAGCTATATACCCGAAAGCAATTCTAGACTTCTCCACAAACCCCTTCTCTTATAAATATCTCTACTACCATAAATCGTAGCAACCATCCACACAACCTATGTTAACAATACTAAGCTCTCCTACTACTACTTGATAAGATGCTTCTATAACTGTGGAAGAAGAAATATTCATCCTCCAACAAACCATTATACCATCTGATAACCTGTTCGTAGGAAAAAGGAAGAATTCCCAATTACAACCAATAAAATAATTGAACTCAAATCCATTAATAGATGAAATCTTAGCTTCACCAAACCCAACAAAAAGTTTTTTAAAGTCTCTCACCAACTCCTTCAAATATCAAGAGGCTTCACTCTTCCAAGCCCCCCTACAATTCTAAAAAGCAATAGATGTCATTTAAGATTTAAAGTGGGATTACTCCCACTTCTATCTTTATTCAACAACTAACATTTTTTATTACAAGGAAGAAGATTAACTTTCTCAAGTTATCTAAGTTCTTTTTGGAGTTTAAATTTAACCACTCTAGAACTTGCACCATCCAAACCTTCAACTAACTTAGCATTTTTCCCCTATGCCTCAACTAATTCTCCATATTCTTTATCATCCACGCCCAAATCAGCTAAATATGTATTACCCTTAGTCTTCTCTTCATCACAACAAGATTCCAATAATTTGAGAAAATTAACATCTTTTGGTATGTAATATTTAAAAGAACATGATTTCTTGTCGGCAGCAGCAAAATTAAACGTCTTTATCACTTGTTCAATAGAATTTCCATGAACAGCCTCCTCTATTTTCAGATCCACATTGCCATCATCAGCTTCATACTTAGCAATCCCTTGTTCTTCATCAATAATCACAGACAAATTAATATTTACATCATTAGCAACAGATGAGTTATCCACTCTTTATCATTCACCTCCAATCCAGAGGCCTACATATAACTGTCTTTCTATTGAGCTTTTTTGAGATAGATCGAGCCTACTTTTGAAATATTTTCATTTTTATAAACCAAAACACTCTTATGGTCTTCTTTGTAATTAGCAAAAAAAAATCTTCCTTCTTCTCCCATTAATAACATGTACCCAAGGACCATAAGAAGACCCATTATTGGAATCCTCCAGTCGAGACTTTTTAGAAATATTACATTTCAAATCAGACCTGACCACACCTTCATCAAAAACTACATTCTTCTTCATATTACATTCATTGATCAAATGGCCAATTTTTCCACATTTAAAACAAAATGTAAAAATTTTCTCATATTCCATTTTTTGAAAAAATGTTTCATCCAACCTTTCCACCCAAACACCCATAGGGAGTTGTTTATCTAATGCAATACAAACACAAACTATTGCCAACTTTCTTCTTTCCACCATCAATCAAAAAGGGTGTTCCTACGAATGATGCAATTCTTATCACATTAATCTCATTTTAACATTATAAGGATAGATGTGGCATCCTAACCCAAATAGGAGATGACAAGCATTTCAATGAAGTATGTGAAAATTTAAGAGTCCACTTATCAAGGCTTACTTTATCACCATTCGCATACCATGGACCTCATAATAAAATAATTTCCATAACTTCAAGAGAGAAACAGTTGCTAAATAAAGGATAGTAAGGTGGAATTTCCTAAATTGCATCCATTGACGATGAAACTCCTCCGCAAACACATGGACTGGGATATCCTTTGCAAAAACTTTAACTACTACAAAAAATTGAAGTTTTTCTGAATTAGAAATTACACTTGGCTCATACAACTTGACAATAAACCCATCTTCTGATGGAAAGGATTCTTCTGTTAAAAATTAATCTTAATATTCAATCGGACATCTAGACTAAGGATTAATAGGAGCTTTAGCAACCAATCCTCCATGATCATCCATAACTTCTAATGACGCATTTTTCTCAACCTTCTTTTCTTGAGCATTAAAATAAATGCCTGAAGGTTCATTGTAAACCACTTAACAAACAAATCTTCCTTATATGTAATATCAGAATTAGCATTTAAATTACCAAATCTGTTTATATAAAGCTTTATACCAGCGGAATATGATGCATCAAAATTATTAGGTCTATTCAGCAAAGAAATACTACTAAAGGGGCCAGGCTTTTTCACCACCACTCCATTCACAACTTCATTACCTTTACCAACCACAAAGGAAGTAGTCTTAACTAAAATGTATGAAGGTTCCTTAATCACCAATAGAGCATCCTTAAAATTTCTTCTTTGATGAATAGAAACACGACCTTGCATTGAAACATTAGATCCAACTAGGGTTAGAAAATCAGTAGTAATCGTGATAGAATTCTAGTGACTAGTAGTGGCCATCATAGCCTCTACCACCAAAAGCAATAATTCTGCCAAAAAAACACACAAATAAAATTTGAAAAAAAAAAATGAGAGTTTCTCACTCTAGAAAATGGGAGTTTCTTACTCAAGAAAATGGATTAGTGCTTGTTGCAAATGTGGTTTCAGGAATTATAATTTTGATGATAGGAAATATTTTTATTACTTCTATTTTTCTACGACTGCCTTGCCTACTAACATTTCAGGTTCATAAGATCAAATTGTAAATCGAACCATCTCATTATTGGGAAGATTAGGACTGAGTTAGCTTGTAATGTACATCAAGTGTCTTTTATATTTTCTTGAGTAGATTGTAACAATATGGGTCCTGATGATAAGTAACCTTACATACTCGCACTTGGGGGAAATTTTTTTACTATTTTAGAGTTTTATGTTTATGATCATATCATCCAGAACGATCAAAAATCATTCTTGACGATCAGTTAAAAAAAGAATACATAATTAGGGCATCCTAGTTAAGGCAACTGCAATTAAGCAAATTGTCCTAGATGATACTATCATTATCCGGGACGATAGGATCAAATCAAAAAGAATCAACCGCCAAATCCTTTTAGGCATGTTTTATTTTTGGGCATCATCTTTGACGATGCACTACAATTATGCCTAAATTAGTTTGGTAATTAAGGAAAGAAATGAATGTTTGATTAGTTGATCATATCATCCTGGATGATCTCAGGATCGTCCGGGATGATCAATTAAACAAACCTTAGTTCTTCCTAGACTATCCATAATAGGCATGGCTCCATCTAGGGCAATGTTCTGGTTAATATGTGATATTTTGTACTAATCATCTCGGAGGATCGTGAGATTAGTCTGGATGATCTAGTTAATTTTTCATCGTCTAGACATCCATCAAAGGTGATGCTCTGGATGATATGTGACATTTTATACTAATCGGCCCAAATGATCAAGTTACTTTTTCATCATCCAGACATCCATCGAGGACGGTGGTCTGGACAATATTTGATGACTTGAACTAATCATACTGGATGATATATTGTCATCCTAAACAATCGGAATAAATGAACCTTTTAATCCTCCAGACTTTCCCAAATTATCCTAGTTGATTTAGCTAAATTTGAACTTATCATATAGGTCGATCGGTCGATCATCCTAGACGATCTTTGATGATTAGTTGCAAATTATGGCAAATTTGGAGCCCTTGTTTAAAATATTTCTTATTTTCTTAAGAGGATGTCTTTGGATGTTGTCTTGACCTAAGAGAGCCAAGAGGAGAGGGAGAATAAGGGAGAGAGAGAGCGAGAGGATCTTATAAGGGGGAGTTTATAAGGGGTTTCACAAAGGTTGCTCTAAATAAGGATCTGAGATGTCTTCTCTGTTCATCATCCTTGGTTCCTTGGAGGTTTGAGAGAGGTCTACTTTAGCAACTAATCGAGATTCTCTGCCTTCTTTAGGAGAAAAAAAAGGAGTTGGGTTTTCTGCCTGCTTTAGGAGGAAGTAAAAAGAGTTGGGTTCTCTGCCTGCTTTAGGAGGAAGCAAAAGGAGTTGGGTTCTCTACCTCTTTGGAGTCGGTGGAAAGGAGTTTTTATATGAGTTTCTCTGCCTTACAGTGGTGGAAAAAGGAGAGACACTGATTTTAGTGCAATACATGGAGGAGAGGCTCCGGGGAGTGGACGTAGGTCAAGTTGACGGAACCACTATAAAATTTGGTGTGTTCTTTCTTATTATTTTCTGCATTTAATTTTTACACTTAAATTTCTATGGTGATTATTAGGTTGTATTTATGATTTTCTTTAAAGAAAATTTTAAATACCAATTCACCCCCCCCCCCCTCTTGGTTAGCCTTAGGACTAGTTCATGAGGGCTTAACATCCCTAACAAACTTTCAGGTAGTATTAGTGTAGGACTCATAAAAATGAGTTTTTGAAAACTTTTGAATTTCGATCAATGGCTAACTTTGGTAATCATAATACTGTGGAAAAATTTTCTATTACCCGACCACCTTTATTTGATAATATACCTTTTAATTTTTAAAAAACTTGCGTGTCTATATTTTTACAATCGATTGACTATCGCATGTGGATGCTTGTTAAGGATGATTATTCACCTCCATCACATAAAATTAATGGTATTAAAACTAAACTTTCTTTTACTGAATGGACTTTTGATGATAGGGATTTAGTGTAATTGAATGCAAAATGCTTGAACAATTTTTTTTATGCTTCAAAATTAGAAGATTACATGGGTATTTCAACTGGTTCTATTGGTAAAGAAAATTGGGATAGATTGTGTATTACTTATGAGAGAACAAATTAATTTAAGCAATATTTTTTGAATATTTTATTGCATAACTACGAACTTTTTTATATGAAACCTACAAAATCAATTTTGGACATGTATACTAGATTTACTTAAATTTTCAACTCATTGCATGCCTTAAGAAGAGAGCTAACTAACTATAAAAGAGTCAATAAAATTTTGAGATTCTTGCCTTCTTCTTTTGATGCTAAGATTATTGCAATTACTAAATCTAAAGATTTGAATACTTATTCTGTTGATAATTTACTTGGGTCACTCATTGTTAACGAGCAAGGAGTGAACCAAAGACAACTTGATGTAGGTGAGAAGAAGACGGAAAAAATTGTGACGCTGAAAGCTAATGTTATAGACACAGATTCTTTCAGGTTTGAAAGTGATGATATTGTCTTAATCACTTGGCTATTCAAAAGCTTTCTAAAGAGGAATAAACAACACCATCAAAAGTGGAATAATGATAAGGGTAGTAAAAATTATAAAAGTTATTCTGATATGATTTATTTTGAATGCAGGAAGCCGGGACACATTAAAGCTGATTTCCTACACTTAAAGCTCACTCAGGCGAGGAGAAGGGTGAGGAGAAATCCAAGTTCAAGAAGCATAAGAAATGATTCCAAAAGGCATTCTAGGCAGATTCTATATCTGACTCCTATGAGACTAAAGCTAAGGAGGAGACAACAAACATGTGCTTGATGGTCGGTGATCATCTTGGTTAGTCTAACCAAGAAGAGATATATGAACTAAGATATGAACAATTACTTGATGTTTGTGAGAAAATTCATGCATCATATAGGAAACTTAAGAAATTGCATGCTAGTTTGAAATTAGAGTTTTTAAACCAGAAAAAAGAGCATGAAGTTATTTTTATAGATTACTCCTCAGTTGATAGCAATTACATATCTTTACTTGATGATTTTGATGAGTTAAATAAAAAGCATTCTGAGTTGGTCATTGAACATGATTCATTAAAAGTATCCCACACAACACTTAAAATGATTTTAAAAGATATATTGATGAATCTAAGCATAGGGAGCACTATTTGAGAGTTTGTAATGTCATTTTAGAAAGTGCTAACTCGAGGTTTAAAGCTAAATTGAATGCATGTTGACCTCATTTTTGTATGAGGTCACTAAGGCCC
>NW_021318775.1:4219081-4219382 GCF_001605985.2 Dendrobium catenatum
CCCCTTTGACTTCTAAGGATGGGGAGGGTTAAACTATCTCTTTTTACTTGGGCTTTCTTACAATTCCATAAGCCTTCGGGCAAGGGGAAACTCTGCCCGTTGTGTTTTGGGAACCTGTAAGAAAACCCCTTTTCAAATTCTCAAAATTTCCTCAAAAAAAAAAAAAATTTTTTTAAAACTCCAAGTTGTCATGTGTTACCCCATACGATTTCCTCGTGGGCCAACATATGTCATACTTTCAAAAATAATAATAATAAAATACTCTTTACCACTCTTTTCAAAAAATCTAATTTCAATCATT
>NW_021318775.1:4219482-4219746 GCF_001605985.2 Dendrobium catenatum
AGAGCTGTTTCTTTTGACCCATTTCAAATTTGCAAATCTATTCCGGGTTGGAATGTTAGCTTCAGACTTTTGGGCCGGCATATTTGATGGGTGGACTGGGAGTTGTTGATGCTGAGCTCGAAGCTCAGCGTTCATCTTCCTTCTTTGCCTCCTTGTAGGTCATCCTCCAGATGAGGAGGCCTCAGCATTGTATTTTCCATGTGCAGATAACCTAGTTGGCAAAGTAATGGTGTTTGCAGTCACCACGGATATTCTTCCACCATT
>NW_021318775.1:4224981-4228428 GCF_001605985.2 Dendrobium catenatum
ACTTTCCAGATTTTGACGAGCTAACTTGGCCAGGTTGATGTTTAGAGGTGGATGCATTGGATGCAGGCAACCACTTTAGATTCAGTATCGGCTCGGTAGGAGATTTCCACTTGATACCTGGAACTCCTTCTAGCTGTTTTAACATTTTAGTTGTCTTCTTGGAAATCACAGTTTTAACATTTTAGTTGTCTTCTTGGAGACCACAGTCTCCCATTGTTCACCTTGAATAGGTTCTTTCATTGTTATTTCTTTAGACGGTAGTACGGAAGAGGACGTGACTACCCGGATGGATTCCTTTTTGGGACGAACTAACACATTATCTGATAATGTCAATTCTCCCCTTTTATACATCTTTTCCAACCAATCTTTGAAGACATAACAATCTTCAATTGGATGGCTAACTACCCGATGATATGGGCAGTAGTTTGGGTCATCACTGTGTTTAGACTCTTCAGGTCTTTTGCATTCCAGCAATTCCAGACCAGCTTTGAGTGCTTGTCGGAATAGTTTGGCGACACTTTCCCTCTTGAACGAATATTCTTTATTCATTTTCTCCTTGAGGGAAGGGAATGTTCTATCACCAGTTCCTGTAGTTTGCCTTTGGCGCTCTCCTCCACCAGGAAAGGTTCGAGGTTTGTCATTTTCTCCAAGAACTAGTTTTGGCTGAGAATTTGGATTGTAAGCCTGTTTTGATTTTTCTTCATACTGCATAGGCTGCTTTCCTTTGTCTACAGTATACACTACCCTTTTACCTTTATCAGGTCTAGGAGGGAATGCAGAGTAGACCTCGTTCTTTCTGGCATCAGATGCTTTAGCCTTTTTGGATTTATCAGGGAAGCCTTCAGACTTTGATAAGTTTAACTTCTCAAATTTTGCCACCCTATCCAACAGATCTTGAAAGGTAGTGATTGAAGCCATGCATAGAAAGGGTTGCATTTTATCATCAATGTTTCCCATCAGTAGTTGGACTGCATGTTCTTCTTCCAGCTGTTGTTCGCACTTCATACTGAGATTGCGCCAGCGTGTTATATACCTCGTCACTGATTCATCTTTTCTCCTCTTATCAAGGGCAAGATCAGCAATGGTAGTCTTCTCTGTTGCGCTGGCAAATCTTTTCACGAACAAGGCCTCCAATTCCGCGAAGGTCTTCAGAGAATCATTTGGCAGTTCGGCATACCATTCAAAAGCAGTTCCACTCAAGCTGCTTACGAATTGCCTGAATAACAGAGCATCATTGCCCCCTGTGTTTCCACAGGTTGCTTTGAACTGCGCCAGGTGTTGTCTGGGATTTTTATTGCCATCGAAGATATTGAACTTCGGCATAGAATATCCTTTTGGATATGGCACCTGATCCTACTCTGCTGGGTACGGACGACCTTTTCCTACCAACTTCTCTGCCTGTTCAGCAGCTATAATGGCCTTGATCTTTTCACTAATCAAGCCTTCCAGCTGTGATGCAGTTACGGGTTCAGAGGCATTCGCCACATTTTGGGGAGTGCGCTGGCGAGTTGGATCATCGTTCTTATCGCCACCTTCAGGTACACCTTTCACTCCTGAGGCTTGAGGCGCTTGAGAATTTTGAGGATTAGCAGCTTGGTTGACGGGCTGAACCGGTGCAGGACCCACAGAAGTGGTCTTCTGCATCATCTCTATCATGGCCGTCATTTGAGTCATCATCTCAGTCATTTTATCATTCAGCTGAGAGATTTCTCTATTTTTTCTTCGCATCTGTCGCCTCATTTGATTTCTCATTTCAGCGAGTGTGATGTCTTCAATACCGAAGGGGTTTTCTCCGACCTCTTCTTCTTCCTCATCTCCTTCTTCTGAGTAGCGAGCACTTCGGCTGGCAATGGATCTGGCCCTGTGACGACGTCGATAAGCACGTACACGGGGCTGTGATTGCTGGTCTTCTTCATCACCGTCTTCTTCTTCTTCAACAACGACGTGACTGACCATACGAACCACCTCGATTTCCATAATATCTTCATCGTCATATTCTTCTTCATCTTTTTGCACCTGAATTTCTGAGCGACGGCGCCACTGAATTTCAGGTTCTTGATTTGGGATGATTACTTCTTCGATTCGCGGGCTACGATCGAAGTGAAGCTCCTCTTTGGTTGAAGTAGGAGAATGACAGGATCTCCTGGAAAACTCTCCAGAATGTCGACTGTCAATATAATTGTCGTCATTATGGGCCTTCTTTTGGACCCACTTCTGATGAATTCTGTTAGCAGGGGCGGATCTCCGGGAGACTGCTCCGGATGTCACGCCTGATCTATCTTTTTCTTCAAAGATATTTTTTTTTCGAGGCTTAGGCCTCCAAACTTGTTTGCCCTTCCACCGGGACCTTTCGGTGGCGGATCCCCGAACATATGGTTCAGGTGTCACGCCCCGATGCTCACCGCGTGGAGCTTGTTGTCGGTAATCCCTTCTTTCAACTATCACAGCAGATGATAGTCTGTTTCTTGGAGGAGTTCTTCGGGCCGCAACGATCAATGGCCTCTGGAACTTCTTTTTCATTAAGCCCTTTTCCTTGACTGTTTTCAATACACGGTGTACCCGGGCAGACAGACGTTCGGGCTCTCTTATCTTCTGAGGGGCTGGAACTTCAGGTCGACGCTCCAAGAAAGATTGCTTCAGCTCACCAGATGAGCTATTTCTCTTTATCCACTTCAGGTTGGAAAACCTATTCTGAGTGGGGATATTGATCTCTGGTTCTGGTGCTGGCAGATTGGAGGGATGGACTGGGAGTTGTTGATGTTGAGCTCGGAGCTCAGCGTTCATCCTCCTTCTTTGCCTCCTTGTAGGCCTTACTCCAAATGAGGAGGCCTCAGCATCGTATTTCCCAGGCGCAGATAACCTGGTTGGCAAAGTAGTGGTGTTTGCAGTCACCGCGGATATTCTTCCACCATTCACAATTCTCCTGGTGGTCAGGACTTCAGGCTGTGATAGCCTCTCGAATACAGAAATTCTCCCACGAGAATTTTCAGCCACAGGTCGTTGTGCCGGCAGATGCACACGACGGGTGACGGCTTCATCAGCATTGAGTCTTCTGACATACTTCTCAACACTCCTACCATTCACAGGAATGGCGGCATTCCTTGCAGCAATCGCCGGGAAGTCAACGCTGCCGAAGTGGATGGTAGCTCCGGCATTTCCGGTCTCAATAACAGCATTAGCCAGCTGAATTCTGGCTCCTCGTCCCAGTTGGACGGTCATCGGTGTGTCCTGTATTTCCATTTTACACAAATGAAAGGCAGGGATTAGTGATCAGAATTAATACATCACCCCTCATTTTCTTGAAACAGGAATAACGCAGAACGAATGATAGCAGGAAAATTAGCATGGAATTTAAAACCCTGCTAAACAAATTTTCATTGATCTTTTTTTAAAAGATTCATTTTCGGGATCTTTCAGTGATGGATCTTTGGCATAAGAACCAAATGT
>NW_021318775.1:4234721-4241991 GCF_001605985.2 Dendrobium catenatum
TTAATTATTAATGTTGCTTATTTCGAAAATTTACCCCTTGAAAGATGCTGATACTGTTAAATCAACTCTGAAGAATTTCTACAATGATACTTGCCAGCATAAACTGCATGCTGATGCTCTCCCTGATGGAGAACTTCATTAATATTATTAAAAAAAAGAATCTAAATAAAACCATCAACAAAAAAAAGATACGAGTAAACTATAGAACATAAAAAATGGAAAATAACAAGCAAGAAGTAACATTTTCCCTCCGATATACCATACGTGAAAGCAGTGTAGAAGTTACGCATATGGTCTAACTTATAAGAAGAGCCCAAATATGCTACAAGATCTTGTAAATGAATGCTAGGCCCAGTGAGGCATGGGAGACCTACAATGTGAACGCAAGATATCTAACTTCTCATTAAATCCCATCTGTAATGGAAAATTCACAAGCATATAATGAATTTCACTACAATATTTTTCTTGTTTTATCATGTTTAGATAAAGTTGAAACTGCAATCCATGCATGCATTCGCCATTCTCCTACAAGGCCACAACTCTTACTTGCATAGCCTCAGTTTCATCCCAGAGCAGATTCATGTTTCTACTAATCCATTCTAAAAACGACATCGGGCAGTCAAGAAAACCACATTAGTCAGTACAAATGCAAATCATAAAATAAACCATTTGACACATAAACCCTGAACCCCCACTCTCCTAAAGCAGCTCTATCTCAAAATTTCAGTGAATACAGAGTAATTATAAAGTAACCAGGAGATAGAATACAGTAAGGATATCAAGGATTATTACCAGAGAAGGGCGGTGCCACAGAAATCTTCTTGCAAGTGTAGCGGTCGTCTTCCTCCCACATACATCAGAAAGAACTTCTGCAAGTAGCTTATATCTCCCTTGGGTGACTTCATAAAATCCCCAGCAATTCCAACAACCATAAAAAACAAAGGATAAAAATACCATAGAAATCAGGGTCAATAAACCCTAAAGAGAACCAAAGAAAACTTGCGGAATACCGCACCTGAACAGATTGCTGGTAGAGATCGAACTTCAGCAAAGCGCCCATTGACGTCTCATTTTCTACCAAATCCGCATCTCCAGTTGCGCTCCCATCTTCCTCTTCCCCCTCTCCATCTGCACGGCGGCCGCGTACTTCCTGGTCCTCAGGAATATCATAAGCAGAAGAAGGTAACGCGTCGTCACCGACTCCATGAAGAATGCGACGTTGCCTTTGAGAGACCTTCGACTTCCTCCCGCTTTTTCCCATTACTTCGTTTTTCTCCTCTCACTGAGAAATATTAGTGGCGTAATTCCACATAGGGTGTGAAAATTTGGCCCGGCCCAAAACCTCATCCCCATCAGATTCAAAAAAAATTTAAGTTCGGTCAACCCCAGTTTGCCCTATACGGGTCTAGTTCGGATTGGAGATTCCAGCCCATTTTTATAGTCGAATCAGGTTTGGGTTAACTCGAAAATTCGAGGATGACCTGATTTGACCAAAAATTTGATGATGTTCTGCCCTCGTGACCTCCCACAGCCGACCAATTTGTGATCGCCTACAAAGCTCCTATGCTTGCAACCGTGCAGGACCCGCCCATCCTCCCGCACTCAAATCCACTGGCAAAGCTAGATCCATGCTCACATTGCGACTGCGCCCTCCCGCGCTAGTGACTCGCGTCCACTGTTAAACAGCACTGACTTGCGCTTGAGACCGTGACAGCGCCGTACCTTTCTCACTCTTGCAAATCAAACCTATCCCGCTAGCCCTACTTCTGAGCCAGCACTACACTCGGACCATCGCTTGTTTCCATGGCCGCCTTAAGGCTCGTGCTTTGCGTCTGTGCAAACCGCGCCCAATCTCATTATTGTATTCTAGGTTAGCGAGTCGGGTTAGGTTAACCTGGTAACCTGGCTAGTTGAGGCCTGGTTGAAATTCTTGAACCGTTTGCAAAATCGAGTCAGGTTAGGATCAACTCGTTTGGACCAAATCAATTCGAGTTAGAACCAAAGCCGACCTGTAGACCTGTTTTAACACACCTAATTCATGAGTTGCTCTCCTTCTCCTCTTGTGGCTGTTTAGGTAATTAGCTATTTAACCATCTAGATTTAGAGACTTCGGGTTAACTGCGTTAAGCAAGGTTTTAAAAATTCGATCGATACGATTGGTTCAACGGGTTGAACCGTGAACCTCTTGGCTAGCCGGTTCGGATTCTTATAAGAACATATTTTGACTAAAATGTCTAAGACCGAAAAGAACTGGTGGTCAAACCACTCATCTGGCGAACTGAGAATTGTTTTGGAAAACCTGACAAAATCCTCAAAATTGAATTTCAATCATTCGATCTAAATCTGTTGTTATCCTAAATCTACTATTAATAGTTTCTTTCTTCTCGTTCGTTTATTCTTCGCCTGAACCCTATCTCCTGCACTGGCGTTCTGCTCCCCTCCCTGTCTCCGTGAAATTCATCTATGCTTCTCAGTCGTCGTCAGCGGCCCGAGTTTCTCGTTTGTTCGGGTGTGCTTGTGACTCCTCACTTATCCAACTACAAAGTTTTTCATCCGAAAAAATTCAGGAGTATGCATTCCTCAGAAAGTTAATTTCACAAGTTAGTATGAGGAAACAACATTAATGCATATTGGGCCTCTAAACAATTTTTTTTGCATGTCATCCCTTCTCCCTCTTCATATGTGCAATCAGCGATGTTTGTGATGCAAATAAAAGGAAGTAAGTATTTTAGGTGTATAATGTGTTGGTTTTCCTTTAGAACGAGCAATAAGCCATAAGGCCGGCTTGACATCTCTATATTTATACTTAACCATTGATATCTTTTGATATGATTTTAAGGCTGGGTTAATTAGTTAGGTATTTTGTCGCAATTGCCCATTGGAAGAAGACTTCTAGGTAAGATTTGCTTGATGAGAAATAATTTTATTTCTCTTATGATTTTTTGTGTCTACTATGCATATTTTAAAAGTAGAGAGCAAGTTTATAGTGTGTTTACTTGTATAGTTGTTTGTGTTTACTATTTTATCTCCCATATATCATCAAAAAATAATCTTGATCGGGCACAAATCTCGATGCAAAAATCAAGTTGAAAACTTCAAAACTTAAATTAGAAATCATATGAATTCCGATTTTAGTAAACTTATAGTCGAACTGAAGGTCTCAAAAATACGAACCCAACGACACAAAATTCGACCCAATCCAAGCTCAAATGGGCCCAAATTAAATACCCGAAGCGCATTTGGAAGGTTCAAACAATAATTTTGATTAGAAAACAGTTTTCAAACGTGACATGCTTATAGTTGAATCGAGCAGCTCAATGAGACAAATCTTGTGAGCTCAAGATCGTCCAATTGTGATATCATTAAGACATTCAATTGCCAAATAAATGATCCATGATTAAGGGATTCAATATTGGTCATCCATTCAAACCATTCCCAATTTAACCTTGATCTTCCTCATATTTAGTAGTCAAGCTACTCTTAGAAAATTATAAATAGACTTCTCATTTTTCATGAGAGGGGACCCAAGCAAGAAGAGAAGAGAAGAAGAGAAGAGAAGGAAAAGAGCTTTCTTGCCACCAGACTCCTCGACCACCACCGGACTTCCACTTGGCAGCCGACCGACGCCGTAGTTCTGCCCGACTATCGACTGAAGCCGGAGTTATGTCCGACCATCATCTGACACTGGAGTTTTTCCCGACTGCCGAATGATGTCAGAGTTCTGTCAGACCTTAGTCTAATGTAGGAGTTCTACCTGATAGCTAACTAACGCCTGATTTTTGCCCAAACGTCAGTTGAAGCCGGATTTCTGCCTGACCACCAATCTTCGTTAGGTTTCTGATCTCTATTTGTAATTGAATTTCAACTATGTTATTGATTATTGTAATTTGATCGTCCTCAATTTATGGTATGAGTTAGCCACTTGTAATCTAAGTAAACATTATAGGAATCCTTTCAAGTAGCTGTGGCCCCATGGCTTTCACCTTTTCTAGGGTTTTCATATAAAAGTTCTTGCATTACACTTTCTTCTATTTGTGTGCTAGATATCCATACAATGCTGAGACAAAAATTTTCTAACTCTATCATCGTGTATATTCTAGCTTGCAACTATTTGGTGTCGTTCAGGAAAAATGGTTCCACAACTCTAAGTATTTCTTCAATGGCCAATAGAGATAGCAATCATATCTTGGGAGCCTCCCGCTCTAACACCCACCAATTTAGGAATCCGTCTTGAAAGTTCGTTAGGGATGTTAAGCCCTATAGAACTGGCCCAAGCTAACCAAGAGGGGGGTGAATTGGTATTTTCAAAACTCTTTTCACAAAGAATAAAAATTGCATAAACCAAATCACACCACAAAAATAAATGCGGAATTTAAAAGTGCGGAAGCAAGAAAAAGAACACAGAAATTTATAGTGGTTCGGTCGACTCGACCTACGTCCACTCCTTGGAGCCACCCTCCAAGTATTGCACTACAAAACGCGACTCTCCTTTAGCCTCCACGGCTAGGCGGAGAAGCCCTTACAAGAACCTCCGTTTTGCCACCCCGGCAAGGCAGAGAACCTACCTCCTTTTGCTTCCTTCTGAAGCTAGCAGAGAACCACAACCAAAAGCAAACTCCTTACCTCTACCGACCCTTCCACGAACGAGAAACTCCAGACGAAAGACAAGCAGAGCGATCCTTGAAGCAACCCTTGTGAATTCCCTCACAAGCTCCCCCTCACAAGATCCTCTCTCTCTCCCTCTCTCCTCAAGGTCTTCTCAGGTCAAGGCAGCAGCTAAAGGTCTTGAAAAACGTTGAACAATAGCTCTTAAATAGAAGAGCTAAAGAGGAGCTCATTAATTGTAAGTAGCCGACTTTATCGTCCAGGCCGATATGGACATTGGCCTGACCGATCAGTACAAACTCAGAAGATCGGCCAGAGCATTGCCCTGGGAACAGTCTTGGATGATTGAAATTTGGCTTGATCGTCCAGGACGATATCAAGATCGTCCTGGCCGATCAGTTCAAATCAGAAGCAAATCGTCCTGAGCATCGCCCTATTTTTGAGCTGGCCAATATTTATCGTCCTGAAGTAACTTAAGGATTTTGAATGTATCGTCCTGGCCTATCCTGCGATCGTCCAGGACGATATGATCGTATCAATCATCCTTAATTACTCCCTTGATTTTCTGATTAATTAAGGCATAATTTGGTAATTTCGTCCAGGCCGATCCGGGGATCGTCCTGGCCGATAATTTAAAAATACAGTATACCTTAATTATCTAAGGCGGCTACTTCTTTCAGTTTTGAGCTTATCGTCCTGGCCGATACACGTATCGTCCAGGCCGATATGTTAATGACGGCTGCCTTAATTAACAATCCTTATTTAGACTTTCTGTTTTAAGCTGATCATCCAGGACGATATAAATATCGGCCTGGTCGATGTGGGCAAAAACAGAAATTCTAGGTCTCTCAAGTATGTGTGTGTGTAGGGTTACTTAGCATCAGTCTCTTTGACCATTACAAGTGGACTCAAAAGGTAAAAAACAAAAGTACAGAATGACTTAACCCTAAACCTACGCAATCTTGAACTGGCTTCTTCTTGATCGTCCGATCTTCGATTCCTGAAAAGTTAGAAGCAACAAGTAGTCCAAGAGAAGTAGTGTTTGTCAATCATCAAAACAAAAGCCATGAAAAATAGATTTACAATAATCTCCCCCTTTTTGATGATGGCAAACACAAGTAGGAAATTAAAAAAAAAGGTTTCATTAAAGTTTCAAAGTTACAAACCCAAAACCCAACAGCTTTTTCCTACACCCTACTCCCCCTTTTGTCATCACAAAAAGAGGGTCCAGATACAAAAAAGAAAATATCATAAAAGACTAACAAGCAAACTACAAAATGACAGGAAACAAACAACACAAAGTACAGACTAAAACAACGAGGGATCCAGATCATCAGATGGAGGTGGTGGAGGTGGCTGCTGAAAGTAGCTGGCAAGTGAAGTAAACTAAGCATTGAACCAGTCGATGTCCTGGTCATGCTGCTGCTGCTGGTGAACCATGTAACTGTCAAAGCGGGCTAAGTCCTCTGCCCGATTCTGCTCGTAGCGGGCAATGTCCTCAGAATGTTGCTGCTCCTGTGCAGCAACGTAGGCGTCAAAATGAGTCTCCCAATGATCAAACCTCTCTATCAACTGATCAACAGGTGAGTGCTGGTGGAGAGGGACAGGATCAGGAACGGGAGCAGGAATGGGAGCCTCCTCCTCTCTAGCCCCCCGACCTTCCCCATCTCCTGGGTGGAGACGAGTACAATGAAGGGTAGTGAAGAAATTGTTTGAGTAGCAAGGAGGATGAAGGTCAGGACGAGCAGGATATTGGAGATTGTATTTGGTTTCAATGACATAGGCTATGATGTGTCCTAAGGCTAGATTGGGCTTTCTCTTATGGCCTGGATCGTGAATTGTGGTTAGGTGATCGATGTAGCGAAAGAGTAGATCAGTGGCATTGAATTCTCTTTGGGCCATAATGTAGAAAGTGGTTAAGGAAAGTAGTGGAGTGATGTGGATTCGGTCCCCGGCTTTTAGAATTATAGAGGTGCGAAGGACATGTTGGATAGTCCTAGCATCTTTGACTAAATAGCTAGTTTCTCCAACATGGAAAGGTGCATTAGTCTGGCGAAGGAAGTGATTCGCCGTAGACCAGTTAAAATCAAGATCAGAGGCGATTAGGTGCAACTTATCCCCGGTGGTGGATAGCTGTAAAAGATCAACACAATCCTGATATGTGATTTCGACAGGGCGTCGATTCATATAGGAGGTCAGGGATGTGAAGGTGGGGTTAATGCGTAGGCTAGCATAAAATTCATGGAGGAGTTCGGAAGAGAAAGGGACGGCGAGAGTGAGTATAAAATAAAGAGAGGTGTGGGCAAAAAGATTCATTACCGGATATGAGAGATGTGCAGGATTAATTATCCGGGAGAGGGTGATGCCACACTTCTTGTAGCGACGGTAGGCAGCCTGATCTTCTGCCTCATTGAATCGAGGGTCCAGAGTCGCCCTCGAAGAACTTCCAAACGCCTGACGAACACGCTTCCCACCAGCCATAGAATGGAGCTAGCAAGAAAATGAAAGTTTGTTAGGGATGTTAGGCCCTATAGAACTAGTCCCAAAGCTAATAAAGAAAAGAGGTGAATCGGTATTTTAAAACAAACACAATCCAAAACCAATATTCACCACAACGAAAACCAAAGTGCGGAAATTAAATAATGCGGAAGCAATAATAAGAAAA